>NC_073228.2:137334166-137637196 GCF_029281585.2 Gorilla gorilla gorilla
TTCTGAAGTCCCTAATGGGAGAAAAATCACACTCTATACCCAGATATCAACTTCTGTGAGTTGGGAGGTCACAAGTAACGTGTGAATAACAATACCTCAGGTGTGCTGAGTTGGAAATGAGTTGTTTTATGATAATGAATTTCAAGTGGATTTAAATTTATCCCTGTAATAATATCATTGCCATACACTTACACAATGAAAAACTGTGTGTGTATAAAAGGGATTGCAGCCAATGTGTGGAACTGGGCAGGACTCTTGATCTATTGTACCTGGGTATGCCAGACAGATGATGTAATCTGTCATACACGTCACGGCAGAAGGAGGGCCTGCTGCACCATCTGGGCTGTGATCTCTGACTCTCTGGCTTGCCCTAGCTGCCCTAAGCTGGTGCCTTACTAAGCTCACCTTGCTGCCACCTCCAACTGGACCATGGGTAGGGGCTGCCCAGGGCCTTGCTTGACATGCTTGTGGAGTGTACCCTATCCAGAGCCAACAGGACACAAACAACAGAAGGGTCAGGTCCATTCTGGGTTCCAGCTATCCACTGTGAGGCATCTGCTAAGGACATCCTCCTGGGCATGAGACCTGTGTGAACTGGCACCTGTGCTGTTCTCAGCATGGCAGCAGCTGCAGAGACCAAGGCCCTGAGCACCAAGTGGTCACACAGCACAAGTGACTGCCCAGGTGCAGAGGTGCTGCATATGGGGGCTCCTGTCCTCACTCTCTGCAGAAGCAACCTCGACTCCAGATATTGAGGGCTCTCTCATCCTGGATGCTCCTTGCCCTATGGCCACCAAACTTAACATGACTCTTCCAAAGGGTTTTTCTGTTAATTGTCAATGCCAGCACAGGGCTGGCATGTAGTGGGCATGCAATGCTTCATTGTTAAGAGTAAACTACGACACACAGAGGCACCATTTCCGTTATGGTGTGAAATGCAAATGTCATCATCCTAAGCAGCTTCCCCAAGTCTCAGTTGTAGTTTCCAGAAATAAGTGACTGCCTTCTTATCCACATGCAGGAACTTCAGTTATTTCTTCCTGGCCGTAGTGGTGGGATCCTAAGGATAGCATAAATCAGGGGAAGAAACCCAACACTAAAGTTTCCATAGAGCATTACCCTGTGAAAGCCTCTTCTCTGGAGGGCCCTAACCTGGGTCCCAGATGTGGTTAAACTGATTTGCCCCTCGTTGGCTCACATCAGCAGATATCTGCTCGTAGGACGCCCACAGCCCATGGAATCATGAATGCCGAGGAGCTGCCCCCTTCATCTTTAATTCAAATGAGCCTGAGGATGACGATGGCAATGGCACTGATGTGGGCTGAGCTCTTACCACATGCCAAGTTCTGCTTAAAGTGCCCTCTGGAAATGATCATCTCCACAACAATCTCACAAGGGAGGTAGAAATAATACAACCTATTTCTATTTTCTAGGTGGGAACACAGGCTGAATGAGGATTCTACCCCAGGACTGCCTGGTACCAGGTCTATGCTCATGACTCCCCCACCCCAGGGATGAAGGGAAGAAACCACATAAGCTGGAACAACAGTCAAGCCAAGAGAAGGTATCAGGAATGGGGGCTGACTTTAAGCTCACTCTCCCTCCAGAACCTGCCTTCTCCAAAAGTAGGCCTGTCCTCTTGATTGTGAATCTCCAGGCTCCTAAAGACTTATCAGGTCATTTGGATTCCCCGTACTACGGGTTTCTGGACTCTTGGATGCACCGTACTATGGGTTGCTGGACTCCCTGGGTTGTCTACAAGAAGAACAGAGCACGGTAAGTTTAGGAATCCATTCCCCGTGAGGCATCCACCTTCAGCATGAGGCCACCATCCCTCAGTGACCTCCCAGAATCCATCAGCTCACTCCACCTCAAGATGTAACTCAATTAGAGGATAAAGTCCCTTCTCTCCTATTTCAGGTTAATTGGGTCTGTGCCAGAGTTCACATATTCTTGTTTTTGCATCTCTATTGATTAATGGGCAAATCATTGGTAATAGACAGACACTGCATACTATGAGTATTTGAGACGTGAGCTGTAAATAAATGCTCATAATTAGTACTTGGGAAAGATTGGACAGCCATAAGATATACAAAGCACTTGGAAAATGTGAGGTGCAATTTTTCCTTGTCCAAACAATTTTCAAACTCTAGATAGAAAGCTGCTTGGGTGTGGAATGTAAGTTGAAAGTGAGACTTTCACACTAGGGGCAAACTTTGCAACAGAGGAAACAATTGTAGAAAAACCAATTTAGTTAATTGTCTTTGTTTCACCTGCTGTTCATGTGTACCTGGAGCTTGCTGCTCCGCTGAAGCCTAGTCTTGCTCCAGTTTGAGTGGCCCTGTGGGGTAGGTCTTGCTGCTTCTGCATGTATTTCCACATGTCTCAGAGGTTAGGGTTAATGAAAAAGTGGTATTTGCAAAGGGTTTGAGGAGTGGCTCAAGGACAGTGATGTTTGTTGCCATGGAAACGAATACAGTCTCCATCACTATCATCTCAGCAGGAATTGGGAGAGGAATAGCCAAGCCAGAGACCTTACAAGTTTGGTCACAGATGCACCCATGAACTAGCAAGAGAAGTGGAGGAAAAACTGTTCAGGCATGCCTCGGCACCACCTGTGTCTTTTTAGCCAAATTAATACCAAAATCTTACTCCACAGAACAAAAGGGTAAAATATGACTTTCCAAAATAACAGATTGGCTTGCTCTTCCCTCCCTCTTTCCCTTCCTCAAATTCCTGATGTACCTTTCAACATGATTCCACTGGTGGAATTAGACACAAAACATTGGTGATATTCACTGACTGTTTTTTGAAGAATGCACCCATAACTGGATATTGAGATGCTTAGCTGGCTGTGCTTAACTCTAACTTGGCAAAACTATACAGGGGGGTCAGCAGAGTCTTCAGTAAAGGCCCCGCAGAGGAGGCTTAGAGGAAAAGGACACGTTATACAAACAAGAGTTTCCCCTTCATTCCTGCAAAGTGGTGGTGAACAATAAAGTGTTCTATTAAACTTCCTGGTGGACAATAATTAAATGCAACCAGAATGGACTTTTGATGGAAAAAACAGCACATATATGTTGATAGGAAGAAAATAGGAGAGACCTAGAGGGGTGCATCATGAGGGAGAAATTTCTAAGTCAAAGGTTGCAAATATAGGGCCCCCAGGCCCCCATTCCCCCAGCAGAGAGTGGTAAACATCCGGCACTTTCCCACTGAACCCAGGTGTGGCCTTCTTATTTACCTCTCACATCACTCCAGGCAGCCACTACCAAGAGAACTGTGTTACCACCTGTGGTAGGTTAAAGATGGCAACACATTCCCTGATGCTCCTTCCTCTGAGACGTAGAGTACAATTTTTCTCCTCTCAAATTAGGTGTGGCCTTAGTAACTTGCTTGAACAATAGAATGGAACAGCCAAGGCTTGACTTCTGAAGCTAAGAAGGCTTGCAGCTTCCACATGAATGTCTTGGAACACTCACTCTTAGACCCCTGAGCCACCATGTAGGAGATCTGACTACCCTGCAGGAGAGACCGGGAAGAGATACTCTGAGACTACAAGGGGTGGAGGAGTACAGCTAAGCCCAGCCTTCCAGCTGACCCTGTCAAGATGCTAGATGTGTGGGTAACACTGGATAAGGCCCTCAATTATAGCCCAGCCAGCAGCTGAATGCTACTGACACTACTGAGTAACCCCAGTCAATGCCACCTGAAGCAGAAAAATCACCCAGCTGAGCCCTGTCTTAATTCCTTATTCACACAATCATGAACTAAAATACAATGGTAGTTGTTTTAAGCTGCTAGGTTTTGGGGGTAATTTGTTACACATCAGTAAATAACCTGAATACCACACAAAGCAAAACTCACTGGCCACCTGGGTCTAGATAAAAATTGTATTCAGGGTCCAGAATGAATCCTTGGGGTTTTTTTCATTAATAATTACAATAGTGATACTAGCATTTATTAAGTGCAAGATACATTGGAACCATTTTATATATAAGAACTCAATTACATGCAAAATCCAAGTACCCAAGGGTAGACACAAATCCCCATGAACTGAGCCAAACACTGATGGACCTACCTCAGTTGAGAGTTAAATAACAATTCAGTAAGACAGAGGGTGTAAGTATAAGTTGTCAATCACATCTGTTCCATCATTGCATTTCACTATACCTCCATTCAAGCAGGGCAAGACTGGTTTCATTATCTTTAAAAAAAATAGATTAGAAAACTGAGGCTCAGAGAGGTTGTGATTTGTCGAAGTTCACACAGGTTAGTGAAGGAGGTAAATTTGGAATCCAGATGTGACAAGTCCAGGACCAATGGCCTTTTTGTATGTCACAATGCCTCTCTAAACATTAGCTAATAGAGAGAAATTCTCTTCATAATGACATTTCTGCCTCTCCCACAATATCTACCCAATGCCATGAACATCAGACAATACCCTGCAAAGGAAATAAACTTTCAAATAGACATGCACTGCACGAGAGATTTGTAGTACCTAATTTCTCAGGCTCCCTTCTGCCAAACCTACCTTGTGGGGGTGGTGTGAGAGTTAAGAGTTCGAGTTGCTATGAGACTTGAGCCAGGTGAGGCACACAGTGAGTGCTCAGTAAATGGGGAAAATATTACTTCTCCTTTAACTTATTCAACAATTATTTACTGGGCATCTGCTATCTGCATGTGCTGTTCTAGGCACCAGGGATTTGGTGGTAAACCAAATAGGCAGAAATCTGCTCCTTACAAATCTTATATTCCAGTGTCAAGTGGAAACCTATGGAAGATAGGATGCTGGGTGGGTGGGTGGCTGGCGAGGCCCACTCACTTGGTAACAGACTGATTTTCACACAGCAGCATTGGATTACACTTGATTCAAATTTATCCACAGCAACATAACAAATCTCCATCTTTAGAGATCCCTGCAGTACACCCCAAGCCACAAGCACTAAATCTGGCAATTTTTCATATGCTTCTGTGCCTTGCTCTGTGTGGTCATGGCCCAGATCTTTTAAGCAGTACTAAGAAATGGCTTACAAAGAGAGTGCAGAAGGCTTCTTGGGTTCTCTCTCATTAAAAGGCATCTGGCTCCTCTATTCTCTCTGCCCCTGACTCCTCAGGCTGTCAAAGAAGGAAAGAGAAATTTCAGGAGTTGCAAGGCAAAGAAAATCTAAGCTGTTCTCTTTTTCAGTGAACTAAAAGCCAGAGCTGAAATCCTGCATGTTTAAAACTGGAGCTCATTGGAATTCACCAAAACCTGGACAAGTTCCCCAGAGACCTGCAAAAGCTTAATAGTCCTATTTGTTTTTGAAGTAAGGGACACTGTGCAAATCCATTCCACCTGCCTGTCCATATTAGTGTCATTTTCTGGTCTGGTGGGTTAGACGGGGGAAGGATTACCCACTAACTGGCAACGGGGTACCCACGCAAGGGTAGGGCACCCCTTCAAGCCTGGAGATTTTCCAAAGTATTTGATTTTTTTGAGCACTGTTAGTAAGTCAAGCTGTTTGGCATGATTTACCTTTTTCAGTTTCAATGAAATGTTTTTGGTTTGATTTCTATTTCATTCATGTGGCAAGCATTTATTGCCTACTAAGTGCCAGGCAGTGTTCTAAGTGAATATAGCAGCCTGCAATGGAATTTATATTCTCATTGGCAAAGCTTAGACAATACAGAAAGGAGTCAGTTAAGAAAAAAAATCAGATGGTCGTGAGTGCAGACAATTAAAATACATTGATTCGATAGGTAAAGTCAGGGTGGCAACTCTAGGTGATCAGGAGGCCTCTTGGAGGAGGTGGATTTAAGCTGAGACCTCAGGAGAAGTCAGCTCTGTAAAGAGCTGGGGGAAGCACGGCAGGCAGAGGGAAGAGCTGGTGTCAAGGCCAGTGCAGGTATCTGGGCCAAGAGGGGAGGCTAGAAAGGCTGAAGCAAGGCGGGAAGGGAGCGTGGCAGGAGATGAGGTCAGATAGGGAGGCAGCAGTGGGATTCCAGGGGCCTCTGAGCCATGGCAAAGGGAAAAGCTTAGGATTTTTTTTCAAGGTGTGATGGGAAAGCCCTGGAGGGTTTTAAGCAGGAGGTAATACAATCTGATTTACATTGAAAACAGATTACTCTGGCTATTGCATGGAGATTGGTCTGCAACAGGGCAAAAGGGGAGGGAGGGAGACCAATGGGAGGCTTCTAAGTTTCTAAAGATGAAAGATGATGGTGGCTTTGACTAGGGCATAGTAGTGGTGATGAGAGAAGCAGACGAGACTCAAGGTGCGCTTTGGAAGTAGAGTTGATAAGACTTGGTTTGATGGATTAGATGAGGAGCTGTGGGGGAATGTTATAAAATAAATGGAATGTGTTTCAGAGAGAATAACTCCACATTTTACTATATTTCACCTTAGTCTTTTCCAGTTACATAAATATACATATGTACTTTATAAAATTGGAATCTGGAAGTAGTTTTATATCATGCTTTTAAACTTAACATTCTATTTGTGACTATTTCCACAAGTCATAATTTTTAATGACTGAATAATATCTCATCATATGGGGCACACCATATTTCCTTTAACCAGTCACTGCTTGACATTTGGGCTGCTTCCAAAACTTCTGCTTTGACAAACAAGGCTACAGTAAACATCCCTGAACATAAATCTTTAGGCAATCTCTGATTTTTTTCCTTGTGATAAATTGCCTGAAGTGGAATTACTGAATCAAAAGCATGTTTAAAAAGTGACTTAATAAATAAGTACTGCCAAATTACTGGCCACAGAGTTGGTGCCATTTTATATTTTCATTGGCTACATTTGAGAGTCCCCTTTCACTCTATCCTTGCTAAAACTGAATTTTATCATTAAAAATTGCTGATCTCATAGCCAAAAATATATTATGTTACTGTTTTAATTTGCCTTATTTTGATTATTAGGAAGGCTCAGAATCTAATATTTAATAATGATGTGTATTTGGTGGATGGACGTGAATGTCTGTGTGTGTGTGTGCCCTCTGCTCATGTTCTTCACAAACTTTTCTGTGTGGATGGTCATCTTTTTTATTGATTACTAAGAGCTCTTTCTATAGTAAAGTCATTCATAACTCCAACTATTTTTCCCCAGTTTTTCATTTGCTTTATGATATACAGAAGCTTAAAGATTTTATGTCATCAAATATATCAACCATGTCTCTAATTGTATCTTCCTTTTTTATTTGGTTTAGGAAAGCCCCACTCCCCTTAGTAAAAGTACAAAAATATCTGCTCATATTTATTTGAGGTCTTTTATGATTTTATGTGTTTTATTTAACTTTTTAAGCCACCATTTCCCAAGTGATTTCTGCAGAACATGAAACACCAGTCTCACAAAATACTCAAGTAATTCTGGGAATAGCATGTGCTATAGTTCCCTCTTGGGATTGTAGCATGCACAGTAGCACCAAAGATGGTTAAAAGTCCTGCAATAAAAATATCTGCTTAACTTTGCTTACCATGGTGTTTTGCAGATGTATTTGACTCCAGAATCCTTTTCTTGTTATGTTTATGAATGTCCTGTAAGAGCGTTTTGGGACAAGTGCTCTAGAAGAGCCGCCATATCCAACTGCAATGTGAAGTCATCCACCTTATTAAAACAAATACTTAATCATTTGGCCCAGTACCATTTGAAAATAACTGATGATCCTTTTTCTCACAGTTTTGAAATGCTGTGTTAGGTTAGCACTGTGTTCTAAGGTTTGTTCCTGGCCTTTCTGTTCAGTTCTACTGGTATGTTAAACTCTCACACTATGATTGTGCTCCTATTTTTCCTTTTATTCCTAACAGTAATCACTGATATTGTGTTATTTGGTACATAAAGCTCCATGACCACAGCATCTTCTTCATGGATTTTATCACCATAAAATGGCATCCCTTTTTCTCATTTAGTGTTGTTGCCTTGAATTCTACTTCCCCTCTAAATTGCTACCCTTGCTTTCTGTTTTTGTTTTTGACTAACAGAACTTCGCCCACTCTTTTTCCTTTAATCTCCTTATGCCATTTGGCTTTAAGTGTGTGTCTTTTCATTCTCTCATGCATCAGAAATGTATTAATACTTCCCACATGCCAAGTGTTAGGCACTAGAGAATACAGTGGTAATCACAAAAAAATACAATGCTTATCCTCTTCTGAGGGTATTCTAAGTATGGTATTTATTCTAAGTATAGTATAAAAGACAGACATCAGCCAATAGTTTCATAAGTATATGTAAAATTACAATGGTGGCCTATGTTTTATGGTATATGGCATTATGAGCTAAGTGCTACAAAAGTTTACAATGGAATGACAATTTAGTTTGGTGGAATTGGCTCAGGAAAGACTTTCCTAAGGAGGGGACATTTGGGCTCAGCTCCAAAAGATGTGTTTGTTAACTAAACTGGGTAAGGGGGAGGCACTGGGAGTGCTCCAGATGGAGGATGACCTGTGGCAGGAAGGAGTGTGTGGTCAGTTAGTGGGGTTAGGCATGGAGAACAAAGAGAACATGGTGTGAGTTGAGGCTAGAAAGGTTAATAGGGTCAGACCATGCAGCATCTTTTGGATCCTGCTGAGAATTTGAGCCTTTATTCTAGAAGCATTGAGAAGTTATTAAACGGTTTTAAGCAGAAGTTTTACAAGCAATGATGTGCTGGAGACTACTATTTATAAGGGCAGATGATTCGTATCTCTTCCCAACTCTGTGTTCCATGACATCACTGGACTGGTCAACTGAAGTCATCCACGGTAGTAGTATTTACACTATGGAAATTGGCAAATGCTATAAATTAGGACTTTTCCCACCGAGAGCCAGTTGTTAAACATTTATCAGCACACCACTGATTGACATAATCACCAATTGTGTTTTGAAAAGAAATCACTCTGGTATTTGGGTGGAAAACAGATTCCAGGGGAGCAAGAAAGAATACAGGGAGACTGGTTAGGATGTGATTATGAGAGTCTTGTTGAGAAAAAACTGTATTTTGAATTAGAGTGGTGGTATTGGAGATAGAGAGAAGTGAATGGATTTGAGATGTGTGTAATATTTAGAGCCAAAAATATTAATGATGGATTGGATTGAGTTGCTACAGGAGAAAGAGGTGACAAAGATGGCTCAAAGATCTATGGCTTATGAAGATGGATGAAGGGTGGTACCATTTACTGAGATAGATGCACTGGTTGGAGAATGGTGCTTTTTTTGGGTTTTTGTTTATTTGTTTTTCTGGCAGGAAGGTTAGTGATAGGGAAAGACCATGAGTTTAGATTTGGATATTCTGAGTTTTAGTTGCCGGTGAGGCACTCAAGTGCCTTTGTCAAGTAGGCAGTTGGACATATTGGCCTGGAAATCAGAGCAGAGGTCTAAGTAGGAGCCATCAGTGAGAGTCACCGCACTTGGGCACTATTTCAACCTTTGGGCATGGTTGAGGTAGCTTGAGAAGGGAATATGGAATCAGAACACAGGATTGCTCATTTAATCTCTAAAGATTTGAGCTTGAAGAAAGAATATTTAGTAGCCAACATTTAATGCAAAGTGTATATAGTATATAGTAAATAGGTGTTTTGTTTTTTGTTGGTTTTTTTTTTTTTTTTTTGAGATAGAGTCTCACCCTGTTGCGCAGGCTGGAGTGCAATGGTGCAATCTTGGCTCACTGCAACCTCCGCCTACTGGGCTCAAGTGATTCTCCTGCCTCAACCTCCCAAGCAGCTGGGATTACAGTTGCTCGCCACCACACCCGGCTAATTTTTTGTATTTTTAGTAGAGACAGGGTTTCGCCATGTTGGCCAGGCTGGTCTTGAACTCCTGACCTCAGGTGATCCACTCACCTCAGCCTCCCAAAGTGCTGGGATTACAGGCATGAGCCACTGCACTTGGCCAGTAAATGGTTTTTTTTTAGTCAATTTGGAGTCTTTGCATTATCATTGAGAAGTTGTTCTCTTCACTTTCTTTTAAACATTTTTTCATTATTTATGTTATTGAGCTTTCTCCCTTTGTCCTTTTCCTTTTATTATTATTATTGTCTTCAGCTTTGTGGGCCAACTTTTCTTTGGTTGGAATTTATAGCTACTGAATTGTAATGTATTACTCTAATTATATATACTTAATTCTATAATTGACTTGTTTGGAATCTCATGGCTCATTCTTTTATGATACAATATTTTGATTCATTTATCAGTTAGGTGGAGCATGACTTGAAGTACTTCTTTCAAAAAATAAGAAAAAGCAGGAAGATGGTGTATATCTGAACTCTTGCATATCTGAGAATGCCTTTCTTTTGCCTTCGACATGAACAACATCTAGGCAGAGGACAAATTCTTGGATCGTAATCTTTTGTCCTTGAAACATTCCAAATACTGCTCCATTATCTTCTGGCATTCAGTACTTACAGGCAAGAAGTCATGAATTGATTTAATTTGTTCTTCCAGAATGCTAGTAGAGTTTTTTGGTGTGGGTATTTCAAAACCCTTTCCAGGATATGTCCATGCAGCAGATGGTATTGATTGGAAGGAGAATATATGATATTGGTGGTAGGAATCATGTTAGGGGTTGTTAATAGAAAAGAATATATGAAGTCCCTGAATTTAGGGACACATGTACATGTCGTTAAGATGTAGAGAAATAGATACAGGGTGTGGAGGAAGGAGGTGGATCTGGTGGAAACTGCAGAACCTTTACATTCACATGATCACAAGTGTGGGACGAGTGAGGAACACAGTGGGAGTTTGACTAAGTAAAGATTTCAGTGCAGGCTGAAGTGCAAATTCATCATCCGGATTGCCCTGACAATGGGGCTCACACCTCATGGAAATGACATTATAATGAGGAAAACCCACATGCAAGATATAAATTTGATTTTGAGGATGAGCAGAACTGATCTAGTTAGCTCTGCCTTTGGGGAAGGTCTGAGGAGGAGTTAGGGAGGTATCTGGCTGCAGGCTAAGAATGGGGTTATGTGAGAAACAATTTACATTATATAAAAAAGGGCTGGGATGAGCGCGGATGCTCAAGATCTTCTGGAACCTCACGCGCCTTTGATTCCTCCTGCCCACTTTGGTGGAAGTCAGTGTAGGTAATAAAGCATGTACCTGTGAAGTCACATTGTCTTGCTCTTATTCTACTTATTGTAACACTGTCTAGAAGGAAGCTTGGACGGAGAAATGGCCAAGTGTGTTCCCTAATAGCTTGGGATGAAGTGATGGGCTGTAGGGATTTTCTCCCAGCCCTTGCTAACATCTAAGCAGTTTGGGCCACCTGAGGATGGGGTGGGGTGGACAGGGTGGACAATGGGAATAGAACAAGAGTGTCTAGGCATATCTTCCTTTTTATGTTTCTAGAAATCTATGAGACCTTTGAATCTATTATTTATTGACTTTAAATAAAACATTCTTTTTAGAAGCCTTTTGACATGACCGGGCCCAAACTTGCCAATATTTGGTTACTCCTGGAGCCATGAATTTCTACCTTCAATCAGGACAAAAGCTATCTGAGGCCTCTGGGTGGGACTGCGATTGATACCACACATTAAATTTTTCATTCTGTTGTTGTCAGGTGGGAGGCTGGCTGTCCTTTCTACCGCTGAAAAGAAACAGCTCTGGAGGACCGGGTTGCTAGCTAACTTAAGAAAACGCCTTGCCTTCATCCCTCCTGCTTCAGAGGTCTTCAAGTGCCAGCTCGTGGGGGTAACTGGGAGAGTCCCTTCCCTCTTGGGGCTGATCTCTCCCTTCGTCTAAAACAGGGCTTAGAATAAGAGGTGCTGCAAGCTCTGGTACCAATATCTATGAGGGCAAAGAGAGGTTCATTCTCCAAAGACGGCTGTGCCTGACAGCGTGCAGGCTCCCGATGCACATGGGAGAGCAGGCCACGCCACTGGGAAGGCTTTGCCGAAGGGGGCAGGTACGGGGTTTTCATGTACTTAGCCCACCCCCACCCTCTTTCCCACACCTGGCACCATCAGTGCTAGAAATGCCTTCATCAGGAATTCACTTCCCCAGTAGTAGGCATTGTTTTATTCAGGGCGTGGACACCCTGGGAGGGGTCAGACGTTGATCTGTGTTAGCTGTAAGCATAGAGGATCTGTTCAGTCATGCTGCAGACCCACCGTTCTTAGTGAGCAGAGCCCTGGGGGTGGGGGACATGTCGGGGTTGGGAGGAGGGAAAGGAAGAGTCACCCTGGAGCACAAGCCCTGGCTGTGGAAGAATGGCAGGTCCAGCTGGGCGAGTAGTACAGGAGAGAGCTCTGGAACCTGGGGCTACACCCATTCACTGAATAATTTCTGGGCGCTGTGGAGGGAGAGGGCATCAGCGGGAAAGGTGGGCCGCTGACAAGGTGTCTTGACAGGAACAAGACACATCATTTGGGTGGCTGTGGGCAGCTCAGGGGTGCCCGTAAGATGCCTCACCAAGCGTGTTTTTGGCAAGGGTTTGGACTTCAAGGCCCTTTCTTGTGGAAGGCTCAGCATCTGTCAGCTTCTGCTCCACAGGCCCATGGGGAGCTCTCAGCAGCCAGCCTAATGTGGGGCTGCACTGAGCCCTTACATCTGGCTGGCCGACCAAGCTGCTTATGGCAATGTCAGGCTTGAGCTGAGACTTTAAATTCAACTTCCTGGGAGAAGCAGTCGGTACTGGACTTAGCTTATCGCCTCCCCAGGATGGATGTGCCAAGGAGTGCTAATAGTTTTCCATGGAGCTGGGTCACCTCCCTGGAGGCACAGGGTAGTGGCCTGAGTCATTCCACTGGCAGAACACAACCTCTGAGAGGCCTGGGAATGTCCAAGAAGGGGGAAGAGAAGACAGTGGAGACTGCAAGGGGCCTAGCCCAGACACAGCGTGGAAGACACGTTTCAGGCAGGACATGAGAACCACGCCCCCCAGCCCTCACCCATCACTTCTCCACACCTCCACTGGGCCCACCTCAGCACCACACAGAGGAGGAATGTGTCTTAGAGGCTCGGATACAGTGGACTACTGCCTCCTGCACTTGGCCTCCTGGGTCTGGGTCAGGGCCAGCCCTGCTCCTGAGGATAGTCAGAAAAAGGAAGAAAACACTCCCGGTGTCAGGGCCTGCACAGCACAGGGCCTGGCTTGGGGCAGTCTTGACGTGGTTCCTCTGAAATCAGACTCTGAGTAGGACTTGAATGCAAATATATTGGGAAGTGATATCCTAGGAAGCACTGGTAGGGAGATGGGGAAATGAAAGAAGGGAGAGAAAGAAGCCAAGACAGGGCAAATTAATGAGCAGGTTATCACTGTGGGCAGCTGGGATTAAGCCTGCCAGGAAGGCACCTGGGAGATGGGGCAGGATGCCTTCCTGCACCTGAGGGGTGCAGAGCTGGTACTTATCCAGCAGCTCTTGCTCATTGTTGGTTGAAGGCTACTCCTGGACACATGAACTCCCAGCACTCCTGGCTTGCCCTGTGCACTGACCAGACATGCCCCTGCATCCTGGTAGCACCCCGAGGGGAGACAGAGAGTTGCAAAAGATGCCTTCAGTGTGTAGGAAACAATGAGAGCACTGCCAGTATCTGCTACAGTGGCCGAGAAACTTTTAGTGCAGATAGGCAAACTGTGCCTCCAGCCCTCACCCATCACAGTGACAGAGGGATGCAAGTGGAAAATCCACCAACACGGAGCACAGGACAAGGGAGGGCCACCTGCTTGGAGGCCTGAGGCAAGCAAGTGATAGACAGGGCTACTGAACCCCGGAAAAGTCCAGGGAAATTGAGTCACTTCCATGAGGCCCTAGAGATGGCTGGTGGCAAGGTCAGGACTAGAGAACTCAGATTTCCCCACTCCAGCAATGTTGCCACCAGAGCCCACTCCCTCCCACAGGCATGCTCCAGTGCAGCAGGGTCGGCTGACACTGCTCCGCACATGGTAGCTTCACACAGTAAGTGACTGGCTACCTGGCAAGCCCAGCTTCTCTCTTGCATGGATTTTAGTCCAGGCTGGCAAGGCCTGGGACAAGTGGATGTTCACTGGTGGAGCTCTTTTCATGCCTCTGAATGGGTATGGGTGGCCATGCTGCCAATCAACCAGTGAGTTGCTGGCATTGTACCCACAATGGTGAGAAGCTGGGTTGGTAGGGACAGCCCCTGTCACATGGAGAAATCCCATTCTGTGGATTTGAGCTGTCAATAAATTCTCAGACGTGCAGTTCAGAGGCAGGGCCACACAGCATCCTCCAGGAGGAGTGAGAATGAGTCTCCATGCAAAGGTCTCCAACTGATTATTTGAGGTGGCAATCACCTTCCAATGGCTAATTGGCTAAGGATAAACTACTCAGTGGTTAAATCCTACATGTCCGCGCCATGGGATAACAAGATCCTAGCTATCAATCTCCTTCTATTTGGTTACAAGAAGAGACAACAGGACTGAAAATTGATGACACAGGCATCCCTTTCAGCTCCCAATAACTTCTCTTTGTTGCTAATTGTATAGTTGTGGTATCTGGCCATTAAGTCATTAGAATGAAAGATGCTAAATAGAGCTATGCTTGCATGGAGTCAGATCCATTTTTATTGAGCCTTCTCTTCTGCAGCTTTTCTTGAGATGTGATGTTGATGCTTTTTATCTACTATTCATCAAGGTTAAGGAAAAAAAAAGTCCTCATCCGTTTTTGACCAGAGTCAATAAAAGCATGTTCAGCAAAACCAATATAATATAGCATGGTGTCATTCTTTTATTTAGTTTTTAAAAAATGCTCACGCAGTGGTACATAATCTTGAGCCCTGGTAGAAGTGAGAATTAAAAACATGGAGGCATCTGTGGTATGACCCCCTGAGTCATAGAACCCCTAAATTTCATGTCCTCCCTTCTCCTGAGTCATAGAGGCTCAGTCAGGCTTTTGGAGTCAGCAAAACAAAAACCACTCAGTGGCAAAGCCTGCATTATACAACTGATCCAACACCATTAGCATCTCTAGACTTTATACCTGATCTATCTGTTTCATTTTCATCGTATCCAAGTACACACGCCATACCTTCTTCAAAGCAACAACAGGTATCCTGTATATCTTAATAAGTTTAATAAACGTGAGCAAGGCACAATAAGTCAAATCAGGTGATTTTTAAAGAATAGTTCTGAAGATTCCATTTATCAGAAAATTGTTACCTCTAAATACACCTGCAGAAATATCATTCTTGTTCCATATGGACCACCTTTATTTCTGCACATCCTCAACCTCCTTTGGAGAATGTCTTCTGCACGACACCTTGTGTTCATAAGGTAAGTGTCACATTCTAATTAGAAATCAAACATGGGTGGTGGAGTCTAAATGTGGAATCTAAATTCACTCAAGGTCCAAAAATAGCCACTCATTCCTATCTGAGATTTCTTCCAGGTGCAAGAAAGTGATAAGCGGAGCTCGATTCCTCTAATTTGCCTTAAAGAAGAAATTGCAACATTTAAGGATTCCCATCTGGGAAAGCAAAAACTCCAATGTTCTAAACATCCAAGCTTGAACTGAAATTGTCACACTCTCTGGTGTTGGGGCAACTCATTCATGGTGTTGGGAGGTCCCCAGACCCTTCTGCTAGGACATCTGTTTCTTAAAACCAGGGCAAATGGTTAACCCTTCAGGCCCATCCCTCTGGAAAAGGGGAAATACTGAGCTTTTACCTAACGTGGCTGCTTTTTAGATGATGTTCTCCACTCTGAGCCTGGGTGTGTCTGGACCTGGAGTGCTTTGGTGGTGCTCTGACTCCTCCTAGTCAAGAAATCCAGCACCTCTCAGGCCAGCCCGCCTGTGGGTTCAGCCCGATATTCTGAGGAGGGCACAGACTCACTCACTCACTAGTGGGTCAATTACTGCCCATAGGGACCCTCCAGCCTCATAGGAGGCCCCATCCCATCTCTGCCCCTTGCACCATATTCCAGCCACACTTCACTGTCTGCGGAAACCCACTACCCCATATGGGGCTCTGTCTGGCCTGGGCTTTCACCTACGCAATTCTCAGTTCAGAATACTTCCCCTAACTCTCTTGCTTAAGACCGTGGTGTGCTTTCAGTTTAGACATCACTTGGTCCTAGGCACCCATCCTATCTCTCCATTCTGGGACTTGGGGTTCCTCCTATATGCTCCTACACACCCCCTTCTTTTCCTGCTGGGCACTTGTGCTGGGCTGCAGTTGCTCACCCACCATGGCACATGGAGGGTAGGAGCCACGTCTGGATTGGTGACTGCTGTATTTCCAGTCCTTACAGTGTCTGGCTCAAAGCAGGCACTCAACCAATGTTTGTTAAATGACTAAACAACTGAAAGGAAGGAAGAAAAGAAAAATAAAAACAAAAAGACAGACAGATAGGTAGGCACCTTCTTGCCCACAGTCCCCATGGGAGGATTCGCCCTCCAGACCGTTCATGATTTCATGATGGTTAGAAGCACTGAGCACAGTTGGGCCACCCGGCTTCTCCAGGGCCCATCACCAATGAAGGCCAGTCCTGGGAGCTCCAGCACCCTCCTCACCTACAGCCACCCTGCCTGGCAGTGCCCGGCCCTCTTTGGGGACCATACTGGCCCTCTGTTCCCTCTCTTGCCCAGACATGTTGTGCTCAGACTCAGTTCCCTCTGTTCCATGCAGGGTGATCAAAAAAGGTCTGTTATGTCTTTTCATTTTTTCTCTCTTGCTAGACCAACGTGTGCCCCCAGTGCTGCTCTATCCAGGCCCTGGCCAGCTTTGAATCAGAGGCCTTGAACTGCTGGGCCCTGGCTTCCCTTCTCTGAGCCTAGCTATAGCCTGTGGGCTCTCAGGGACCAGGCAGGAATGAAAGTGAAGTAGGGGCTTCTGCAGGGAGCTGGATGGGCCTGTCCTTGGGGTAACTCACTCTTTCCCCAGATATGTGGTGCTTATTAGCTGTGGGCCCATGGCACGGGTAATGAGATGAGCACACACGAGGGCTCAAGCAGCCCCTCACCCACTCCACTAAGCCCATGGCATCTCTCCTTCCAGCTTCCATTTCTGGGGCCAAGGGAGGAGGGCGAGATGCCAGATTGCTCCTAGCCCCTGTTTAACCCCCACTGTCTCCTACTGCCACCACTGACCTTGGTGCATAGCCTGTGGAAAGGTGGAGGCAGCCTCCAAGCTGGGCGCAGATGGAAACACACACCTTGTAGCCAGCATGTGTGAAAATACATTAAGCCCTGCACCTAGTGCATAGCACCTCTTGAAGGGTAAGGACTGAAGACCCAGCAATCCAGACCTGCTTCTGCTCCCAGTGTTTTCACATTCAAGCGAAAGAGCAAGTCTGCCTTCTTTTGGCATGGGAGGTGCCGTTTACTTTCAAAATCGAGAAGCAGAGGGGCAGCTTCCAGCTAAAAAGGCCTTACTGGTGAGGGTCCATCTATGGGGATTTCCAGGTGAGGGACTGGCCTGGCTGCAGGAGTGCTCCCTCAGATCACTGCTGCGGGGCAGCACAGGCCGGGGAGTGCTCCCTCAGATCACTGCTGCGGGGCAGCACAGGCCGGGGAGTGCTCCCTCAGATCACTGCTGCGGGGCAGCACAGGCCGGGGAGTGCTCCCTCAGATCACTGCTGCGGGGCAGCACAGGCCGGGGAGTGCTCCCTCAGATCACTGCTGCGGGGCAGCACAGGCCGGGGAGTGCTCCCTCAGATCACTGCTGTGGGGCAGCACAGGCCGGGGAGTGCTCCCTCAGATCACTGCTGCGGGGCAGCACAGGCCAGGGAGTGTGGGTCTGGCCTCGTCTGGGTCACCTATGGGCCGGCTGCCACCCCATTGGCCCTGCCTGCCCTGACACCTGGCTGCAGTGCTGGGGTATGCTGTCTCACCCAGGCCCTCTGTTCAAGGACTCCCAAGGATCCTTGTAGAACCTGGGGATGAAGTGCCACTCCTGGGAGCCAGTTGGCCCCACCTGGGAGTCTCTAAGATACCAAGCTGAGAGCAGACTGGGATGGGTAGCTGGGAGTATGCCAGGAGGGGCTTCAATCTGGGGCTTTCTTCCCCAAAACGTGCACAGGCCCTCCCGGGTCCCCAGGCCTGTGTATTTGCCTGTCAGAGCTGCAGCAATATTTAACAGAGAGAAATTCTTGGGGATTATTTAAGTGAGTTTTGAATTTATACTTGAGTTTTAAAGGAGAAAAAAAAAGACAATCTTCTTTAAACAACTTCCATGAAAGGTTATAAAACACAGATAATTTACATACAGGAGCAGATGGCAGGCTGGGTGCCATTCTAGGCAAACCACGTGTCCCCTGGCAGTTCTTTTTAATGGATACTACAAGTTTATATGTGGTTTATAAACTCAAGGGCTAGCCATTTCCCCAAGTGATTGACTGTAGGGTATAAAAATGATGGCAGTCATGACCTTCATTTCATCTGAGGAGACTTCTCCACCCCACCCCTATTTGGGGGCAGCCAGAGCTATCTGAGCCCCACCAAAACCTGCAGGCTCTCGGGCCAGGCTCGGTGGCTCCCGCCTGTAATCCTAGCACTTTGGGAGGCTGAGGCATGCAGATCACTTGAGGTCAGGAGTTGGAGACCAGCCTGGCCAACATGGCGAAACCCTGTCTCTACTAAAAACACAAAAATTAGCCGGGCGTGCTGGCAGGCACCTGTAATCCCAGCTACTTGGGAGGCTGAGGCAGGAGAATCGCCTGAATCCAGGAGGTGGAGGCTGCAGTGAGCCGAGATCGAACCATGCCACTGGGCTGCAACAGAGCGAGACTCTGTCTTAACAACAACAACCCCTCACGCTCTCGTCCACTAGTGGGTTCTGCTGGCTACCTGTTCCACACTGTGGGGCTCTCTTCTGCCCCAACATGCTGACACTGGCATTCCCCCCACTCCCCCAAGTGTTCTCTTTCGAGTGGTTCCTAACCAACTATCAGGAGAGCCTGCCTGGAACACACTGGGGCTCCTCCCTCCCGGGGCCCTCCGCAGGTGGGAATCAGGAGCCGGTCCTCTTTCAGGCAGCCGTATTCCCACAGCCCAGCCCCCTCCCAAAGTCTACAGCAAAGGTTCCGGTTTCAGCACAGGCCCCTAAGAGGACATGTCTGCACACCGCTGCTCCCTCTTCTGATGGTGGATCCAGGTTCCAGGCCTCTCCCCGGTCCTCCCCAGCTCTGTGGCTCCACTCATCCTGTCCCCTCTGTGGACCTCAGTCTCAGGCACTCTGACCATCCATGACTGGGCTGGTGGCTGAGGGGGTTCTGGAGGCAGAGGAAGAGAGCACAGGTCTAGGGTATTCAGACCACAAGTGGCTCCTGTAGGCTGAAGAGAAAAGACAGCTCCTACAAAGTATATCTTTCAGCTCTTCAGGACCCAGGAGACTGTTCACTGTGGGCTCCCCTGCCGATGCTCTGAGGCCACCCATGTGCTGTGATGTCAGGGCAGCAGAAGAGGCAGTAGGAAGAGCAGTGATGCTGATATACAGGAGGACTTGTGTGCCAAGCCCTGGGACAAGCCTCTTGGTGAGGTGTCACCACCAGCCCGTGTGACAGCCGGGGAAGTCAAGGCACAGAGTGTGGGCACCACCTGTCCAAGCCTCTATATGGCCAAGTGTCCAGCCCAGGTCACCTGATGCCCAAGTCCACCCTTTAAACCACTCTACTATTCTATCTTTTCTAAAGGCCAAACTTTTATCTGATGAATCAGAATAGTACCTGATGCATCTCCCAGAAATTTCCAAATCCTGTGCTTTTGAGAAGCACCTGGCTGGCAGATTAGAAAGAATGACCCGCTTCATAAGATGGTAGGTCTGGTTCCTGCAGCTCGAATTCCATAAAGTTCACAGAAACACATGATAAGCAACCATGTATGTGGGATTATAATTTCTTTTTCTTCTCTTTTTTTTTTTTTTTTTTTTTTTTTGAGACTGAGTCTCACTCTGTCGCCCAGGCTGGAATGCAGTGGCACAATCTCAGCTCACTGCAACCTCCATCTCCTGGGTTCAAGTGATTCTCCTGCCTCAGCCTCCCAAGTAGCTGGGACTACAGGTGCCCGCCACCACATTCAACTAATTTTTGTATTTTTAGTAGAGACAGGGTTTCGCCATGTTGGCCAGGCTGGTCTTGAACTCCTGACCTCAAGTGATCTGTCCGCCTTGGCCTCCCAAAGTGCTGGGATTACAGGTGTGAACCACTGCACCCAGCCTAGGATTATAATTTTCTAAGATGTCATTTTAGTGCAAGCTACATAATCCCACCATTCTGATGGAAATTTCCTAATTTTTCAGCAGAACTCTCCTTTTTTTTTTCTTTCTTGGAACAGATGGCAAGATTTTTTAATTTCAGGTACCTTCAAGGAGGAAACTGTTATTTCTCCTCTTTGTTTGCATGTGTGAGTACACCATGTTTCACATTTAGCATGAAAGTAGCCGTGGTTTAGTCTTTGCTCACACTTGAGATGCTGAGAACACACTTTAAATTAAGCACTATCAGTAAACAGTGATCATAAAGTAGCAGGAAGATAACATTCCGTTAATTTGCCCCTGCTGAAACCATATGCTGCTTCCCTCCCCAGGGCTGCCCTGCCGAATGGTTTCTGTTCACTCTGTAGTCACAGTCATGGCTTCTAGACTTCTCCCTGCACCTCTATTTTCCACAGGCCCAGGGACCGTCCTCAGTGGCTCAGGAGATCACCAGGCCCAGCACCCACACCGTCTGAAGGGGAGAAACGGGGGGCCCCCGTATGCTGCCAGTGGCACAGCCCAGAGTGCAGGTGTGTGGATGGCTCTTTGTAACCCGTCCCCTCCAGGTGCCACCCTTGGCTTTTCAATGCGTTCCCTCAGAGCACACGATGTCAGGTGTTCCCTGCTCCCGGGGCTCACAGTAGGGGGCACACAGAAGTTAAAGGGCGGTAACAACAAAGTGAACGGCAGCAGTGGGCACTTGCCTCTGTCAGAGCTCAGCTCACTGTCACTGTCCTCACCACGACACCATTGGGAACACACTAACGTCCCCACTCTCGAGACAGAAGACTGAGGTTGAGAGGTCGCTGACAGCTCCCAAGGTCAGACAGTGCGGCTTCAGAATCCCCAGTGGTGCGGGGGCCGGGGCGGGGGGTGCCTCAGAATTTTCCACCTTTTGCGCAAACTCCCCAGATGCTTCTTAAACACAATGAAGTTTGACACCCAAAGGTGATAAGATGGGGTTTTAAATTCAGGTCCCCAAATCTAGTTCTCTTTTTAAGCCACAGCTGCCACCAATGTTTAGGTAATCAGCTGACTAATTCTCACCCAGATGTTTAATGGCGATTGACTAATTTATACTGGGGAGGTAATTCTGACAACTCCCAGATAACATTTCCATTTTAGTGGTAGCCTTCAGGCATATATATATATATTATATAGACAGGGGTTGAAAGGGAAGGGAGCATCTCTGCAAACAGCCCCACTCCTCTGATCCCCTGAAGATGACCCCAAAGAAGCACTGAGTGTTCTACAGAACGATCCGCCCCACGTGCCCCTGTGCCCCTGCGTCTGTGCACACCATAGGCCTGGGGGGTAGGGTGGCCTTGCCCTGCACTGCCCCTTCGCGCCTCACCTTGAACCTGCTTGCCAGGTGGATTCCTGGCACTGAGATTACCCCGACACCCCTCTTCAGAACGCTGGGCCTGGTGCCTTGTTTGGGGGACATCTCAACCCCATCATGTGGAGTTCCGTGGCATCAGGCACTGCACAGAACCCTTTGGGGTTGTGAGAGGGAGGCTGGCATGACACTGTCAGCTGAAAGCTAGCAAGGCCAAGGGAAACCATGGCCAAATAGTCTAACACACGTGGGCCTCTGAAAGGCAGGAGCTGTGGCTGGGGTTGGGGCCTGGAGACAAGCCCGTGGTTTGGGACCCAATAAAGCAACCAGGAGTGATCTCCATGTGGGGAAAACCTGGAAAACAGACAGTGACTGAAAGGGCGGATTACAGGGAGAGCCTTCCTCAAGCAACCACCCCAGGCGGGGTCCGAGGTGAGGCATGAGGTCTGCGTCCCTCCCATGTTTCAAGGTCCATCACAGCAGTTCCCAGACTTCTGTCTGAGATGGCGGGTGTTCCCTGTGGGGTGCGCGCTTTTCCTCTCCCTTCCAACACCACTGTGCAATTCATTTTCCCTGCGGGTCTTTTAAGTATTGGCAAATGCAGGAAATTTTTTTTAAAAAATGAAATGGAGGGCAAATTGGATTTCGTCCTGAGCGAAAGGAATCTATAGAATTGATCCCCAGGACCTCTGCTCTTGGGGTCCCACTAGGCCTTTACTGGGGACACACTGTGGTCAGTTGTCTAGCAGAAGTTACAATCCAGGCTTCTCTTTCTGGGTTTAGGTCAAGTTTGCTTCAGAAATGTGAAAGGGCTTTTGTGTTGGCAGCCCCTGTACAAGTGGCTTTGGAATAGCCACTTACCAGCTGGCTTTGAAAGAATTCTTTTTGCTAAGAGCTTTACCTAGGTTCCTCATCAAACACAAATACTAGTCTTTCCTCCATCTCCATGCCCAAGGAAAAAACAGCCCATGATGCAAACCCACAGCAAGCAAGATGATTTCTATCAGGGGAGACTTTTACAGGCAGACCAGCTGTAGGGTCCATTCTCTTTATGACATGCATTATGGATCTCCCCAAGAGAAGAAGGCAGAGGAGGTCACCTGAGGGTGAACCTACTGAGCCCAGAGTGATGGGCCCCTCAGGAGCTGGGAGGCTCAGCCAGGACTGTGCCCTAATGGCTGGGGGAGGCTATGGGCTCCTGCCCTGCTGCTTCCTTTTAGCCATCTGCACACATACCGAGCACTCACGGCCCACAGGGCCCAGGGGAGCTCTGAGAACCACCACCGGTCTTGTCCATCTTTCATAATTCAGGAGAATCAGGGTTAAAAAAAGTGCATGAGCAATCGACATAATTTATATGTTGCTAGTGGACACGCTGGCATCCTCTCACATCATAAAGTTTAAATAATGGTGGTTTAACACCAGATGTAAGTGCAGCTGTCCTGAGCGGAACGCCATTAACTCCATTACAACAGGAGATGGTACTTTCCCCAGTTCGGCATCCCCAGGAAAACATCACACCTGTCATCTTGGTGCCACAAGCAGCTGACTTAATGCAGAGTCTACCGGCACCTTTTCAGATCAGATCCATCAGGGAGCTGGAGCATTCACAGAGGAGGGGAGATCAGGGCTGCAGACCAGTGGGGGAGAGCCAGGTGATGCCAGCCCTTAGTACATGCTGGACAAGACCCAGACCCCAGGTGTTCCCAGGTAGCCAGACTCTTCACCCTGGAGGGGGAATGGGGTGAGTGGAGGGAGACAGGGACAGAGGAGGGAGAGGCATGATGGGAGGGAGGAAAGAAGGGGAACTGGGAGAGGAAGAAGAATGGAGGGAGAGGAAACCAAAAGGATGGGAGTTAGATCTGGGCCTAAGTAACTCGGAGAAGGAAGCTCTTTCCCAGTTATGGCAAAGTCCCTAGAGGGCAGGTTGAATTGATTTAGGCAGGCAGGGTCTGCACACATCGATTTGTTCCACCTGCATTGGCTGAGGGTCAATGTTTCCCTTCCAATCAGGAAGCCTTCTGAGGGCCTGCTGTTTACGAAAGGAAAGTTTGAGAATGTTGGCCAGGCACGGTGGCTCATGCCTGTAATCCCAGCACTTTGGGAGTCAGAGGCGTGCGGATTACCTGAGGTCAGGAGTTCAAGACCAGCCTGGCCAACATGGCAAAACTCTGTCTCTACTAAAAAAAAAAAAATTAGCTGGGCATGGTGGCAGGCACCTGTAATGCCAGCTACTTGGCAGGCTGAGGCAGAAGAATCACTTGAACCCAGGAGGGGGAGGTTGCAGTGAGCTGAGATCATGCCACTTCACTCTAGCCTGGGCAACAAGAGCAAAAGTCTGTCTCAAAAAAGAAAAAAAAGAGAATGTTAACATCAGGAAAAGGCCAACAGGACCAAAACACAGCAGAAACACATGTGTGGAGCAGAGCCACCACCTCTGTCTGTACTTGGGCTAAGCCAGGGTCCATGGAACACTTTGCTGGGTACAGAGCAGCCTCATCTCAGAGGTGAGAAACTGAGGCCTGGGGGGAGGGACAGGAACTTCTCCAAGGCTCCTGAGGCATTTGAGAAGGAAACAGAATTGTTCAAGTTGGGCAGAAGAATTGAATATTTCTGTTTGTCTGGCAATGGATTTGCTGTACCTCTCCACCAAGGGAAGACAGCATCGAGATTGCCCATGAGCTATAGGCACCAAGGCAGCCACAGCCAAAGAGAGAAGGAGCCATTTGTCCTGCTGTCTGCCTGCCTCCTAATGCTTCCCTGTCAGGCACTGTAGATGCAGATATAAAAAGTATGGTCCCTCTTCCCCCAGGAGCCCACACCTGGCTGGGGAGATAGACCTACAGAGTATCTGGGGCTGCCGTGGAGTTCCACACAGCAGGCTGTTGGGGCACAGAGGATGGAGCCCTCCCAACTTGGCAGAAGAGCCTTGCCAGGAGAAGGAGAAGCTGGCTGCCTGGCCTCACTCCCATTGGAAATATAAAAACTCTAGCTGCATGGCAGAGTGTCACTCTTGCCTATCTGATTACCTGGGGAGAAGCATGTCTAAGAAGATACAGACTATTCTTGTTGTATCATCCTTTGCTCATATCTCTCAAGTACCAAACCAAACAACGGAATTTTTTAAAGGCGACAAAGGTATTTGTGTTTCACTGAGCAATGAGAGGAAAACAATGCAGGAATACTTAGAGGGATCTGCAGCCAGAGAAATTTTCCTGAGCTAAGAGATTTCTGTGCAGGCAATTTCCATAGGCACTTCTCATTTAAATGGAAATTCCTCCAGAAACACCACCACCACCAACAGCTAACATCTAGTGCTTCACTAAGTGCTAGGCTCTGAGAGGTGCACATGTATTAACTCGTTTAATCCTCACAACTTCCTTATGAGGTAAGTGCTCGTATTAAATGTACTGTGTAGATGAAGAAATTGAGGCTCAAAGAGGTTAAGCAATCAGTCCAAGATCACTCAGGTTGTAAGTAGTAGAGCCAGGCTTTGAATCCAGGAAAGCAGGAGCTGTGCTTGGGCAGCCCCAGTGGATGCTCTTCCAGGGACCCCAGGCAGCTGAGTGGAGTGTCCTGTTGCTATTCCTGCCAGAGAGAACACACATGGCACAGCTCTGCTGTTCTCAGACCACATCTAAAAGACAGGATGATGACAGTTCTTTATTGCAGGCGCACTCTGTGCAGTGTCCCATTTAGTCAGAGTCCTACCAACAACTCTATGAAGCAACTGAGGCACAGCAGTGAAGTCACTTGCTGGAGGTTATACAAATGGTGCATTATGAACTTGAATTCAATATCAGTGCCTAGAACAATGCCTGTGCACATACAGGCTCAAAAATGAATGAATGAATGAATGAACAGATGAGTGACTCCAGATCCAAGCCCAGGCCACCCCTCAGTGTGCCATACTGTATCTTCTATGTCACTCTTCTACATCCAACGACAACACAGACAGTGAGAAGGCAGTAACAGAACATGGAATTTTTTCTCCTTCCTGAAGGGCCCCATTCATGCCACCTTCTCTTGAAGTCTGTAGTTCTTCATCATCATCATCATCATCATAATTCCCACGGTCTTCATATGACATCTGAGTGTATGCAGACTGCATAATAGCTTTTCCAAGATCTTGTATTCAGACTAGATGAACTTCTGAGTGGATGCTCCCACCCCCAGGCAATGGAACCTGTCCCTGGGAGTAGCACTTCACTACACCTGGGCAGAGGGGCCTCACATAGGGACCTATGCTGTCTTATCTTGGGCTATCTCAAGACAAGTCCCTCCTGGACCCAGGCCAAGGAGCTGGGGACCAATATCTGCTTGAGCTTAGACCTTGGGGCCAGCCCTGACTCTTGCCCACCCAAGGCTGTCAACTTGGAGAAGGAAATGGAAGAGAAGGAACAAGCCACCTTCTTAGAAACCTCCTAGTGGGTCTGTGGCTGGGAGCCACAGCACGCCCCAAGCAAGGGCACTGATCCCCATGAAAGGCCACCATGTCCAGCACAGAGTTGGTGTCCAATAAGGACTCTTAGGTCATCTCATGACTAATCAGGAAGAGGGGGCCAGGTTGAGGGCATGGAGGCTTTGGAGGAACAGTAGCTGCCCAGCCTCTAAGGCAGTGTTTTCACAGTCCTGAAAACATTACAGCATTTTTATATTTCCTAAGAAGTGGAAACAACTAAGTTGGGTTGGGATGAGGCATCCCAGCAACACAGAAGATGTCAGAAGAGAAGCACAAACCATTCTCAGCAATATAAATATCACATTTCCTCCTCAATCAGCGAGTTTTAATTTATTTATCTAGCTGAGCCATGATGGATACAGTCTGCCCAAATATATTACATGAGGATAATGCAATCTCTTATCCAGAAAACCACCATATTATAGATACTATCATGCTAATTTCTCAAAAGCATTTGGTACCCTAGCAACCAAAAAAGAAAAAAAAACAACAACAACTAGGACATAAAAATTACATTGCATCTGCAATACTTTGTTGAAATTGGTTTTGCAATAAAGCATGTATTGTAAAAACAAAGGTTTAATGATATATCAGTTTGGTGAAAATCTGATTACAAAGCAAAAATACGTACATCTGAGTAAAGTTGCAGAGCTTTTAAAAATGAAACTTGGCAAGGAAATCCTGGACAAGCTTCAGCTGGAAGGGTGCTGGATTTTAATTTTTTCTGAATGGCGGGTTTTCAACAGCGATACCCCTTCCTCCACACACAACTTCAGCATCAATCCTGAATCTGAACCTTCAGCAGCAGTCGCTGGATCTCATAAGCTCACAGAGGTGGCAGATGGCTGTCTGGACATAGAAACTATTTGTCAAGAAAGGAAAATATCTCTGCCCTCAAAGGCGGCATTTCTCTCACCATGGAATCACACGTCAGCTGGGAACATTTGAAGGGAATTCATGAGGCAGCCGAGCGCGAGTCACGATGGCTGCCCCGCTCTGTGATAAGCCACCACCCACATTCTGTTGACCTAGAATTTGTCTGTTCTGAATACCACACAAAGTTTGCCAGCCACCCTCTGGGGCTTGAAGGCTCTTTTTCTTTTCTGTGGGGGGTGGTCCCTCAGCAACCAGACCAGGCCTGCAATTTCTGAGACCCCAAGATGTGTGGGCTCCTAAAGCATTCTCTCCTATCACAGGGGTCTCCTCATGGCATTTCATTTTAGAGTTTTCTCTGTTGACAATCTCCTTCACAAACTGAGATCACCTTGAGGGCAGGGCCTTGTCTTGTTGACTCGGTGCCCCACTCCCAGCCCAGTACTTGGTGCAGAGTAGGCCTCACTCAACACAGGTTGGTTAAATGAAGGCATGAGTGCCAGGCTCCATATTAAAGGAGGAGGGTAGAGAGATGAGGGAGACGTGGCCCCTGCCTTGTGAGGTTTGTGGTTGAGTTGAGGAAGAGTGGAGAGGGAGAGGTGCACATGGCACATTCAGTAATCTCCCCATGTTTAGATTTCCTCCTCTTTATTCTTTCATTTACCCAGGCTCCTCTTCTTGGTACTTCCTAGCCTTCCTGCTTTAGAAAAAGGACAAACTCATCCTATGAAAATGCTGGGCAATTATCTTGAGAGGTATTTTTATTTCCCAAGAAAATAATAGGCAAGGAAACGCTGAACCCAAAAGAATGAATGAGAGCATTTCTGGCATAGTAACTTCTGGGCGAAGGTAAAACATTGCAACTGCTACCGATAACACAGCAAAAGATAAAAGAAATTAGTTTTTTAAGCATATATATATATATATATATATATATATATATGTGTACCTCACTGATTACATTTCTTAACGTATATTGATTGCGTTTTCAAATACCTGCTAGAAAGGCCTAGGCATGCAGACTTAGCCAGCTGAAGCTGACAGGAGAGGGTCTTTGAAAGAGGCCTGCAAAAGAGAAATGTCTAGACGGAGAGAAAAGAAGGAAAATCCCATGGGAAGTTTTATGTCAGCTCAAGACCAGATTCAAGGAGGCCTCAAGAGCAAAATGATACTTAAGGTCTTAGAAGAGAAGTGAATGGTCAAATGGCAAAGGGTTGGTGACATGGAATTATGAACAAGACTCCTGGCCTGGTGCCCACACTCCACCACAGCCTGAGGACATGGACTTCTGCAAACCTGTGCTGGCCTCCTGCTCCCTTGCCTCCAGGGAATGGGAATGCCTCCAGCCTGGGCTAGCACCCAGAAGTTCATGTGCATGCTCCCTCTGAACCCACAGGGAGGCTCCTGGAGGTCTGACAGTCGCCGAATATTTCTTAGGGTCCCAGCCCTCGTAGTGTCTTGCCATCAGCAAGTTCTACTTGCTACGTGTAAGGCAGGGGAGGGCGTTCTGGGGATAGTAAGTTAGCAATGCAGGTATTTCCTGTAAAGAGCCTCAGCCATGTGGATCAGCCTTTTGGGCATAATGTCCTGGTTACATTAGGACCCCAGGGACTCTTGGAGGAGCTCCTTAGGGTCCTTCTGTATCTCTGATTTCTGCAGCACGTCATTCACTGACTCACATGTGCACATACACACACCCTAGCCCAAACCTCCTGGTGGGTGGAGATGAAGCCCACTGGCTGTGAAGCTGGCCGTCCTGAGACAACAAGTGGGCCATGCTTGGACTGGACGCCAACTTAGGCCTTGTGATAGCTTTGGCTTCTACTTTTTGCCTTAGCTTTGATGTGCTCTGGGTTACACACTTGACTAGTGAGCCCTGCTTTTGGGGGATGGTCACCCTCCCCTTTCTTCAGTGTAGCTTACGCATTAGTCCAGCTTAGGGAGGGGGAAAACCAGCTGATTCTCTGCCTCCTGCCTACACTGCCTTCAAGACCCAGACACAGGCTTTCCCTGCTCAGGCCAACAGCCCTTGGTGGTCACTGGCACTTTGGGTTAGGACCCAATAGTATGAAGCTTTCTTTCTTTCCTTTTTTTCTGAAGACTTGTCAATGGTCAAGGCACATTATACAAAGTTGTACTTAAAAAAACAAAACAAAACAAAACAAAAAACCCTGAAGCACAAGTAACACACCACATAAGCATGCAATTTTCTTCACTATGGTTTTGCCCCAGCATAGGAACAAGCCCCCAACTATCTGTGACATGAATGGTTCTGAGTTGAGAAGAGCTGGGAGCACACACAGCCTGGCTGCACCCAGAGGATGCCCCAGGACACCTGTCTGCTTCCTACCTCTGGTCCATTTGTGCCCTGCTGACTTTTTGAATTTCTGCCCTTCAGATCTCCACACAGTACAGGAACTTGCTGAAAGACCTCATGAAATATGACTGGTGAGATTCCATTCCACTGACCCTCAGCAAGGATGGAGCTAGATGCACTGGGTGGAATTTACAACCTATAATTTTCTGTAACATTTTCCCTGGAGTGGGGAGATACAGAAAGAAATAAAAAAAGAAGAAGAAAAAAAGAAAGCTAAGAGAAGGAAATATAATTTCAATTCATTCATGATTTATCTATTCCCTCCCTGTGGCTGCAGGGGAATTTTAACTTGGTTGCAAAATGGCCTGGTTGTGCAAGATGCCACATGCCATGGAACTGCAAACAGCATGGGCACGTTAACCTTTCCTTTGCTGGCTGCTTCCAGCCTTTCACCCTGCTGCTACCTGGCCTGACATTTTATAGATTTCAGCAACTGGGCAGGACATCACGGGCCTTCTGGAGCACACAGGTGGGTGGTACCTGGTATGCATAGACTCACCCCTTTCCCCGCACAAACAAAACTCTGTAGCCAATGTGAAACAGAGAATGTTTGAAATCTGTGTCCTTTCCACTTCTGCTGCATTCTCCTTTATCCAATGCCTTTCCTTTGAAATGCTGTGAAGCCCTGAAGGGATGCGAGTGAGCTGTGAAGAGGAGCCTCTTAGAATTGTCAGTTTCATGTTAGCCAGCCAAGGCAGCGGGGCCAATCAAATGCTTCTCAGCTGCCTGTGTCATTTGCACCGACGGGCTCCATCTACAAAAGAGTCGTCAGCATCTCAAGTCTGCATTGCCCCACTTGGTGTAACAAAGCCCTTCCCCATACATTTCCCCATTCAATCTGCTTCTGCCATTTAATCAAGCATTCTTTAACTTCCAGAAGAAAAGGGAACACAGTGACCTTGGAAGGAGTGGATGAGGCCATTAATCAATTGTCTCTGCATGTAAGTGAGGAGCAGCCAATTCCTACAGCTGAGCATCAGATTCCAATTAGTGCACAAGACCGAGTCCGGGAGGAAGGGGTTAATGTCAATGTCACCAGGCAGAAGAAACACAGGAAAATTCATTCCCATAGCCTGGCCTCCGACAAGCATCTATCTACCTATACGTTCAGCTGAACTTTCCTTTCCCATTCTGCGCAGTGAACAGTCATTGTTTAAAAATGTCATGATAATAATCAGCTTTTGCGGCAAAGATATGAAAAATGTATTTTAAGATCAAAAGGATGATATTGTCTTCCAGCAGATTACACATTCCGCCCACAGAAAAGGCTAATCTGATGTCCTCAGAGAGGAAATAGGTAAACATTTTCAACATTATCACCATCTGTGTTTCATTTCTTTGGGCCTGCTCAAGAAAAGTTATTTATGTATTAATAAAAGGGAATGATTTTGTCCTTAAGAAAATGGTAATGGCAGCCTTGAAATATCTGCCTTGGGTTTTACAATCCCAGCTGTGTACACCCAGGAAGAAACAGGGATGCCATCACCTCACCTCCTTGGGTAGTGAGCCTCCTTCCTCCTCGTTCTCTGTCTTCATCCCAAATTGAAGTTAGGTCTGGCATTGGCCAAGGCAGCATCTCATCCCATGTATTTCATGAGGAGAGAATAGGCTTCCTTAATGGGAATGCCAGAGAGGTGCCCTGGGGTTGGAATCCCCATCCTTCTGCATCTGGCAAGCCACATGTCCTCTCTGGGCCTGGGTCCCATCTGTGGACTGGGGATGGCCTGGCCTCATGGGAATGCCCCCAGATGATGGGCAACTGTTTTCCAGTTACCAGGGCCTCACAGACACAAGCACTGGCATCACTGTTGTCTGTGGGAGTATTATCACCAAACACAAGGTGGGAGAGGAGGAGGGAAGGATTGAGTGCTGTAAAACCTGCAACCTTTTAGATTGTTTCAAGTGTTGGCTTGGACAGCCTCCTGCGAAGGCCCCATCACATCCTCCAGGAGCTCTGGAGCAGCAGGGGGTAGGGTGCACACACACCTGTTGTAGAAGGGGACAGAGGAGAGGCGCAGCGGACATTAGACACCCCAGCTCCCATGGCCTCTGAAAGTCAGGCTGGTGCTGACGGATGGTTCAGACCTCTGCCTTAGAGGTGTGGTGTCACTGCCCCCACCTCCAACAGACCCCACCTGCCTCTGGAAGCAGGGGGGCATGTGTGGGGCTGAAGGCTCTCGGGAAGCTTTCAGCCAGCAGTCTTCCAGAAACTGCAGAGATTCTACTGTTTTTCCCCATTTCCTTGGGCCTGAGAGGCTGAAGCAAAGGGCACATATGTTTATTCTGAGGCTAAAAACAAAGAGCAAAGCAAACCCACCGACAGTCCCCGAGAGTGCTTTCCCTTTCCACCACCCTGGGGTCCGTGCGGGGCAGCCCTTCCTCCAAAGCAGTGGAGAGGGAAGCCCGCATCAGCCACCACCCATGAAGAGTCTGCATGTGGAATTAATACCATACCAAGAGTCACTCAGTATTTAGGACAATTAAATATGACGAGGATTAGATTTTTTTAATTCCAGGTTAAAAAAACCCCACTTATTTAGAACTTCAAGTGTCAATACAAAATAATGTTTTTTAAAAAATTGTTTTGCTCTCAAAAATCTACCTTAGAGTTGAGTAAATTAAAAATTCAATTAGCAGATATTATCAAACATCTGCAGAGGAGACTGTGGAGAATTAACAACAAAGCAAAACCAAACAGACAGTCCTTATCCTCCAGCAGTTTGTAGTCTGAGGCAATGGGGTCACACAGGAGAGGAAAGAGGCTGTGGGGGCCAAGGCTACCTCTCTCATGGGAGAACAGGAGACCATAAGCGTCAACTCAGGCTTTGGGAAGTGAAATGCTGTGGCATTGAGTTTTGGGTTATCTTTGATGAACTCTGGCTTATCCACACTGGACTAGTGAGCTGTGTGTCTCACCACCCTCCCCTTTCCCTAGGCAAAGAATCATGCCACACTCTCCCCCTGCCCCTGTCATGGACGCAGGGTCCTCCTTTGAGGTAGGAAAATAGGATCTGGAGGCAGGAAACACATGAGGCTGATTCACACTTCAGCTACGAAAGGAAATATCCTCCCCATAGGGTGTACGCCGAGTAAATGACTTTGTAACTTCACTTCATCCTCTTCATTTAAATAGTCTGTAAACCAAGTAACCAGTGGAATCCTCTAGAGGGTATTTAAGCCCCCATAAATTCTGTAACGGGGCCCTTCAGGCCCTATGCTCAGGCCTGCTCCCACACTGTGGAGTGTACTTTCATTTTCAATACATCTCTGCTTATGTTACTTCATTCTTGCTTTGTTTGTGCGTTTTGTCCAATTCTTTGTTCAAGACACCGAGAACCTGGACACCCTCCACCGGTAACGCCTTCCCCAATGCTCTTTCCAAGGGCAGCAACCAAGCCACCGGGGGGATGACAGCGCCACCTAGTGTGCAGCTGTCTGTCCGCCATCTGATTTTGGGGTCCCAGCTCCTCCTTGCAGGGACCACACATTTTCTGCTCCTGGTCTTTTGCAGTTTCCAGCTCAGTTAGTTTCACCTTATCGTTGCTTCTCGCATGAACACACATTTCTTTTCTTTCTGTCTATGAGCTCCAGGGCTCTATTCCTAGAGAAGCCTAATAGTCGCAAGCCTCATCTCCGTTTTAAGAAGTAACAGGGCATGTTTTACAGTGAAACTGAAAAAAAGTCGACTTTCCAGTGGGGCCCAACGCTACCTAGGGGATCTGACTGTCTCTTTGGAAACTTTCTACAGGGAGTACTCACTGGGTCAGGGCAGGCCTGAATGCTAGTCACACTGCTGGCTGTGTGACTTTGGGCCAAACACCAAATTTCTCTGAGTCTCAGTTTCCTCGTTTGATAAATAAGGGCTTGAATTGAGCTCTGGCTCAAACGCCTTCCAACTCTTGCATGCTATGAGGCTAGCTTCTCATCCTCTTTCAGTTAAATCTGTTTCCTTCAGGTTACGCCAAGCAAGAGAAAATAAAGGAACAATTTCCCTTTCAGTGCTACAATTTTTCTTATAACACTGGGTTCCATGATATTAATTGTATGTATAAAGTAGTTTTTAGCAACATTGAAGGTTAAATAAAGTTTTGGACACTAGTCCAGAAGTCAAACCACATTCAGGAGAATACTCCTGTGGAAAAAAATGCATTTTTGTTTTCAAAGGTCTAGATGACTGCCTAATGCTAAACTGCTGGGAGCAAAACTCTCTTGTGAGTTGTGGACTGCTTGCACAAATCACTTACACAAATTCCATCTGTCAATGTGGCTCTGATATTAAAATTTCCAATCTAAAGGGACAATACCCTAACTAGCATGGGTTTCAATCCACGACACAATATTGGGGCCTCCATCCATCCTCACCTGTCATAACAGACTGATTACCTCCAGAAGTGGTTCTTCAAGAACAGGGTGACTGTCACATTTTTGGCATTTTGGCCTCTTGCAAGGGACTTAATTACATTTCTAGGTAGTTTACTGGAGCTTTAAACATTTTTCTGTTCCATATCCTAACTCTACAGTGCAATCTCCCAGTTTTAGTTCACCAATGTTTGTTGCTGTAAATCTGTCCTTGAAATATCCTGGGATGAATGCAAATTTGATTTTTACCCCCCAAACAAACAAACAAACAAACAAACCCTCCAAATTAGCAAAGAAATTCTACGGAAGTTACAAGCTAGGCTCTGTTGCTGACTGACCGGACATATCTGGGGCGCCCAATAAGATATTTTTCACTCCAGTGACCTTGCAGAAGGGTTGGATGCTTCATCCTTATTCACTATTCTGCTATTCATATCAAAGCATTTTATACCATTTATATGATTTATCATGCCATTTGATCAGCCTGCTTAATAAATCTCATAAGTTGTCTTCATTTGAGAACTTTACTCCCCCAACACATTTAAAAAGAAAAGACCGAGACCTAGGATGTTTAAATAAGAAAATAACTACACATTCTCACAACCACACCTCAGAACCTCCTGGCTCTCAGCAAGGATGAGACAAGCTCTAGGCCTATGCAGGTTTAGAGGAAGAGTCCTGCCAAGCACAGGCCCTGCTGCCAGCCATGATATGAGAAGTAAACAATGGTCTCAGGCAGCAAGTGGGGGCCATCTGCTTTCAAAAACCATCTGACCTCACTTGAGTCCATCACAGACACTGTCCAAAGAAGGGGCACTGGGGAGAGAAAGGTAGACACAGATCTCAAGACCACATCCTCACTGGGGCAAGAGAGCCACGACAACTGCTTCTGCGACATGCCCCGATGTCCCCTCTGGCCCCCCAGATGATGTCTTCTCAAAGAGAAAGCTGGCCAGGTGCTCACACACAGGCTTGGCACTCATAGCCCTTGAGGGGCAGGGCCTGGGAGCTTGGTCCTCCCTCTCCCCACACCCTGGAGAATTCCTAGGAAATATGCCAAGCTCTGTGTCCCTTTGGTGCCAGGGCACATGCGTGCTCTTGTTCTCACTCCAAGATGTAGAAAACACCTTAATTGTCTTTCAGCCCATTAACACTCAACTCTGTGGCCCAGAATTCAATTCAACTCAAGTGGACTCAAAGTAGCACATGTGGAGGATGCAGGGGTTGACTCTGGAGCCTCCACTTCACTCCTAATGATTAATCAAAGACACTCCTGAAATCCCACTTCCATGACAACGATTGGTTCGGGAAGGAGCCGGTAGACTACCCTGGCCAATGAAATGTGAGGAGCGCTAAGAAGGATTCTGAAGAGATAGTCTTTTTCCTTGGATGTGGGTCTGTGAGTGACTCTGCAGGGTCCAGCTGGAAGGCTAAGCTGGCCCACGAAGGATGACAGAGTGGAAGGAAGCTGGCGCTTGATACTGATGATGGTTCTGAGCCTGGGGCCTGCCCTATTCATGGACTTGGCAATGTGTAAAAATAATTTTCACTACTATTTGAGCCAATTTGGGGCTTTCTGTAACCTAGAGAGCAGGTGACCTGACAGCACACTCAGTTTCTGAGCTGCCCCTGGGCCAAGGTCTCAGAGATGGGAGACTTTGTGCTCCTGGAGTTCGCAAGCAACCAGAGTCTGGCTTCATCTTCCTTCCAAAGCCTGGCTGAGGAATGCCGTGCGAGGCAGGAAGTCTCTTCTAGGTCTCAGGGATTTGACCATCTTTACTATTCATGAAGCACCAGCAAGCAATCATGGCAGGCCCAAGGCCACACCAGCATCCTTAGTGACTGTGTGTTAGGCCTCACAGACACTCCCTGTCCTATGAGTACCTGGTGACAGATATTTGAACAAATTTTAGTCACGCTTTTTTGAGCCCTCTGCTTTGCAGGGCCTAATCCTTGGTCTACTGGGCCCAGTTTTAGCAAAGAATCCTGAGAAGCCAGTTTATCCAGGATCCTCCACTCTTGATATCCAATCAAGTGTCTCTTCCTCCACCTAGATGTCTAATCAAGTTCCCCATCCCCTACACCAAACTAAGCCCTCTTCGTAATTTTCCATCCTTTCCCTTACTCCACCAGCTATAAATCCCTACCTGTCCCTATCGTATTTGGACTTGAGTTCAACCAAGTGTTAGAGCAATTTCTCTTCACCACTGGCCATCCATTTTCCCCTTGTATCTGTGCTTTGTGTTTCTTCTCTGGGGTGCAAACCCAGACAGCAAGGCAGGGGAAATGGTCTGTTCCCTAAAGCACACTCTCCTCCCTCATCTTGTCCTGGCTTCTCTACCTCCTAGGACAAATTTTTTACATAATCAGAGGACTGGGTTTTTCATACAGCTATGAAGATTAAAGTACAATATCCTGTGTCAAGGAGCTTGACTTTAATATATCCTGGCATAGATGACTGATAGCCTTTCCTGAGAGCAAATGAGGAGAGAGAACGAATACAAGTGACTGCATGAATGAATCAATTACTAAATGAAGGTGCTGAGCACCTGAAGGCAGGCTGGAGAATAGGAAGGACCAGCAAAGTTAGGTGGAGGCTGGGGAAGCCAAGGACTGGCTTCTTCACTGGCATTAAAAATTTGGTGCAGAGCAGTTCCAAGCCTTCTTGCCAAACTATTCTTCAATGTCAGTATCGATTCATTGTTTTGAATTCAGTCTCAATCACCTCCCAAGGTGACAGTCCCTGAACCTGGAGTGTGTACTCACTGACATATCACAACTGTGATGGACCAACCGTCTCACGTCTCAAGGTGCCCTCGGATGTTCCACCTAGAAGCTCTGCTTCTGAGATGACACTTACACTAAGCAGTGTTGGGGCCACCCCTCCCCGTCTGCACAAGACATCTGTAGCCCAGCCCTGCCTCTGCTCTATCTGAGCGCAAATCCACCAGGCCAGGTGCGGCAGTGGAGGTGCCCAGAAGAGCCCAAGTTACTAACTTGAAGGCTGCTACATTTTCCCAATAATAAAATCACTCTTCATTGCTGAGTCCATATGCAGGTTTTTCTGGTTTAATAATGAGAAAGACAGTCCCACCCCCCCACCACCAAATACCCCAAACAAAACCATAGCCCAGGCTTAAAAGGTTCCAGTTGTTCAAGGGATATTTCTCTCTCTCTTTCACAAAAGGAAAACCTTTACTGGTTTTACAAACACAGCATCAGCAGAGGAGCCGGCCTCGTGGGGAAAAGTTCATTTGATTCCTGTGGCACAAGCAACTCTCCCAGACCAGCAGCTTCCAGCACTGAGCTCATACTCCTACCTTCCCCCCACGGAGGGAGAGGTGCAGGTCAGCCATGAAGGAGGGAGAAAGCTGCTGCAAGGAAACCTGGGGAAAACTTGGTCCCTGGACCTGGAGGCCACACAGAGTCGAGCCAGGGAGTTGCTCACCCAGCTGCAGGATTTGATCGGGGAAATTCTCAAAGGTTATGCAAAAGAAGAGGCTGTTTTCATACTTTTTATGTATGTATTTCATACAAAATATAGCGGAGTCAACTAGTAATTTAAGTGGGACCTTTCTGTGACCTTCCCTGATAGGAGCAGTCTCTACTCAACCACATCTACAATACATCTCCAAGAAGTCAGTGCTTGGCTTCCCCAACCCCCACCTACCTTTGCTGGTCCTTCCTATTTTCCAACCTGCCTTCAGGTGCTCGACACCTTCGTTTATTAATTGATTCATGCATGCAGTCACTTTGTATTTACTCTCTCTCTCTCCTCATTTGTTCTCAGTAAAGGGTATCAGTCATTTATATGAATGGTAATTTGCACATAGGGCAGTCTGGCCTGCCATCTTTGCTAGTCCCTGAAAGGCGCTGCCACATTGGCCTCCCCTGGCCTCTGCCCATGCCATGCTCACTCCTTTCTTTGCCTGGTGTTCCCTCCATTGGGAGCACCCATTCTATTTCTTACCCACCCTTCAAAGTCAGGCTCAAGTTCTTATGGCCTCTCAAAGTCTTTCCTACCTGATTTAACCCATATTAGTCTCCTCTGAGCTCCTCTCATCTGTAAGACCGTGCCACAGAAATATGAACAGGATTCTGTGCTGTCTTGTATTATCCTGTTACTTTCCCCCCAAATAGAGAATAAGCTTCCTGAGGCCAGGTCCCATGCCACATATTCCACGAAGCCCCAAGCAGGGTGCTGAGCCCAGCCCATGGTGGGAGTGGTGGCGATTCAGGAGTGAGGCAGACTAGCTCTGGGTTCTAGTCCTGGGTGGGTGACCCAGAACCAGTTCTTGCTCTGGGCAGGGGGTGGGGAGGCCACTCCCCACACACATGGAGGAGCACAGTGGGGTCGGGCCAGTGCTCACTGTCCTGGCAAGGGAGCAGTTCCTCTCAGACTTTGGTGAGTGGCAGCACAGCTGCAGGTGGGCCTGGGTGACAGTGACTGTGTGAGCCTGAACAGAGGGTCAGTGCTGTCTAAGGTGGGAGGAAGAAAGTCTTAATGAGGACCCTGACAAAGCAGCATGCAACATGGGCACTGAAACCAACTCTAACAGGGATACTGGATTTCCAAGTGATTTTATCGACGATTGAAGGCTCAACATCGTGGCTAGCTTATTGTAGAGACCAGACCTCTAACCCCTATGCCAACAAGCTTCCGGTGCTTAAGGGAGAGATTAAGTTAGGATTTGTACATTTTCCTGCAGTGGGGCAGGGGGAAGGAATAATTTGTGCCCCTCACTTGGTTGTGAGTGGAAGGAAACGGGACATGGCCTCTGCCATCAAAGTGTTTACCCACTTCTTGAGCAAGTTTCTCACCACATCCTGCTCCCCATATGGGAAAGGAGGGGGCAGGGTGGGGACAGAGTCCCTGATGAGCCAATCCATCAATCTCTGTCTTCCCCAGGGTTCTCATTTTGAGTGGAGTTGAGGTAGAAGAATTCCTCGGGACAAGAACACTTACCGGCCAGGTGCGGTGGCTCACGCCTGTAATCCCAGAACTTTGGGAGGCTGAGGCGGGCGGATCATGAGGTCAGGAGATCGAGACCATTCTGGCTAACATGGTGAAACCCCATCTCTACTAAAAATACAAAAAATTAGCCGGGTGCGGTGGCGGGCGCCTGTAGTCCCAGCTACTCGGGAGGCTGAGGCAGGAGAATGGCATGAACCCAGAGGCGGAGCTTGCAGTGAGCCGAGATAGCGCCACTGCAGTCCGGCCTGGGCGAAAGAGCAAGACTCTGTCTCAAAAAAAAAAAAGAACATTTACCAATCCTCAGGGTTACTCATTCATTCAAAGTTCATCCATCCACCCATCTACCATGTATCCGGTCAACATTTATTGAATTCCCTCTGAGTAATAAATAGACCCTTTGCCACATGACAGGAGTACAAAGTGAACAGGGCAAGGCCCTGCCTCTCTCAGGCTGCTCACAATCTGGCAAGGGCAACAGAGAGACAAATGGATGCAAGACAGTGTGAAATTGAGATAAGTCCTAAGCCCAGCATGCTGGGGAAGGCTTCACAGGGAAGGACGCCTGGCCTGAGGAATGAGGAGCAGTCTAGGGTCAGAGTGTGAGTGTGTGTGTGTCAGTGTGAGAGTGTGTGTGTGTGAGTATAAGTGTGAGAGTGTGTGAGAATATGAGTGTGTGAGTACGAGTGAGTTTATGTGTGTGTATGTGTATGTGTGAGTGAGTGTGAATGTATATGTGACAGTGTGTATGAGTGTGTGAGCATGTGTGAGTGTATGTATGATTGTGTGTATGAGTATGTGTATGTATGTGCGCATGTGTATGTGTGAGTGTAAGAGTATGTGTGTATGTATAAGTGTGTGAATATGTATGTGGGTGTGTGCGTGTGTATATGTGTATGTGTGTGAGAGTGAGTGTATGAATGTGGGAGTATGCGTGTATGTGAGTATATGAGTGTGTGTGAGTATATGAGGGTGTATATGAGTATGTGTGAGAATGAGTATATGAGAGTGTGTGTGTGAGTGTGTATGTGTACACCACTGCATTCCCTGGGACAGAGGCTCAGTGGCATGACAGAGTGAAGGTGTGAGAAGCCAGGTTTCCCATGGCTGGGCCTGCAGGAGGAGGCTGGCTCTCCCCTCCCTGATGCCAAGGGTTGTCTGATACGTTGTCTCCTAGCTTACAGGAAGCCACAAAGCCGTTAAGAAGTGGCAAATTATGATCTGATTGTGTTACTTGTGTCTTGGGCCGCCCCTACTGCGACTGAAAGGAGGGCAGCTGGGAGGAAGACAGTGAGCTCAGCACGGGCTGCTGTAGAAATCCGGGTCACAGAGGGTGGGCCTGAGTCAAGGCTGTGACGGAGGGGATGGGCAGAAGACAGAATCCATAGGTCTTGCAGGCAAGGGGGAGAGAAGGGCAGGAGTTCCCTCAGAGAAGCCAGGAGTAGAGGCTTGCACCCCCACCCCGATGGAGCACACAGCTCACCTCATAAAGGCCTCAACCTCCTGAGCAGCAGCCTGTGCTCCCTGGTGACTGCTTTCTGGCTGTTTGCTCAGACACTGCTGGCTGTGAACTAAACACTCCTAAAATGTTTCTTATACATTGCAGACGTTTTTCTACCTTGAAACGCTCGGGTGGTTTAATTTGTTTTCTGAAATAACAAAAGCAATTAGAGTAATTGCCTTCAGAATGGGGCACTCATAGGGAACAACCTCAACCCCACATAGGAGGCGCCTGGCAGATTCCTTCCAGGTTCATAATTTATGGAGCAATTTGCCTGTCCTGTCACAGGCAGGAGCCTCTCAGCAAGAGGAAGGTGTACCAGGCACCAGGTGCTTACTTGGTAGCCTGTTTGTAGCTCCTCTTGCTGGGAAGATGAAAATAAGAGATAGTTACTTCCCACCATGGGGAAGGCTGGGGGAGGCAGGCAGGGGGAGGCTTGCCCACCCAGCACAGGACCTCTGGGCACCAACAAGGGCTCTGTGGGTCTTGTCTTAGTGCCCTGTGGGTGTCCCTACCCCAGGGCATCGCTCTCCTGGTTTGCAGATGACTCCATCCCACTGAGCTAGAACCAGACCCTGGGTCCCACAGTCCAGGATGGGTGTGAATGATAAGCTGGATGTGGTCCATGGCTGTCTGTATTTTGGTTCATTTCCAAGACAGGTGATCAGCAGTATTAGGGTGAGTTAAGAATGGAAGAAGGTGACTGTAGCTTCATCTCTTCCTCTGTTTTCTTATGAAGGCCGACTCGAAGTTTCTCTGAGAGAATTACTAGACCTGCCCACTAAGGCAGAGGAGCCCAAGCCACGGAGCCACTGCCTTTTCTCCCTCTAGCCATGTCAGCATTGTATCAGCAGCACCACCATTCAGGCCGCAGGTCAGCTAGCTGCTCAGCAAGCCACACCCCAGCCTAAGGTCCAGGTCCCAGACCTGAGACTCAGTGTGGCAGCACCGGGCAAACTCCCCCAGTTGCTCCTGTGCTGCAACCTCTGCCAAGGGACTTCTGACAGGCAGGCCAGCTATGACCAAGCTCACCTCCAGGACTTTCCAGCTCAGTGCGGGAAACAGACGGCTACCCAACCAACATGCATGTACAGGGCAGAATGACCTATACGTTACACAATAAGACACATGAGGGAAGAGCTGAGAGGGTGGAGGGGGTGAGAGATTCCCTACAAGTGCAGGAATCATGAAACTTTCTTGAGGAAATAGCATTTAATCCAGGCCCTAAAGGAAGGGCAGTATTTGAAAGGCACGTATAATTACTTTTAATTGCAAAAACCACAATACTTTTGCACTGACCTCACAGAAGTCAGTGCATCTCAAGCTGAACAAATGCACAGATATGTGAAGGCAGAAGATGTGTCTGAGAGGGGACTGCTGGTCTCACTTGGCCAGAGGGCAGGAGCCAGAGGAAAGCAGAGGGAGGTAAGGTTAGAAAGACCCCTCAGGACCGGATTGCGAAGAGGCCGAATGGCGATCAAGGTGATAGATTCTCCTCTGTGTGCTGGGAGAGCCAATGCCGCCAATTCTGAAGACCGTGGGCTGCATTGGCCAGGGATGCAATGGAGCCAGGAACTCTGTTGGAAAGATCTGCCCAAGGAGAAGAGAACAGTCCAAGAGCTCATAACCAGAGCTGCATTGAGATGTGGATATGGGAAAGGGATGAATGACAGATGACCCAGTTTTCCACTTTAAGCAAGTGGGTGAATTTTGGTGCTGTTCCCTGCAGCCAGCATGACTGGAGGAGATGCAGATAGTGTTGGACCTGGCAGAGGGGATGGAACAGCTTTGCTTTGGGCATGTTAAACTGGGAATGCCACACACTAATATTAGAAAGCCAGATGTTTCAAACATTTTAAAAACAAAAGGAGAGGGTTCAAAATGACAGGGTAGGTACATGCATTTCTTTCACCTGCTGAGACTCAATTACAATGTCTTTAAAAGAGTAAATTACAACAGTAAAGATAGTGGAAGAGGCACCCTTGGTGAGCAAGGGATTTAAATACATTTCCAGAACATTCACTGGCGCACAGGACAGAGGACACCTCAGTCCACAGCCCACAGCCCAGAACATATGCAGAAGAGGCAGCCGCCGTACAGGGAGCCCACCTCCAAATAACACCTCCCTCAGAGGCACAGTCAAGATAAGGATGGGGAAAAATTGAAGCGCTATATGTGGAAAACTCTCTTATGCAGAAAAAAAAAAAAGAAGAATTTTTTGCCTAAAGAAATGGAATCCACAGCCTGCGGAGAACCACGGTGGTTCCTGTGGGTGTTAGCACCTTCCTTACTCTGGAAGGGCATTGCGTAGGGGCTGCTCACGTGACATCCAGCTCCCAGCCTGCTCATCCTAAAGTGGAAACTGCCAGCTGACAGGCCCTGCCCTGGAATAAGAGCTTCCAGTCAACCCTTGTGCTGTCCTTACTTCCATATTGGAGTGGACAACCAAGAATTGCCAGACCCACAACAGAAAACACACAGAGCAGTACCACAGATGAGCTGAAAACAAACAGATGAACAAACAATGACAGCTGACTAAAAATAAAACCCAAACAGAGATAATCCATGTGACAGAAGAAAACTAAAAGTAAAAGCATAATTCCCAAAGAAAGCCAAACACGGCAAACTAGTATCCTCAGCCGGTTTCAACAAGATGCCACTTCTAGGAATCAGAAAGCAAGAAAGTGTGCTTGAAAATTAAAAGCATGAGCCTTAGGCTGGGCGCAGTGGCTCACGCCTGTAATCGAGCATTTTGGGACGCTGAGACAGGCGGATCACCTGAGGTCAGGAGTTTGAGACCAGCCTGGCCAACATGGTGAAACCCCATCTCTACTAAAAATACAAAACTTAGCCAAGAGTAGCGGCGCGTGCCTGTAATCCCAGCTACTCAGGAGGCTGAGGCAGGAGAATCGCTTGAACCCAGGAGGTGGAGGTTGCAGTGAGCCAAGATTGCACCACTGCACTCCAGCCTGGGGAACAAGAGTGAAACTCTGCTTCAAAAATAACATAACATAACATCATAACATAACATAACATAACATAACATAACATAAAAATAAATAAATAAAAGCATGAGTCTTGAAATAAAAAGTTCAATACTCAGATGAGATGATAAAGCCAAGAGAATTTTCCAGAATATAGAATAAAATATATAGAACAGACACTTTAAGAGAAAAGTAACAGAAAATATTGATACAGGAGGTCTCACATGCAATTAAGATTTTTAGAAAGACAGAAACCTGAGAAGAGGAAGTTGTTTAAGAAAATTATAATTGCTTTTATTTGAGGAAGGATATATGTCTTTAGGCTGAAGGACTCACAAAAGGAACCACAAAGTGAGACACATCATTGCAAAATTTTATAACATCAAGGACATTAATGTTATTTTGTTCATCATGGATTTTTTTGCATTAATTTTGATTTGTAAAATATTGCATTAAAATATTATTTGCTTTAACTACCAAGTCTTTGTGTTGGAGGCACACACCCCAATTGCCTCACTCTGATCCTCGCCCTGTTTTGTGCCAGGCATAGAAACTGGAGATAAGTGAGTGAATCAGCTTCTACTCTCATGAACCTTAAAGGGTTCATGAAGGAATTGCTCTGGTCCCAATGCTGTGTCCCCCTCAACTCATATGTTGAAATCTTAACCCCCAAGGTGATGGTATTAGGATGTGGGGCCTTTGGGAGGTGATTAGGTCAGGAGAGTGGAATTCTCATGGATGGGATTGGTGCCCTTATAAAAGAGACCCCAGAGAGGCCTCTGCCCCTTCTGCCATGTGAGGACACAGCTGAAAGGTGCCATCTATGAACCAGAAAGTGGGCCCTCACCAGACTATGACTTGGCCAGTGCTTTGATCTTGGACTTCTCAGCCTCTGAAATTTTAAATTTCTGTTGTTTATCAGCTACCCAGGCTATGCGATTTTGTTATAGTAGCCTCAGTGGACGAACACAGGGATGATCCTAATAGCTTCCAGATAGATTAAATGGGTCACCCACAAGGAATAAGGATCAGTCTAGCATTGGACTTTTTACCAATGACACTGCTTGCTTAAAGATGATGCCTTTAAAAGTATGACGGTGTGGTTTTTCTCTCCTGGATACACAGTTACACTACACTTTTCATCCCCCTTGCTCTAGAGGGGGCCATTCCACTAGGTCTCACATACAGGGTGTGAGTAGAATGATACGTCACCTCTGGGCTGGATCAGTTAAGAGCTGCTGGGCCTTTTCCATGTTCTTTCAAATCTCCCTCTCATCCTTGTCCATAGTGACCTTGGGGGCCACACTATAGAAGGAATCTGGTTTCAGAATTACCGTGTGGAGCAGAGAACTCCTGCACTCCAACAGGGGAATGAGCAGCCTGTGCTGTGAGTATACAATCAACTGTATTATACTACTGATATTTGGGGGTTATATAGCAGTTATACTACCCTGACTATTAGAAGAAAAATTTTCAACCTGGAATTCTATATCCAGCCGATCTGTCAATCAAGTACAAGTACAAAATGAAAGCATTTTCAAATATTTGAATAATAGAAAGTGGAACTCCTGTGCACACTTTCTCAGGAAATAACATAAAGGTGTATCCCAGAAAAAAGAAAGTGCAAGCCAAGAAAGGAAATTCAGGATATCTTGGGAAGAAGAGTGCAAGCAAAAAGAACATTCTAGATTAGAATAAGAAAAAGGGGCTCCAGAAGAAAGGACTCCATAAAAAACACAACTGATGATAAAAGAAATCGTATTAGTGAATGCCTAGAAAATGTGAGGATATGTAGAAGGCAATTGATGGAGGGTAAAAAAGGAGAATTTATTTCAGCCTGATACCAGAAAAGAGTCTTCACTGAATGGCTCAGAGTTGGTATGCTGGATGCATAGAGAACTAAATGAAATACTAGGACATGATTTGACTCTCCAACAATGGCATCTCATAGTCATACTAATGTAAATGCGATTTATTTGTCTTCAACTTTCAGAATCAGCTTATAGACAAATGATAGAAGACCATCCAAATGCTGACATGGCAAGGACATCTTGGTCATCAAGTCTAACCCCAGCCTTGAAAGATGAATACACCAGGGTTTGAACAGGGATGTGATTTTCCCAAGGTCCCTGAGTGTGTAGCAGGGGTTGGAGGGCAATGGCCTTGGTGCCTGTACTCCCAGTCCCACTGTGCCCTGACTCTTGTACTGTTCACCTTGCCTGGACTCACACTCACAAGCCATGGCAGGGGGAGCTCCTGCCCATGACCTTGCTTTCTCAGCAAAGGCTATTGTGACTCCTGCAGGGTTTATCATCTAGTTCCAGTTCTGACACGCCTTCCCCTCCTTGTCTCTTTAGACACTTTCCTCCCAGTAGGGGCAGCTGTCGATTTCTTCTCTAGAGAAGATAACCTTGCCTGTCCAATGTGTTCTAATCTAGTGCTCTGTTTCTACAGTTTTCAGATGCTATTGGAGAGACTCTGATTTGAAAAGAAAAGAAAAAAAAATCAATGGTGTGTTTTGTAGAGGTGACACGTCAAAGCATGTCAGCTGCTTGGCAGTTTGACTCCTAACCAGCCGGTCTGCAGTATCAGCGACAGGGTAGAATGCTTGGCCCTTTGGTCGTGACTGGACAAAGTGGCTCCTAGCTGCATGCAGTGTGTCCCTCCCATGGTCTGAGATCAGCACCGACCAGTCATGCTTGGCCCCGTAACCACTTGGACAGCCATCAGCACACGCTGCAGCACCACACATGCAGTGTGTGGTGAGGGCTGTCCAACTGTTTACGGGGTCAAGAGGTTATTAGGCCAGACCTCTGCCTCCGCATCAATACATTACCTATATATGCTTGAATAGAGGAGTCTTCCACATTTGGAATCTCTAAGAAAGGTGTAATAACAGAGATAGAACCTCTAGAGAAATCTTAGGTATTAGTCTGTTCTCATGCTGCTATGAAGAAATACCTGAGACTGGGTAATTTACAGAGGAAAGAGGTTTAATTGACTCACAGTTTCCCATGGCTAGGGAAGCCTCAGGAAACTTACAATCATGATAGAAGGCACCTCTTCACAGGGTGGCAGGAGAGGCAGAGTGAAGAGGAGAAAAGCTCCTTATAAAACCATCAGATCTCGTGAGAACTCACTCACTATCATGAGAACAGCATGGGGGAACTGCCCCTGTAATCTAATCACCTCCCACGAGGTCCCTCCCCCAACACATGGGGATTGCAATTTGAATTACAACTCAAGATGAGATTTTGAGTGGGGACACAGCCAAACCATGTCATCTTGCTACAGGGATGGTATGATCTAACCCACAGTAAAGAAAACAGATTCTAAATCTCACCTCAACTCCGCCTGCTGTATTTTCTTTCCACCTTAGGCTCATCTTCAGGGGCAGCTGAGACATGGGGAGTGCAGCATCTGGGGTGGCCTCTTGCATACAGGTGGTGCCTAATAACCAGGGAGTGGGACATTCACACAATCCCTCCATGCCCCAGTTTTTGACCCCTGCATCACCCTCTCTCATCATGTCCTCCACCCATGCTGCCCAAGAATGGGAGACGGGGCCAGGCTCTTGCTGAGAACTAGCAAGTGCCAGTGCCCAGCTAGAGAGCACAGCACCCTCCGGAACACAGGTTCAGGCTGGGCATTTTCATCTGTAGCCCCCATGAAGGAGTGTCCCTAGCTCCATCAGTGCACTGAGAAATGCACAGGCCAGTGGAAAATGCCAGGATTTGCTCATTTCTGTTAATGATTCTATTCTGTAGCTGTCATTAAAGGCATTCTGTGCTCAAGGATGGGCAAAACTCCATGGCTTTCGTGACTTACAGGCAGGCACTGCAACATTAAGCAGCTATTTGCGAGGAAGAGCCTTCATTTTCTGCTTCCCTACCCTGGCATTAATAAGGAAAGCACATCTAATTGCCAAAAATGGTTGAGGCAATGAGAGAAAACTCCGAGCACCAGGGTCAGTGGAAAGGACTGGCTCACCAACGATTACTCTTAAATTATTTTTCCTCTGTCTTAGCAGCTTCCTTTAAACGCAGTAAACAAACAGCAACTGCTTTGCAGTTTTGACTCATAAGTATCTCATGAACGAGGCCCGTAATTTTAATTGATGGCACCCACTTCCTCCCAGTGCTCCCAACACCCATGGGGGAACTCAGCCTCACAGTGTTCGCGGGGAAACCCAAGTCATTCCGTGGCCCCGAAGTCATCCTAATGTTAGGTTCCCAAAGGCTGTCCTCAGCAGAGAGAGAATAAAAAGGAATGCCTCAGCTCATGTGTCACAAGCAGGCTGTGAGCCTCGTGTGCAGCCCAGGCTGGCCCCAGGACATGGCCCGGGCAGGCATTTAAGTATGGGAAGCAGGGGAGCTGGACGTCCATCACATGTCTCAGCTAAGAACTAAAACTAAGCTTCAGGCTCCTGTTCCCGAGAATTTGCTCCGTCCTGACAAAAACCGCATCAATTTTCCCAGTTAACTACCAACAGGTGGGAGAGAAGGGCACACACCAAAATGTCATTTATAATTTAAAATTCATTATTGAAAAGGGCTCTGCAGTAATAGTTCAACCTCAATCATTTCAAAGATGCTTTCACAAAGGCGGCGTCCGACCGTGGGAACGGGGAGGCCAAGAGGGTTTTCCAGGGCTGCCTTCCCTGTTCCCTGTACCGTGCCTCCCCCCTCCCTGCCACAACCCTCCTGTCAGAAAGCTATTTTATCTCTGGAGAAATTTTATGCCAGGGATATATGACCAGAATACATGAAGGTCTTTTGAATTTATTTTCAGTAGCCCTGCTACTCTCTTCTCTATGAAATATTTAGCATTTAACTCGTTATTTCTGCTGCTGGCAAAGTCTCAGGTGCAGGTGGCTTTGTAGAGATGGCAGAATGTCACACCAAGGTAATTGTTTGTCTTTATTCCCTCTAGATAAAGAATAAGTAATAGGCAAGTCGGAATTATCGGGTGGTGCTTCCATCATGGGCTCCTGTGATAACATAAACTGGGAGATTGAATTTGGAGTGGTCTGCATAATCAGCCCTCCCCTCTACTTCAACAATTTGCCTGTGAGTGAATCTGCATTCGTGAGCCACCTCTGCTACCCTGCTCTCACGCGTGTGTGAGAGTTCCTGCCTTCTAGGAGCTCTGAGTGGTGGAACTCGCTTTTAATGTCCACCCTCCAGAGGGGTCCGGGCGAATAAGGCTTATCTTGTGGGGCTCTCTGAGAAGGTGGCAGGAGGGTAAGGTGGGTGAGGGGTGCACAGCAGAAGCAAAGTTCAGGAAAGGAGGAGGATGAGAGAAAAGGAAAGTAGCAGAGGCAAAGAAAGGTGCTGAGGCCAGCAGAAAGGTGTGAAGAGAGAGGCTGCTGGGGCAAAAACAGGCAAAAACGAGATCATCACTCCCGGACAAGAGGCTTGCTGAACAGCTAAACCAAATGGAGTCAGTCTCCAAACATTTGGAAGCTCTGTCATTCAGCTTGAGGCAAATTCCATTAAGCTCAGTTACAAAAAGATGAAGGAACTGGGTGGCCAGTGAGTGCTGCATCTTGGGCAATGAGCTTATGGCCCCTCGACCGCCTTGTCTTGTGTATACCTTATTGCAGTTTGGTTTTGATGCATGGCTGACATGGGCTTGACATGAACACTGGTCAAGGCCCTCAGTTTAGCAGCACATTGTTATACCAATGCTTTCATAGCTCTCAGGAAAATTTAAGACTGAGAACAAAGTTTGTTCCTCCAATCCCCGGCATTTTAAGCAGGTGTAAATATTCATGCATGATGGGAAAGCTAGTTAGAGAGAAGTTGTTGTGGAGAAAATGGTTCTGTGAATTTTTTATAGCCTAGCCACTTACCTCCTTGGTAAACTCACACAGAAAAAAAGTGCACAGATGTCAAATTTCCACCTTCACTGACATATGTCCATTCTCTCAGGATAGAGGAGAAATCTCTGTCCATGTCCAACATGTCCTTCTGAGCCCTCTTTACCCAACTACAATTCCCCTATTCAAGGGTCAGAGCTTGTCCTTTCTCTGTAGAGTGGACCTCACTGACCCCGAGTCAGTGAGACACTCATTGAGCCATCTTTATATGTATATATATGGTGGTCATGGGATCCTTCTTCACCTGAAGATCAAGCCAATCAGAATGAATCTAACTGACCCACCTAAAGGTTACACCCATGACCTTGGCCTCTTAGGCAAAGTGCCTCAACATCTGGGGGTGGGGCTGCATCTGGCACACAGTATGTCCTCAGTAAATCATTTTCTTATTGAAGACTTTTGTGCCCCTGCAGCCTTATTCTGCTGTCAGCATTTTGCTTAAGGAGCAAGCAAACTAATACTATTGACATGAAGACGTTTACCCACTATTTAGGTTTAAAATTTGGTTTAAAATATGTTTAAATGATTCAATAATTATTAGTGAATAAAAATCTAGAAAGAAAAAAGAAAAAGAAAAAGCTTAAAATATATTCTTCAAATCTGCAGATAGCTTAGTTGGCTTATACAAATACTACTCTGATTTCTAAAGGAAAGGAGTCAAATTTCTCACAGATAACCAATAAGCAGTTCAGCCATTTTCTCTCTCATTTGCTCTACTATTCTAACAAATTCCATTCTTTTTAGGTCTTTTCAATAGACTACCATTATGTTGGGCATTTACTTTAGGCCTGCTAGTCTGTGTTCAATGATTTTCATACAATTCATTTAATCCTCCTAGCAAACCTATGGAGACAGGGTTTAACTATGTTCCCAATTTACAAATAAGGAAACTGAGGCTGGAGAGCACATGTGGCTTGCCCAAGGCCAGCAGAGTTGCAAATCAAAGAGTGCTGTGTGATTCCCCAAACCCCGCTCTTAATGGACTCAAGTTCTTCTCTTCTCAGGAAGACACGGGGGGAAAATGACCCTTTAATGTTTTGTCTGCTTCTCTTCTCTTAGAGAACAACCTGCTGAAATTTTATTTGGTTTGGGCGGCAACTTTTCTGAAAGCATCTTCTTCAAACTTTATCTTCAAAACTCTGCAAAAAATGTTTTTTTTTTTTTCCTGAGAAGCGCCAATTTTCCAGAGAATTCAGACAGAAATTTGCCCAAATAATTAATGACTCTGTCTTAGGTACTGAGGCATACCTCTTGTTGGGGACATTTCATGTCACTTTATGCTTCAATTACTGGAAAGTTCCCATTGTCTGGCCAGTGTGGCTTTGACAGCGACGACATCTGAGGGAGACGCCAATCATTAATGCCAGCCATACAAGTATCTCTTCCTGATTTTCACTGTGGTACCTATCGTTGTGTGAGTGAGTTTCATTAGGAGGCAAATTATGTTCTTCTACTGAAGGTCCCCATTGAACCAAGAACCACTTTTGATGTTCTTCCAAGATATTACTAATGAAAAATGTGTGGGAATGAGCCACATAACCGATTCCCTGATTTTTTTCTGTTAATAAAATGTATGCTGCATAAAGCCCACATTGTGGCCCCATTTGGATTTAGGCTCACTCAGCTACCTTCATCTTCACGATTTACGGTGTGACTATACACACAAACAGTCTAAAAATATCTTGACTGCTCATCTGAAATTCTAACTGTATTGGTGAGCAAGTCGTCTGTCTCTGGACTGCTTCCATAACCCACTCGGGTTCAGACCACAGGAAGGAGCATCCGTAGCTGTGGTAACAGGCGGGGATAAATAATGCATTTTCAGGAGAGAGCCTTATTTTGCTGCAGTTGTTAGAATGCATTTCCCATATTACAGGCTTGCAAATTTAATCTTAATTTCTTCTGTGAGTTTCTCTCTAAGATTCTCCATTGATCCCCTGAGTCAAGAAAATGTGTAGTTTATCATCTGCTTGATCAACAATAGCTGAGTTCCTCCAAGTTGCCTCATCCTTTTCCTTACATCAGATCAGGACAAGATTTTAATTTTTCATGAAGAGTAAAACTGTAGCTTTCTACATGGCCAGATAACTGGGGTAATTTGCTCACACACACGAGTGCAGTTTCAGCTTGGGGCTATTGAGGCCTCTGTGATGACTCGGATTGCTGAATGGAAAGGAGGGTGCCTTGTTAGGCAGGGGTGGCAGAGGGAAGCAGGGAGTCCTTCACTGACCCCACAAAGTATGGAGAGAAGCCGCCCCATCCACAGGAGTGTCTCAGTCCCTAAAGCATACAGATAAAAATGATTTCTCACCTCTTAAATCTTTGCACATTTTCCATGTAAAGTGAAATGTATTTGGATAATTCTTTAAGTAAAATAGAAATGTCTATTGCTGGGGAGAAATTGAGAGAAGTTTAACTAAAATTAAAAAGCAGAAAAATTCTAAAGTCCTTATTATATGTCTCCACATTATCTTATTTGATTTCCTTCCCAGCACTCATCACTACCTAACACTCACCTGCCTTGATTTGCTCACTTACTGCTTGCCTGCATGACAATCCCATGAGGCAGGGACCATGTGTGTCTTACTTGCTGCAGGGCTCCCAGGGCTGAGCCCAGTGCTGGGCACAAAAAAGGAGTAAATAGGTGTCAGTTTCGATGAGTGAATCAACCAGAAGGCACTGGCCTGGGCCAGCCAGACTCCACTGATGATGTCTATACCGAGGCCGTAAGACTTCTCTAGGATGCAGTTCTTTTTCCATCTAAAGAGGGTAATACAATAGCCAAAGAGTGGAAGCAACCAAGATGTTCATCAGCCGATGAACGGATGCACAAAATGTGGCACATGTGATGGAATATGATTCAGCAACCAAAAGACATGCAACAACATGGAAGAACCTCAAGAACACTGTGCCCAGTGGAGAAAGTCAGAAACAAAGTGACACATTGTGTATGAGTCCACGTGAGACAGGCCCAGAGGAGGCAAGAGTACAGTGACAAAAAGTGAGTTAGGGGTTGCCTAGGGCTGGGGTGGGCATGGGGGTGCCTGGATATCGGCATAAAGTTTCTTTTGCAGGTGATGAAAATGTTCTAAAATTAGATTGTAGTGACAAACTAATTTTAGAAAATTCTGCAAACAGACCAAAAATCATTGACTTGTACATAAAATGGATCAGTTTTCTGGCATGTAAATTATATCCCAATAAAGCTGTTAGAAAATGAAATACTATGTTAATGCCATGAGTTTTTTAGTTTTTTTCCTGTGGTCTTTGGGAAATGCACAGCAGTGTGGCTAATGTGTCTTTTATCTGCTTAAACAAAATAAATTGAATAAAAACTCCAAAAAATTAGAAAAGACGGGGACACTCTACCCTCCCTATAAGGATCCAATGGGACAATGTTTGTGACAGGACCTAACACCGAATGCAAGGGAGAAAGGCAGATGTGGACCCCAGGCGAAGTTGACCCTGCTGGTCATACCACCCCCGCATGCAGTAGGCAGATGGGGAGGGACTCACAGGCTGGAGCCAGACTGCCTGGGTTCAAATCTCAGCTCCACCACTAACTGGCCTGATGCCCTTGGGCAAATTACTTCACCTCTGTAAGCCTCAGTTTCCTCATCTGCAAAATCAGGACCATAATATTACCCCTTTCATCGTGAGACCTGTACCTGGTGCAGAATAAGCCATATGTAAATATTTGCCATTACTACTATTTGAGTTTCTCGCAGAAACCGAGGCGCTTAAAATGCCACCAAAGTGCTTCATGGTCGTCCTGCAGCACTGAAGGTGAGAGGTGTGGGTATAAGTGACCTCTGGAATAGCACACATGGCTTTCAAAGTCACCAAGGTTTTGCCTAAGGGGACATTCTCTGATTCAACCCCAGCCACTCCTTGTCCTGGTTATACCTGGCTTGGATCAACGTGAAGCCGGTTCTACTTGTGGGCCCAGCTCCTGGAGAGAGGGTGACAGAGCCCTGGTATGGACGCGGTGGGAGCCAGGATCTCCTCTGCCTCAATGTTTTCCACTGTATTCTCCCCAGCGAGGCCTCTGGGCAGTCCCCTTGCAATCTAACATCTAGACCTTGAACCTCTGCTCCGGATGCTGCCACCCCAGCTGAATAACCTTCTTCATGATCCTGAAGAAATGCTTTAGTGGATGATAGTTCTGTTTCTCTGGGAAGTGGAAACTTGGTTTTTAAATGAGATTTCTCCCCAAGGCTTCACCTACCTTTCAGCAAAACTTCCAAGAAAAGAGCAGCTCCCGACACCAAACAGCACGTGCCGCACATCACATTTACGGCCCTGTGTGTGGAGGAAGGCAGGCCAGCCCATGACATAGCAGTGGTCCGAGTAACCCGCTGGGTTCCAGTGGAACCCAGACTGGAAGGGATCATGGCTGTTGGCCTAATAAGCCCTAACAAGCTAGCCTGCCAGGGGCTGTGCACTGCGCTGTTTACCAAGGATGTCCTGAGGTCAGTACATGTGACTCCATGAGCAGTGAGCATGTTGCTCTCTGGCCTTGAGATGTTTAACTCTTGGTTGGCGTTAATCTGGATTACAAGTTTTATTTCTGAGACTGATCATTCAAGAGCTATCAAGCATTGGTCAGGCACGGTGGTTCACATCTGTAATCCCAGCACTTGGAGAGGCTGAGGTGGGTGGATCACTTGAGGCCAGGAGTTTGAGACCAGCCTGGCCAACATGGCAAAACACCTATCTCTACTAAAAATACAAAAATTAGGTGGGCATGGTGGCACACACCTACAGTTCCAGATACTTGAGAGGCTGAGGCAGGAGAATCACTTGAGCCTGGGAAGCAGAGGTTGCAGTGAGCCAAGATTGCACCCCTGCACTCCAGCCCGGGTGACAGAGTGAGACTGTCTCAAAAAAAAAAAAAAAAAAAAAAAAGCTATTAAGCTTTTTTAAGGGAACTCATCACAGGTAGTCAGCTGCTCAGCTTGAAAGAACATTCTATTTATTTGTACATTCAATAAATATTTATTGAGTGCTCACTATGTGCCAGGCTCTGGGCACACTGTCTGGGTTCACAAGGGTGAACAAGTCAGACATAGACCCTACCTACATGGAGCTTACAGTCTGATGAAGAAGCCAACAGAGCAACCCAGAATTGACCAATTGACCTGTCATCAAAAGGAAGAGGTCTGCTGCTGGGACAGCAGCTCAAGTGCAGTCATAATAAAAAGGGCTGTAAATCTCCAATGCCTCTCTGTGCCATCTAAGAAGGCATTCATACTCCAACAAAAACCATGAGAATAGGCAGAAAGTGCTGGGTCCAAGCTTTGGGGAATTTATCTTGAGAAGGAGGGAAGGAGCAAGGGAAGCTGCCACCAACATGGAAAAGGAAAACATCTGAAGATGAACTGGGCTGTGGTCTGGCGATGTCTGCCTGCAGATGCAGTGCTAGTTTCACTAACAGCTAATGAAAACTGATGCAAAAATGTCCATATTGCAAAGGAAAAGTAGAATCCCAAGACTGTTGATGGAATCTGCTCAGTATGGAAGGAAATGCCATGCAAATGTGTGTTTGAAAGATAATCAGGAAGCCGGACTGCAATGCCAAGAAAAATAAAACCAGTCTGATAATCCAGACTACCCTGGGCCAAACAGCCAGATCTGAGCATTGCACAGGTTTCTGGCTGGCACTACCCTAGCATCAATGCTGCAGAGCAACATTTACTACAAGCAACTGAAACAATAAGAGAATCTGTTAAAAATAATCAGGCTCCCATGAAACATGACTGGCAAGGGTAGGGGCTGCCCAGAGCTTAGTCTGGGCTCAGCCATGGTTGTTGCAGGCCCTCAAGAGTTCACAGAAATGGACTACTTCCAGAGAATGCTGCAGGGCTAACAGAGGCTGACCCCTCACCTTGCCCATGGTGCACTTCTCCCTGCCAGAGAATTAGCCAGGCCACCCACAGCACAGCCTCACAGCTCCACAGCAGAAACAGATGCCAGGGGCCCCAGCTATGGTGAAAGTGAGCAGGTGGCAGGGGCTGTCTCACCACAGCACATGGCTTGCAGGGTGTGCAGGTAAGGAGAAGGTGTTGGTATGCACGAGAGTGGGGATCCCAAGGCCTTCCAGGGAGGGCAGGGGCTCTGAGATCCCTCAGCTGTACAAATTGGCAAGAGGGAACTTCAGAGCAAGCCTACAGGGAAGCTCTGCATTTCCTGGGAATGATGACTCTTGGGCCCCTTGCTGATAATCCAGACTACCCTGGGCCAAAGAGCCAGGCCTGAGCATTGAAAAGGAACTTGCAGGCTGTCATGGACCAAAGTCACCTTTGGAGAATGATATGGTTTGGCTGTGTCCGCACACAAATCTCATCTTGAATTGTAGCTCCCATCATCCTATGTGTCGTGGGAGGGACCCAGTGGGAGGTAACTGAATCATGCGGGCAGGTTTTTCCCATGCTGTTCTCATGATAGTGAGTAAGACTCATATGAGATGTGATGGTTTTATAAGGGGCAGTTCCCCTGCACAAGCTCTTGCCTGCCGCCATGTAAGATTTGCCTTTGCTCCTCCTTCACCTCCCACCATGACTGTGAGCCCTCCCCAGCCATGTGGAACTGAGAGTCCATTAAATCTCTTTTTCTTTGTAAATTGCCCAGTCTTGGGTATTTCTTCATAGCAATAAGAAAATGAACTAATACAGAGACAGCATAAATGCCCAGCAAAGGGCATGTGACAGAAGGCCGGCCTTGTTCAGGGATGCAAGTGTACATGCCTCTACATGAGTGTGGACTGCAGAAGCCCATTCCTAGCACCCATCCCAATAAAAGGGCTAGGATAAGCTGGCTGGGGCTCTGACTGGACCCTTTTTAAAGCCTGACCATTTAAGCCCACTCCAGTCCCCCATGGATGGGCTAGTTATCATCTATTCGTTCACCTTCTGACACTGGCTTCAGAGTTGCCTCATTATTTAGCCTGGAGGCCAAGGCCAGGTCATGATCCAGCCTTTTCCTTTTGGTGCTTCGGAGCTTCTCATGATCAGTCTTTGTGTTTCAGTAAGGCACAGGCGGGGCATGGTAGTGGGAGACATCAGTAGGTCTCCAGGGCAGGTAGGGGCCTCTGGGTAGGGGCAGAACGTGCTCAGCAGGAAATAAAATCCTTTCCTGCTGCCAGTTCTGTTACACAGCTCCCAGGCTGCCTCCTTGGCTCTCACCCAGGGCAAGGCCTTGCCCAGCATTCTGCACTACAGAGGTGCTGGCTATAAAGGCTTTCCTGTCTGTGGCTCCTCCCTGTAGCCTGCCAGGCCTCCAAGCGAGAATGTCCACTCCTGCTGTCTTTCTCTGGACTCTTCTCTCCCTACCCCTACCTCAGATCTCCAGCTCTCCTCATCCTGGCTCCAGCCACCTGGCTGCCTTTCACTTCCTTCTACCTTCCTCCACATACACCTCTGCCTAAGTAGGAGGTCCATATAGATTCTCTCTCCCTGGGTGTGGCACCTTCTCTGCTGTACAGCAAATTGGGCAATGTCCTCCTCTCCCAGGCATGGACTCCTGAAGCAAACAGAAGGCCCTGCACAAGTGGCACCATCATCATCTCTGAGCCCTCTCTTTGCAGAACATTGAAATGGAGGAAGAAAAAAGCTTTAAGCAGCATTTCATTGAAAGGCTTCTCACACAGAACTTTGACGATGACACTGGGAAAGGCTACTTATAAAAATAAAACTTTTTAAGAAATAGAGTTTTTCTTCACTCGGTTTTCTTAAACCAAGATTTAAGAAATCTCGGTTTTCTTCAGTAGCCCAGGAGGAAGGAAGAATAGAAGATATCTACTAGCCCACATGAGAGAAAAGCTTTATTCTCTTACATTTATAAGAATCATCATGTGTCAAAGAAAAATATGCTATTCCATAAGGTTTAAAACAGGTCATCTTAGAATTCTCATCCTGCCTTTGCAAAACATAAAGAGAATTTCTCCTGCTTTCTAGACCTCCACTGCTTTATCTGCACTTGGTGGAAGCCCTTTCTACACGCTGCTCAGCAACATGGTCTCTACCGTCTCTTAAGTAACAACATAACACAGTGAAAAGAGCCTAGTGTCAGCGGTCAGGGTCAGGACACTTGAAATGTAGCCACACTTCTGCAACCAATGTCAGTGTGAGGGCTTCACATTCCCCTTCTGTAAAATGGGGATTCCTTCCTTCTTACTTTGCATGGGTGTCATAGAATTAGTTGAGATCGTGAATGTGACAGCTCAGAGCTTTCTAAATGTAAGCACCTTGTATTTATTAGGTAACAGTTCTTATTATTGCTGCAGGGAAAGGTGCCATGCAGCTCAGAATCAAGCTCAATTCAGGCATGGTTTGAAGGGTAACTTCACCCAAAGAACTTTCTAGCTCTTCTCTTTTTTCTTTGTCAAGGATTTTAAAACATTAATATTACCCTTGACAGTAACCATAAATTTTGGTTTAAAAATGAAATGTGTCTGCCCCAGGCAGTGCCATTTCTCTGCCCAGAAAATAATTTCATGAGACATTCCAAGAGTTTCTTTCAATGGCCACAAAGAGGACCCTTCAGCAGCCCCTGCTGTACGAAAATGTGTTCTCTTAAGCATGTGCTTCTGAACAACCAAGGAGGCAGAGTTCACATTCACAGCCAGCTCTTGGGAGCAGATGCTGAAGAATATCTGCCTGGAGACTCACAGAGAAAGCAGGAGGGAACCCTTTATGGGCAGGTAATGGCGCAGCTTCCCATGCAGGCAGACCTTGCTGGTTCAGGCTAATTGGGAGGACAGCCAGCCTGTGTTGGCAACAGCTGAATTTGGGAACATTGAAAGTGAAAAGCAGTTTAATTTCAGTATATGCAGCAACCCAAATTAGGCTAAGGAAGCATGGCCAGGACTTGCTGCTCAGCAGAGATCCTTTAAACCCACTTTAAGAGAGGTAAATGATTTATAATCAGCACATTCCAAGCAAATATGCAAATAGCAGGAGCCATTGCAGCTGCAAACAAGCTGTGGTCCTAAGTGCGCTGGCAGGGCAGGCAGGAGGCACTCCTTCAGGCTGCAGCAATGTTCGGGTCCTCGGCAAGCACTCTGGCCCTGGAAAACTCAGCCCAGCTGCTGGCTAAAGAGTCAAATACTGTGCAGGACCAGGGCTGAGTTGCTGAGGTTTGCCTCGAGTGCCTGGGAGCATCTTACCCACTGTACATGGACACGTTTTGTTCCTGATCCACAGTTATCTGACACATTACTTGTCACAATGGGCTTCTTCCAGAAGACAAACTCTCCTTCAAGTGGCAAATCCCAATTTTCTCCAGTTCTGGACTATGGAGCCTGTCTTCCCATTGGTAAATGGGCATATTCCCAAGGGAGCAGGAAGTACAAAGGACCAGCTCCTGGGGGAATGGCACTCACGGTGAGAATGGCTCACACTCATGAACGTGTGGCCTTCATGCGACCATCGGAAAAACACGGGCTCATGGAGGAGAATGAGCAAGGTGTGGGCAGAGGGGCCTGAGAGACAGAGACAGGATTAGGGGAAGGAAGGAGAGAGAGATCGGGAGCAAGAGACTGACACACAGAGACACATTATGAGATATCAGAGAGAGACGTAAAGAGGAGGACAGGGTAGGAGGGGCGGGGAGAAACAGAGACCAAGAGAGGGCAAGGAAGAGAGATGCACAGAGACAGTGAGAGACTGAAGGAGAGTGATGAAGAGCGGGAGGGAGAGGAGGGGAGAGACAGGTTGGGGGAGAGGAAGAAAGAAAGAGAGACGGCAGAGGAGGGGGGATTGATTTCTCTGAGGAACAGGAGAAAGGGACATAATCGCGGCAGGCGTTCCCTCTCCTGTTCTGTCCTTCATTTTCTTTAAAACTAGCTTAATCATCAACCACATCTGAAAGCGCATTTGAGGAGATAAGTTGAAGAAAAACGTATTTCCCTATGAAAAATCCATCACCCGACACAAGCTGCTCTCATCTTTTGTGCTAAGAAAGCCAAAACAACCCTGGTGACCCTTTACAGTTGTGTTACTGCAAAAACCTAGAAACGGCCCCCTCTTCACCCTGCCAAACCCCAGCTCCTGGTCTGAAGTGATGGTCTCACAGGGGCCAGTGATCCCAGAGCAGGAGCTGGCGGTGGGTGGGCGGAGCACGAGGAACTTTGAACCACACCTACTTAGGCACAAACATACATATTGAAGCGCCACAAAACAGAGCAAAGTAGTGTTATCCCTGTTTGACCTATGAGGAAATTGAGGCCCAGAGAGGATAACTTGCTCAAAGTTATGCAGCCAGTAGGGGAGAATCCGGGGCTCCCACCTGACATGTGACGCTGGCAGGAGGCCCCTGACCCTGGCTTCTGAGAACTGCACACCCTTACAGCACACAGCTTTGCCATGGAGTGCCACTTACTTATTTTACCCTTGCCAGCAGCTGTATCTGGGGGTAGTGGGTCTGATTCTGGAATCCTATACACCAATGAACTGCATAGAAGGACCCTGTGAGCACATTGCTCAAGAGGACGCTCTGATGTAGGCATTTTCCTCTCTGAGCACGTGGAAGGCCTGACACAGAGCTCCTGGTCTCACTGCCCAAGTCATGCCCTTACATCTCCCTGCACTTGGCACGTGGCTCTGCACTCCTCCCAGGGTGACTGGGTTCAGGATGATCACACACAGCAAAGAGAAGGTGCCTGTGATGTATGTTGCTGCTTGACATTCACTTCCTTCTGCAATCTGAGCTGTCACCATCTTTCCTTGCAGATGATGGAGCATGAGCCACTCTGAGGTTCAGCATCACTCACAAAGTCCCTGCATGTGCAATGGCAGAGTCCTTGTCTTGGTGAACTGTTCTGCTGTTCATCAATCTCTGTGACCTCAGGTGAGCTCCTGCCTCTGAGCCTCAGGCTTTCATTTATTAAATGTAGAAGCTGTACCCCATAGGGTTGTTGTCAGTGTTTCCTGAGTTGATGTACATTTCAGCACGGTGCCTAGTTGATGACGAGTCCTCTCTCAGTAAAGGAGGGTTGGCCATGGAAAGCTTCTCCCTATGCAGGTGCTTCTCCCTGTACAGGTGTGGCCAGGGACTGTGTTCACCTCACCATCTCAGGATGGTGCTGACCACCCCCAGCAACTGCCCCACTGAGCTCATTCCCAGCCCTCCACTGAGCCACAGCTAAGGACTAGCATGAGCACTTCGTGACTGTCTCTGAGCTACTTAAAATCCTGAAGACACTGGGTCTGGCTCTAACTCTGCTGCTGAGGACACTTGGGCAAGTCTCCCCACTGGTGTGGGCCTCAGTTTTGCCATCTTTAGAACCAAGCATAGATCATCAGGTCTGAAAGAGACCAACCAGTCAAACACCAGCCTTTTGCAGATGGGAAAACTGACATTTAAAGAGGGAAGTGCTCACTACTAATACAAAGATAGTGAAGGAAATAGAATTCAGACCTCTTCCTGAACAGCTGATGCTTTAAAGGGCTGGAGCTAATTTGAATATCTGCTACCATATACACATACGGTTTTTAGCTGGCATTTTATAATTTTGATTTTTGCTGATATAATTGTCTTGCATTGTTTAGGATTATTTTAAAAAAGAAAAGCCAAGATAGCTAAGATAATCTTTGCGACGAGCTCTCTTTTTTAGAGATGGAGTCTCACCCTGTTGCCCAGGCTGGAGTGCAGTGGCACAATCTCTGCTCACTGCAACCTCTGCCTGCTGGGTTCAAGCAATTCTCATGTCTCAGCCTCCTGAGTAGCTGGAATTATGGCCACCCACCACCACATCCAGCTAATTTTTATATTTTTGTAGAGATATGGTTTCGCCATGTTGGCCAGGCTGGTTTCTAACTCCTGACCTCAAGTGATCTGCCCACCGCGGCCTCCCAAAGTGCTGAGATTACAGGCGTGAGCCACTGCACCCAGCCAAGCTCTCTTTTTATGGTAAGAAATCTACATAGATTGATGACGGGACATGTCCTTTCATGGGCAGGGTAGAAATCATGTTTATCTCTAGATGAGAAATATGCTATTAAAAATGTAGATTTGGAAGTAAATTCCCAAACCATTGTCAATTTTTATTCTTGAGGAAAATGAAAACATAGTAAGAGCTTCTGTGGGATGGGAGTGGGTATGGGGGTGTTGGCTGCAAATGAGCCATGAGTGCTTCAGAGGGCCACCTTCACCCCAATCTCATGGGCCCAATGATGCCCCTCACCCCTCCCACTGCCTCTAGATAACTAATCCTACTCTCTGGCATCTGGAGACTGCCCGTGAGAGATTCACAGAGCCTGAAAACTCCAAAGCTCCTGCTGTAGGACGTATCCAAAAGGCCATCTTGTCAACCCCCCATTGGACAGAGGGTAGGGGTACTGAGAGGGGCCAGGTAGCAGGGGTTAAATGAGCACAATCAATGCTATTAGATGGTTGACTCCTCCTTCCCCTGGGTCCTATCCTGGCACGGGGTGCCACTACTAATCAGGCCCAGAAGCATCCAAAATTCTTAAGATAAATACCAAACTCTGGACCTCTGAAGTGATAGGGCAGACCCTCTGGAGAACCCATTTCTCGGCTAGCCTTCTGTGGGGCATCTGCCTGGCCTAGTCCACTGCAGAAACCTGGTTCCTGTTCAGAGATGTTCATTGCACTGAGTGTTGGGATGGGGCCAAGTGTCATGAGAGGCGAGGAAGAACTCAGTCAGCTAAATAATGTAATAATCCTACACATGTGGCAGTTTATGCAAGTGACTTCCATTGCCACCACCTAAAGTAGCACAGAGGACCTCCATTTCTCTTTTCTTTTTTTTCTGTCACATGTCTATCCCAGAGGCTTCCATTTTTCAAGAGAGAAATGCTAGAATGCCTTTGAGGTACTATCTAGAAGGTTCTGCTAGCAGATATCGCCTGTAACATTCAGGAGAACTTGGGGCTAAGACTCTCAAAATATTCTTAAGAAGACATGCAAAGAGCCAGGCTCAGGGACCAATGCCAGTTCTGGTGGAGGAAAGTTCCCTTTTAGCACACAGACAGCACACTGCCTCTGAGCAATGGATACATAATATGTCACCCCCAAAATAGCCCCAGCTTTTCCACTCCATGTTGACCAAGAGAGCTCCTTGGCTCTACCTGTAGGGCCCTGATGCCCTCCCTAGGTGGTGACAAAAGACAAGGAGACACTTATCACTGACATTTGAACAGATGCCCATGAACATTAGTTCTACCTCTAGCCCTGAAAGCCAGCCTCCAGCCTGAAACCAGTGACATCATCTCCTACAACTGCAACCAGTGACATCATCTCCTACAACTGCAACCAGTGACATCATCTCCTACAACTCGTTCCTTTTGCCAGGAAATACCTGTTTCCATGCTAACCTTGACTGCCAGGAAACATCTCATTCCAGGTTCTCAGTACAGGACATTCTCCTTTTTGTCAAATCAGTTTCTTGCCTTTACAAACTTAATTTTACCTGCCCTGGTTTACGTGTATTTTCCTCATAAGTCTCCTATCTTTGCCTCATTGTTTTTTTTTTTAAATCAGCAGGGTGCCATGAAAAATGCAGGAATGTCCTACAATAAAAGTGTTTTGTTCAGGTGTCACACAGTACTAGTAGCTGTGTGGTGGAATTAATAACAAACTGATCTACTTCTTAGGTCATTTTGACCTTTGAGTGAATTAAAACATAATTCACATAGAACAGTCTCTGGCACATAAGCATTTACTGCCAGTCTTGTCAGAGTTTGACAATTTTAAAAGTTTTTTTTTTTTCCAGGGGGCCAGATTTTGATTTTATTGATCCTCACTATTGCTTCTTTATTTTCTATTAAGGCACGCTCTTTTCGTTATTATTTTTAAAGTTTGAGTTGAACTACTGGCTCTAATTTTCTAAAATTATACTGAAGGCTATAACTTTTCCTCCAAGTATTGCTTTAGCAGCATCCTATATATTTTAATATGCAGTGAATTCATTATTGCTTGCTTCTAAACTTTCAGCGATTTCAGTTAGGACCTATTCTCTGACCCTTGAGTTATTTCAAAATATGTTTTTAAGTTTCCAAGTGTATAGGTTTGTAGTGGGCTTTTTATTAATTTATAATTTTGGTGCAAATTAGTTAAAGAATATGGCCTATCAATTAGTTGGTATTTGTTAAAACTTGTTTTGTGGCCAAGAATGTGGCTAATTTTTGTATTGTGCATGCAAAGAATGTGTATTAGGTGTGGAGTTTTACATATAATGAATGGATTAATCTTATTAGTTATCATTTTCAAATATCCAGTTTTTATTGAGTATACACGGACACAAAGAAAGGAACAATAGACACCAGAGCCTACTTGAGGGCGGAGTTCAAGTGAAAGGAGTGTAAGGACTGAAAAACAACTATCTTTACTATGCTGTTTACCTGGGTGACAAAATTATCTGTACACCAAAACCCTGCAACATGCAATTTACCCACATAACAAACCTGCACATGTACCTCTGAACCTAAAATAAAAATTGGAAAGAAAAAAAATTGTTTTTAATAAATTTTTGTTTGTTGACATCATTTTATAAAAATACGTGTCACAATATCCTATTATTGTAGATTGTAAATTTGTCGATGTTATTGTATAAGTTCCTAGGCTTTGCATTATGTCTGTTTAGGAGCTGTGTTAAGTGCATATAGGTTCATGATTATTATGTGTTCCCAGTGAATTGTTTCTTTTGTCACTGTGCAGTAAACCCAATAATGCTTTTGTGCCTTAAACAATACTTTGATATTAATGTTACTACAAATAATTTTTTCTTTTTTTTTTTTGAGACAGAGTCTCACTCTGCTGCCCAGGCTGGAGTGCAGTGGAACTATCTCGGCTCACTGCAAGCTCCACCTCCCAGGTTCATGCCATTCTCCTGCTTCAGCCTCCAGAGTAGCTGGGACTACAGGTGCCCGCCACCACGCCTGGCTAATTTTTTTGTATTTTTTTTAGTAGAGACAGGGTTTCACCATGTTAACCAGGATGGTCTCAATCTCCTGACCTCGTGATCCGCCCACCTCGGCCTCCCAAAGTGCTGGGATTACAGGTGTGAGCCACTGCGCCTGGCCTAATTTTTTCTTTTATTATTTGTTAGCATATATTTTCAATTAATTTCATTTCAAATTTTGTGCCATTATATTTAGACATGATCTTTGTAAATAGCACATCCGTGTATTTTAAAAATTCAATCTGAAAATTGCTGTTGACTAACAGATAAATCCAATCCACTAAAACATATTACTGATATATTCAGTTTTTGCCAACTTAATTTGAGTATTTATTTAATATTATTTTTATTTCTATATATTATTACCACTTATGATGCCTTTACTTTGCTTCATTTTGTCTACTTCTCTGCTGTCTACTGAACTGCAATCTACTGAGCTGTCTGAATGTTATTTATCCAACTCTTTTTTTCCAGACTCTTTTGTTAGAGGTTATATTCTATTTCTTTTCTTTTACAGGTTACCCTTAAATTTTCAATATGCATTCTGACTTAACGCCTAAAGTTTTTTAAGGCCTAGTATCTTCTCAAATAACACAAGAAGCATAAAATTCTTTAGTACTGACCATCATCACCATCTCTTGTCTCATATTTTAAATGCCCCCAAATTAGTCATTTTATTATCAATGCTTTTCTTCAGTCAACACTTACTTATAATTATGCCTATGTTTTTGCCTATTCCCTTTCTCACTAGCAATTATTGTATTACATTATTTTCTTCTGGGGTCAATTGCCTTCCTCCTAAAGTATATATACCTTTAGTTCTTTCAGTAAGAGTTTATGTAACCTCTTCAGTAACCTCTTAAATCTTTATCAGAAAGTATCTTTGCCCTTCACTCTCAAACAGAATTCTAAGTTGACTATTTTACCTCATTGTTTAGAAGATATTATTCAATTGCCTTCTGGCTTCCATTGTCGCTAATGAAGTTTGCAATTAGTAATTGTTCCTTTGCAGAGAATCTTTTCTTCTTTGGTCACTTTTTATCTTTGGTATTCTGCAGATCATTGTAACATAATTTGTATTTATACTGTTCATGATTTGGAGTGCTGCTTTTATCTAGGCATTTGTATCTTTAAAAAAATTTTGGAAAAGGCCTAGCTATTATCATTTCCAGTGTTTCTTCTCCCTCACCTCCTCTACACTTTTCTTATGGACTGCCCTACTTGTTCTTCAAAACTCTTAATAATATCTTTTCACAATATTTCTTAATATTTCAATATCTTAATATTTTCTCTTAATATCTGTTTTACATTTTCTATCTTTGTGTCTCTCTGAGCTCTTTGCTGAGTAATTTCACAGCTATCTTCCTGTTCAACAATTCTCTCTTCAGCTGTACCTAATATGTTTTTAAATCATTTATTATATTATTAATTTAAATAATGTTAATTTCTAGAAATTCTACTTTTCCAAATTTGCTTGTTTTTCCCCTACAATTCCTTCTTTATAATTCTCTTCTTTTTATTATTCTAATAATTTCAAACATAGATTTTTAAATAGTTACTTTTACATTGTTTTATTACGTGAAGATTCTGAAGGAGCTAACCCCAGTGTGTGAGTCTGGGGTTAACTCTTCCCGATGGCAAATTAGTTCCTTATGATCTGCAATTTTATGTTGTAGGTTGAGATTTTCTTTTTCCCATCAGCATCCTGTACATTCTGGTGTGGAGATTGTCCTTTAGAATGGATTTGCATGTGTTTCTCTAGGAGCTCTAGTGGTTTTACTGATCTGGGACCTAACTTTAAGTTTATTTCTAGGTTTAGAATTTCTGTAACATGTAAGTAGTGTAAATTCAATGTGGTTCAAAGTCTAGGCAGACCACAAGCTACTTGCCACATTCCTTGACCATTAGGTAAAATTTTCTTAGTCCCCATTTTCACAGAGAGGGCAGTCCTCCCAGGTCTCAGCCTTAAGTAGAATCCTTTCTGTATTGTGCAGGCCCAAAATACACTTGCTGTCCTGGGATGGAGATAAAAGCCTTTGCTACTAGCCCTGATGTGGCCCATACTGGGTCTGACGCTGCCCCCTCAAACCTCAGGGTGCCATGACATTGGCTTGCTCACTCATCACTGCCTTTGAGAGTGGTTTGTTCATTTTTGTACCTAGAAATTTCTCTAACCTTCAAGTCCAGTCATATATTTAGAAAAATAAACATTTTCCCCAGTAATATTTTATTTTCTATATGTTTGGATTGAGGAGAATGGAGGGGTCCAGGGTCAACTCAGATCGTCCTTCTGCCGGATGTTGAACCTTCTAGCCCCTTTCTTCAATATTTATTTTCTTCTGAGACAGAAACCAGCCCCCAGCCAATCACTGCTTCAGACTACACAAGGTTATGAGAAAGAAATCCCAATAGTGAATTACAGAGCTTCAGCATGTGTAAAAACAATAGCATATTTACTATGTGCCAGACACTGTTTTAAGCACTTTAGCCATACTAAGATATCTGGTTCCTACGACAGCCCTGAGAGGTAGGTATTATTATCCATTTTACAGTTATGGATACTGAGGAACAGAGAAGTTAAACACACTTACTGTGTGCTTAATAACATGTAAACCACAGCAGAAAGAAAAAAGAAAAGGAAGAGATTTCCACTTCCCCTGAAATCTGGGATGACAGAGGACTTCATGTGTGATGGTTTTGCAACTTTTACCTGCCACTGGGGCCTTAACACTATGTTATCCTGCCTAAGATGATACTTGTGATATCTTTTTTTTTTTACAACACTGTGTTGTATGAATGTGTAATTTAATTTCCTTAAAAGCTTTCCAAGTCTAGCATCACACAGGAGTGAGCTCACTGAATCACTGGTGTTGTTACTAATGTCCCCAGCAGACATTAACACAAACGGAATCCTGCGCTGAAAGCACATTTTCAGGCATTTTTGGATATCCTGCCAGCACAGAATACACTGAGAGGCAGTAATTTTTGAAGATAAAATGTTCAACAACTGCGTCTTTTGACCTTCTGGGATTCCTATCATACGTTTTGATCAACTTAGTCTGAATTCCACGGGGCTAAACTGTATGTGAGAAAATGTGAAATCCTGATATCCCTTTGAAGAGTATGACCTGGTTTATGTGCACATTTATTTCAATATGACATTTAACAGAAGAGGGCCTGTGGCCCGGGTGTGCTGAGGAAACCCCACTCCTGAGACTCTCACCTTGAGCACATCCCTCTGGCACACAGAGGGGCACCGGCTTGCATTTTAAGGCATCTTATGCAAATGTTTTTATCAACATGGAAAGTGAACTGTGTGTTTTCCTTCCTCTCAATCCTGGAACTGTAGGTTACGTTTAGTAAATATTTTGACTGGTGAGGCTGTAAACAACTGTCTCCATTCTGAGGCAGAAAAGCAAACATATCCATGTTGAATCAACAAAGCGGATGGGATGTCTCGTGTCTTGTCCCATAGCATCCTGACAGGAATCCATCCGGGGAAACGAGCAGCCAGAAACATTTGTGAGAAGGATCCACACACATGCTAGCCCACTTACACACTGGTTGGGAATGAGGCATTGTAGCCAGTATGAGAGATGGGAGAATCGTGCTATTAATGAGCAAGGCCAAAACTTAACCAGACCTCTGCGGGGAAGGGCTGGGTGGATAAGTGGGTAACTCTGAGCTCAGAGAAACTCTGCAACTCATCTCCAGGCCATTCACTGTGATTGCTGGAGAAAGGAGCAAGGATCCCACAATGTGGCAGGCACACCCAGGTGGCAGCTGTTCTAACAGTGGAAGAAGTAAGTGCCACAAATCATTCTCTAAAATTGGTTCATTTGCGGACATCTCTAAGGGGATGAGCGATAATCCAAATAACTGAGCTTAAGGCCTTTACATGACAAAATATGTTTTATTCTAAGTGTAAATATTTTGGATGGAGTTCCTGCTCTGGGGTATAACACACTTCCACACTTTCTACAAAGAGAGAACTGAAAAGTGTCTGGAGCTTGATGGGGAAGTTAGGATCATCACAGTGAACAGCAATGATGAGCCCATGCTCTGCTCCGGGGACCACTCCGGGGCCTAACGAGAAATTAGAGGGAGGTTTGAGGCAACCTTGTGTAAACTAGTGGCCTTCTGTCCACTTTTGCAATTTGCATTTGGGTGGCCACCTGTCCCCTGCACTGTGACCACAATCTGTCTCTGAGAGCTCCTTTCCTGCATCTAAATGTCCATAGGCCATGAAATCAGATGATCAAGGTGGTTAGAATTATGTTTAAAGCAGGAGACACTAGGCTGTGAGGACACCAAGTGGGGTTCCTCCACTGAAGTAAGTAAGAGCATAAACGCAGGGACAGTGGCCTCAGCATGGGTAGCTTAGGGGTCTTTGGGGCTCCTGCTGGGTTTGACGATGTTCAGAGGCAGATGAGGGCAGATGTGTTGTGCTGCAGCTCTGCCGCTGGGAGCAGAAGGACCAATGCCACCTCCAGCACATAACCTGAGATTCCATCCTCCGATCATTCACTTCTGACTATGCCACTACACTCTACAGCATGTGCTCTGACATCCAAGCCCACCTACACCCAATTCCTTTAAGTAGAATGTATGCAACTCTGCAAAATAAAGCAGGGAGATGTAGCAAATGCTCTGTAGGTATGGAAACAGTCAAACAAACAAAGAAAGCAATCTTGTAGATAAAAATGCAGTGTGCTTTCCAAGATGTTAACTTGGAAGAGAAGAAACTGCCCAATTCCGTGGTCTGACACTTAGCTCTCTCTCTCTCATGCTAACCCCCTTCAGAGGGCAGGTGTGCAGACATCTAAGATTTAAGACAAAAAAACCACAGTTGACTTAGCTTCTCCAGTAAACCTGGCCACATGGCCCTCCCACCAAAGGAATCAGGGAGCCCCGGGACCTGTGTTGTAGGCAAAGATCTAAATTCATGGCATGAGGCTTTGAATCAACCCAGGACCAGGAGAGGAGGCTCCTGCATTCCCTGACGTGGTATCTCTGGCCACAATACCCTCGCAGATGCCCCATGATGAATGTCATGGGAGGCTCCATAGGAAATGCGGACATGAGGACAATGAGGGAGGTGATCCTGGCCTGCTCTTCCCCTGCCTTTGCCCCACTCTGAGACTGGGGCTGTCCCAGGAGGGAGGTTCTAAGGGACGCTCAAACCACTTGCAACCAGGCTGCACTGCCAGTCTTTCCCCACCAAGCCATCGTAAGCCACTGTCCCGCCCTCTCCCACTCAGCAGCTAGTCTTGCTGTTGTCCTCCCTGTACGTCCAGTTGGACTGCCCAAAGCCCTGACTCCCCCTTACTGCCTCCCGCCCATCTTCTGGTCTTAGCCAGCCCCACCCCAATCCTCTTCCCTCACTTGTCCCCTAGGGGTACCTGGGCTCCCCACGAGCCTCTGCCCACCTCAGCCCAGGGTCTGCTGTTCCTTCATGGGTGCCGTGCTATAAACATACTTATACTGACAAAGAAACCAGAAATCTCTTCCCCTGGGCCCATCCTCACTGGCACTGCCCACGGTGCCCAGCTCTGAAGCAATGGGTCTACCACAGCATTAGCTGAGACCCCCACTTCCACATGAAGAAGGAGCCTTCCCTGGAGGGAGCAGGTCACTGAGCTCTAGGCTCAGGCACATCTGAGTTCCAATCCTGGTTCTGTCACTCAGGTGGCTGTGTGACCTTGAGATGGTCACCTTCCTTGAGTTTCCTCTCCCAATGAAAGAAGATGGATAATAAAGCCTACCTCATAGAGGGGTTGGGGAAATCAGAATAATATACATAGAGCATTGCTGAACACATAGTGCATGCTCAGTAAGTGGTAGCCATAGCTACTGAGAGTATTTTTGCTGTTGTTTGCCTGAGGGGCAGGAGAAGCCTCTGCATCCCCTTCAGCCCAAGCTCAGGCAGCTCCTGAGGCATGTTCCTTATCCTCACTCATCAGGCCTCTTTCTCGGACATCAGATCCTGAATCTGTGGGGGTCACGCAGGCAGACAGGGGTACTGGGGCTGAAACCCTCTGACCTGGCACTGGGGGACTGCAGTCTATGATGCATAGACATCCATCTCTGATAAACTTAGAATATGATTCAGACCCAGATGCATGAACTTGCTGCTTCCAGAGAAGTCCTGCCTACATTTTCCCCCTTGCTCTTTAAATGGCAAGCATAATAGAACATGGTTATACAACTAAAAAGAAAAATGTTTTCTAAGTAGGAGATGCTCTCAAGAAAGACCAGATTTAGGTGAAGGTTTACAGAAAGGAAATTCGCATGAAAGATTTTATCTAGAAGGTGCTTCTGCTGAACGCACACTAAGTGGTCAGAGGGGTTTCTGAAGGCCCAGCTCTGTGCACTGGGCTTGTCTGTGACTTGCGGGGTCTGTCTCCATGCATGGCACCCAGCCTACACACTGGTGGCACTGAGGGGCAGCTGGAGAGAGGGAAGCCTCTGCTATCCCATAATATTCTTTAGCACCCCCCCGCCCCCAATAAATACATACTGGGAGTTGGAGCAGTGGGTGTACTGTGCAAATGAGACTTCCAGATAAATCCTCAGGTGCCTCACCGCATGGTGACTGCCTCTCCAAGCTCTTCTCCTTAGAGCTTCCAGAGCTGCTGTTGGGGCTAATCCCACATTCTCTCATCTCTGTCTTCAGCGAAATAATGTTTGAGAAAGTTTCCTCTCCCCAAGACTCATTATTCATGGTCTTGCTTACTAAGAATTGCAACACAGAGGTGGATAGAAGCCAGGATTATTATTACGGAGTCTATACATCTATACATTATCGATACGTCTATACATTTAAAGTTATCCTTTAAAAAATAATAGATCAACCAGGCGTGATGTCTCACACCTGTAATCCCAGCACTTTGGGAGGCTGAGGCAGGCAGATCACCAGAGGCTGGGAGTTCGAGATCAGCCTGGCTAACATGGTGAAACCCAGTCTCTACTAAATATACAAAATTAACTGGGCATGGTGGCACACACCTGCAATCTCAGCTATTCGGGAGGCCGAGGTGGGAGAATCACCTGAACCCGGGAGGTGGAGGTTGCAGTGAGCCAGGATTGCACCACCACACTCCAGCCTAGGTGACAGAGCGAGACTCAGTCTCCAAAAAAAAAAAAGGATCATGCCTTTTAAGCCCTTTCCAACTTTCCAGAGTACTTTTCAGTTCTCATAAGTGACCATATTCTCCCCTCCCTACATATTCAATCCACACCAACTCACTCACTTTTTATTGAGCACCTGCTGGGGACTGTCTTCTGTGAGGTCTGTTTTAGCAGAACTAGAGACGGGAGTAGGAACAGACACAGACCCTTGTCCTCAGGGAGGCTCTTGGGAATCAATGCCTGGAATCCCAAAGGCCACCATGTTTTCAGCAGCAACAAATTACACAGACACACACACACACACACACGTTGCACTCGCAGGTAATTTTCTAAATATGTAACAATGGATATAGCATGAGCAGTGACCAATCAGAATGAACCCAAGTCGTATATGCCCAGTTCGACCACACAGTTGCAGACTGAGTGAATAACAATTCTTCTCATGACCATGTTTCAAAAACTACACACAGGAGATCTGCAAAGCAGCTTTCACGCCATCCCTGTCTAATGTCCTGGGATGGCTGGTTTAGCTCAAATCTCTGGAGGGATCTGACCATTTGAACAGAGCCCTCTCATGGCTACACACATCACTGGGTCCTGGAAGTGCCTGGGAGATGTGGTAGGATTCCCCTAGTAAGTAACACAAGGGGAATACACACACACACACACACACACACACACACACACACACACACACACAGTGTGTGAGTGTGGATCTAAGCAAAAGTCAGACATCTATGAATCTGTGATCCGGGCTCTGAGGGTGGCACGTCTAGTATCAGCTTGCACAAACTGGAATTACCAACTGCTTCCCCAAATCCAAACCCAAGAATCAACCTCCTAGGTTGCAGTTCAGCTGAAATGTGCTGTTCATAACAGTGACAACTCATATTTGCTTCAGTGAAGCACACTCTTACATGATTTTCAATTCCTTCTGTGACTGAGCACAGGCTCAACTGATTAATCCTGTGCTGGGGATTTGGGGCCTCTGACATGCTGCCAAGGCCATGCCACCCAAGCCTCTCTCTCATCCCTTTGAAGTCCTTGAGGCAGCAATGATCTCTACCCATCTCTACCTCCGACAGTACACATTTTAGCTTTATTATGAGATCCTGGAAAGGTAGAGCCTAAATCCTGCCATGTCAAATTTTGCTTGACATTCATTTATTCGATCAACCAATATGTATTTAATGGCCCACTCTGAGCACTCTCATCTTTACCACTAGACCAGATGGGCTGCAAACCATGCCGCATATTTCCTTTTTATCACCTCTCATGGGCCAGGAAAAGGCTGGGGATGTATAGGGCGCTTCATAAACACTTAGAGCATTGAATCAATATTTGCTCTGCTACAGAAGTAGAGCAGGAGTTCTAAGAGCACGTCCTGGGCCCCATTTTAAGTTGAAGGCTTACGTTGAGTCTTTTTATTGCCTGGGCCTGGCTCACCATCCTCCTCTTCCCTGAAGTCTTTATACTTTCATTTCTGTGAACTCATCTGATCCTTGAGTGTCCCTGGAAGAGAAACTGAGCTTTCACTTTGCAGACAAAGAAAGTAGTTAGCTGACTTGTCCCTGGTTTTGTATGCCAACGAGCCTTAGCATTGAGACTGGAGCTCATGCTTACTGAACTCTGAACTTGGGCCTGTCACCCTGCCTGACTCTGCCTTTGAACAAAAGGTAATGAGATCTGAGGTATCGGTTCAATTCCTTCCTCAGAAGGAACGCCTCATCATCCTTTCTTCACAGAATGCCCCACAACACAAAGCTTTGGTTTCCATGGGTCCAGTTAAGACCAGATATGCCTGGAACTTTACCTTGGCAACAATAAGACCCAGCCTCCTGACTCTAGGGGTGTCATGTCATCTTGGGGGTACAAAAATCAACACACATACCCACAAAATAATGAAGGTGTTAATTTTCCAAGCTTGCACTCTCAGGCTATTTTACAAAATAGTCATGTCAAAAAAAATTAAACTGATTAACATACTAACCTTTGAGAATGTAAAAGCTGATAAAATAGCCAAACCTATTTCCAAAAAAGATTTCCTAATGACTAATTCTACCTCTAACCTTTCTGGATAGAGTAGATGATCATATAATAATTTAGCACAATTAAATTCTCCAAAGGAAATTGCCCAGAAGAGAACAAACTGGACACACAGTGGGAAGCCATTCAGTTTTCAACATTCTTGTAAAGCACAGAAACTGACAAGACTCCTGTTCGCTTCATGAAAAAAAAAAAGTCATCTGCTTTAACTTTTGAATTTGCTTGACATCTGGAGGAAGGGGAGATAAAAGGGAGACTCTAAGTGCTGTGTAATTTTAGCCAGTTGCAGATGGAACATGGCTATCACTCATGGTGGGAAATGCGCTTCTGGGGAAGATGAAAAGAGAGGGCAGATCACAAGGTGGCCATAGAGACGACTCCAGCCTTAGCCTGAGTGTGCTAAAGAGTGAGGTACAGCAGACGGCTGGGGAAAGGAAGACATCTTCCAACCAAAACCATGTGAGAGAAAATGCAGAGCAATTTGTTATATGCCTTACAATTTTAAGAAAAGAAAATAAAAAGCAAAAGCAAACTTTCCTTTGCTGGGAATTGGAGCATAAAATTGGTCATGTTTGAAGGATGGAAGAGTTCTTCATTTTCACTGTGTCTTGTACCAAATATCGTAATCAGCTCAGGCACTGAGTTTCTAGGAGTCTGCCTTTCTGGAAGGAGAACAATGCAGTCCATGAGAAAGTCCCGTTTGTTAGGCAGACAATACTCAAAACTGGAGGAAGGAGGAACAGGTATAAACTGAGGTCATCCAAGGAGGCACCATGGATGACATGGGATCTATTTTTAGGTAAGTCAGCAGATGAGACAATTATTTAAAGGGCACCTTTGAAGATTATGGTAGGCAGAATTCTAAAAATGCCTCCTCACCACCCAATATTCCATGCCGTAACCCCTGGGACCAATGAATATGATGAAGTACCATTCATGTGATTATGTTCTATTTTGTTACATGGCACTGTTATGGGTTGAATTGGGTCCTTCAAAAAGGTATGTTGAAGTCCTAACTTCCAGTACCTGTGAATAGGACTTTATTTGGAAATAAGGTCTTTGCAGATATAATCAAGTAAAGATGAGGCCATTGGTGTGGGCCCTAATCCAACACGATTACTGTCCTTATAAGAAGTGATAAGTTTGGACACAGACACCACAGAGAGGAGAATGCAGACACACAGGGAAGAGACCATGTGAAGACAGAGGCAGAGATTGGAATGATGCTGCCATAAGTCAAGGGACACCTGGGGCTTCCAGAAGCTGGAAAGGGCAGGAAGGCCTCCTTTCTTAGAGGCTTTGGAGGGAGCACAGCCCTGAGGACACTTTGATTTTAGACCACTAGCCTCCAGAACTGTGAGAGAATAAGTCATTCCCAATGCTTTAAGCCACCCATTTTGTGGTACTTTGTTACAGCAGCCCTAGGAGACTAACACAGGCACGGGTGATGCAAAGACAGAAAGGTTATCCAGGCAGGACTGATAGAATGACATAAGCCCTTCAAGCAGAGAGCTTTGTCTGGCTGGTGGCAGAGGAGAAGTCAAAGGGAATCAAATCCTGACAAGGATCTAACATACCACTGCCAATTTGAAGATGGAGAGCCACACGGGAAGGGAAGAATGCAGGTGACTTTTAGGAGCAGAGAGCATCCCCTAGCTAATAGTCAGCAAAGAAAGCAGGTGATATGGTTTGGATCTGTGTCCCCACGAAATCTCCTGTGGAATTGCAATCCCCAGTGTTGGAGGTGGGGCCTGGTGGGAGGCAACTGGATCATGGGAGCAGAGTTCTCATGAATGGGTTAGCACCAACCCCTCAGTGCTGTTCATGTGAAATGAGTGAGTTATCATGAGGCAGTTGTTTTAAAAGCGTGTAGCACCTTCTCCCTCCCTCTCTTCCTCCCGCTCTGGCCATGTGAGACATGCCTGCTTTTCCTATGCCTTCTGCCATGACTGCAAGTTTCCTTCTCCTCAGAAGCAGAAGCCACTATGCTTCCTGTAGAGCCTGCAGAACCATGAGCCAATTAAACCTCTTTTCTTTATAAATTACTCAGTCTCAGGTATTTCTTTATAGCACTGTGAGAGTAGCCTAATACAGCAAGGATCTCAGTTCTACTCTCACACAGCACTGAATTCTTTCGATTGATTTTAACTTTGTGAGTCCCTAAGCAGAGAACCTCATTAAGCCCTCATGAGGACTCCTAATCTACAGAAACTTTAAGACAATAAATTTGTGTTAAGTTGCTATGTTTGTGGTAATTTTTTACAGCAGCAATAGAAAACTTATACAGAGACTGAGGAGGTTCACTGTATCAATGTAAAGTCATTTGCTTACTCGCTCATTAGCAGAAAGGGCTGGTAATTTATGACAAAATTAGAGACTTTCCAGAGAGATATAGAAATGATCACAGATCATGCTTACTCCCAGATTCCAAGGGAAAGAACCCACAAAGTTGCACTAGAAGCAAAGATGAGTTGGTTAGAAACAGAGATACGCTGGTAAATGTTAAACAACCAGCACTCCAGGAAGAGGGAAAAATAAATTTAAAATCTTGATTAGTAGAATTTGACAATTTCCATGTGTGATTGCTCCTAACATGGGCAGTATCAAACAAGTGGCTCACAAAATTCCTGCAAATTTAACAATAAGCTCGCATAAGCCAGTGTGCACTGGCTCCGGCACACCACCGGGATCATAAAGCAAATGGAGGGAAGTTGTCTTGAGGGAATTCAGACAGGCTTGGTGTGAAGGAGACAAGGAGACTCAGCCTCAAATGCATCCACCTTCCCATGAAAGAGGTCGGTGGCTCTGGCTCTCCAGGCCCTGTGGTAGACCTTCTTCTCTTCAGACTCTACCTTCTTGCCCCAGACAATTTCAGCCACTTATGGCTTCTTTTGCCATTCACATGCTGATGACTCCCAAATCTCCATATTCAGCCCAGTTCCCTGTGATGCATCCCAGCCCAACATAGCCAACAGCCTATGTGCTCTCTCCTCTCCCATTGGCACATCTAACTTAACACGTCTAAACCAGAGTCCATCATTGTATTAGTCCATTCTCACACTGCTATGAAGAACTGCCAGAGACGGGATAAATTATAAAGGAAAGAGGTTTAATTGACTCATAGTTTCCCAGGGCTGGGGAGGCCTCAGGTAACTTACGATCATGGCAGAAGGGGAAGAAAACATGTCCTTCTTCACAATGGTGGGAGGAAGGAGAAGAATGAGAGCTGAGCAAAGGGGGAAACCCCTTATAAAACCATCGGATCTCGTGAGAACTTACTATCACAACAATATCATGGAGGAAACTGCCCCCATGATTCAATTACTTCTCATCGGGTCCCTCCTACCACACGTGGGGATTATGGGAACTACAATTCAAGATGAGATTTGGGTGGGAACACAGCCAAACTGTATCAATCATTTACCCCCAAAAGACCTGGTCCTCCCCCCGAAACTCCCTGTATTAGTGTTTAGTGCCTCTGTCCAGGTGAAAAAGGCAGGAATCTAGGAAGTATCCCTGAAGCTCCTTTTTCACTTTCCATATCCAGTAAGTCACCATATCTGATCAAAACGCTCCTCAAACATAGGGAAAAATAGGTAGAATCCATCTATTTCTCCTATGCCTACCATTGTACTATTCCAAACCACAAGTGTTGCTCTTCTAGGTTATTATAGTAGTTTCCTAACTCAGCCTCCATAATCCCCATTTTTTACAACAGAATAATCCTTTAAAACTATAAACCTCATCAAGTCACAACCCTGATTACAACCTATTGATGCTTACCACTGCTTTTAGCATAAACTCAACATCCTTCACTGGGACTCTGAGTGACCTAGTCACTGCCTACCTCTACTGCATTACCTTGTCCCGTGTATCCCCTCACTCCCTAACCCATGCTGGCTCTTCTCAGCTCCCAGAGCTCTCATCTTCCTCCCACTCCTATCCTGGGCTCTCTTTTTCTAGATAACCTTTACTCAGCTACCAGCTCTTGGCCTTCACGCCACTTCCTCAGGGAAGCCTTCCTGATTTCCCTAGACTAGCCAGGTGCCCACAGCCCTCTGTTCTTTTCCTTCATAGCTCTTATCACAATTGCAATCAGATAATTACTGGTACAATTATTTGTTTAATGCCTGCTCTCCCCCTGTGAATATGAACTCGAGTAAGGTCAGGACCCCTGTGAGAGACTGGTCATTGCTGTATTTTCACAGTTCAGATGTTGTCTTTATGCAGAGATGCAGAATATATTTTTTAAGTAACAATAAAGAAAAAATATAGTGCTAAGTGAAAAACCTCAGGTCATAGAATAGATTGTACAGGAAGATTTCAATTTGTACAAACAACATAAATGCATTAACAGAGAATAGGCTGGATATAAATCAGAATAATAACAAAGACTATTTCTAGGTGGTGGTATTACAAGTAATTTTTGACTTCCTCTCTCTATTTATATATTCAATTTTTTCTAAAAAGGACAAGTTTTGTTTTTATAACCAGAAAAAAACTATAAAAGGTATTATTTTTAAACATAGCAGAACGGGCATTGTGTCTGAGGTTAAAGAACAGAGGAGGTTCCTGTCCTTCTCCATTCTCCAGTCATCAGCAAGTCACTGAATAAATGAGCACCCTGAAAGCACATCTGTGGCAGCAGCAGGTTTCACGGGCAGATGTCTGTGTCCCAGAAGGTGCCTGCCCCAGTAGGTGCCGAAGACAAGATTCTCTTCCTAAAGTCTGATTAGCCCAGAAGACAAACAGTAAGAGAAGAAAAGCCCATCCTTACAAGTCCTTCTTAATCAAAGCCCAGGAGATATTCTGAGCCATTAGACAGGATTTTTATTTCCACTGGGATGTAGATATTTTGGAATAAATTCTCTGTCTTATTCCTTAGAATGAATTCTTTAAAAGAAGGGATGCATTCCCTACAGCTGCCCAATTTTTTCACAAGTGGATGAGAAACTGCCAACTCTATCACCTACGTGATAAATTAAGGTTCCTACTAGCAGATGAAGCAACGGAAGGTTGTTTATAATGTTACTGCTCCTGAGGCCTGAAATCACAGCATCAGGGTTACATATCAACATCTGGCAGAAACAAATCAGTTGCAAGATAAAATCCAATAAACTACACCTCTTCTCAATCCCCATCAAAAGTACCCATCCTACTTGCTTCTGAATATATTCTTCAAGTAGGTTTATTTAAGGAAAGACAACTATAGAATCCCAGACAGCGGGCAAGTAGGCTGCCTGCCAATGCTGGCAAGGTGGGAGTCTCTTTTGGAGCTGGGGAAGGACCTTCACCTTCAGGAAGTCTTCATTGAATGGAAAATCATCAGAGCTGTCACCCAAACCCACCTCTTACAGAAAATGCTGGTAATTGTTTTGTAAAAAAATAACGACTGTCAATTCATTTGATTGTCCAGGGATTTGTGACATGGCAGAAATATGCTCTTACCTCGTTGGGAAGTTTTAGTCCATGTGTTTCCCTAACTCTAGCTAACACAGGATCCGTTGGAGCCAAAGGCAGGGGATTTGTTTGACAAGCTGATGACCTTGTCCCAGGATAGCAGCAAATGCACAGCAGGATAATATTAAGCCATTATTAGCTTCCCAACCATTCACACAGATGAGTTGATTCTATCAACTTGTCACTCTGAAAAGTCAACAGCTCCACTCTAGAGGAATGAGAAAGGGGACAGATTTGGTCTGATGAGCAGGGAGGAAACAGAAGAAAGATTGGAAGCTCAAGTGGGTAGACAAGACAAGCAGGACGAATAAAAATTCTGGGTTTTTTCACTTATTCATATGGTTCCTATAACCGCTACACAGTCTTGGGCTCCATTTGCTCACTTCTGTAATGGGGGAATAATTTGCCCAGCATTGTTATGAGAGCAGATGTGACACAAAGTATTTCATGAATTTGAGGGTTAAGGCAGGGCACAAACAAAGGTGAGAATTAGGTTGAAAACAAAGTTGTCTAAGCATCCATCTTGGCTCTCAGTGCTCAGATCAGTCCCTGGCAAAAGTGAGGTCATTCAATAAATATTTGTTGGATAAATATTTGTTGGAGGAATGACAGTTGGCTGAATGAATTAATAAATAGCACGTATTTCTGAAAGATTCACCTGAAATAAATTAGACTGGGCCTTTAAAAAGCAGGCAATAGGCCGGGCGCGGTGGCTCAGGCCTGTAATCCTACCACTTTGGGAGGCCGAGGTGGATTACCTGAGGTCAGGAGTTCCAGACCAGCCTGGCCAACATGGCAAAACCCCATCTCTACTAAAACTACAAAAATTCGCTGGGCATGGTGGCACATGCCTGTAATCCCAGCTGCTTGGGAGGCTGAGGCAGGAGAATCGCTTGAACCCAGAAAGCAGAGATTGCAGTGAGCCGAGATCACGCCACTGCCCTCCAGCCTGGGTGACAGTGAGACTCTCGTCTCAAAAAATAAAATAAATAAAATAAAATAAAAAGCAGGCAATATAAATATTAGTTTAGTTTAATTTTTTAAATAAAAATGAACAGAACAATGCAGCATGCTGTACCAGCTCTTGATAATCTCCCCAAGCATGCTGAAAGTGTTTGAGCCCCTTGGGTCCTTTCTGCAGACGGATCAGAAAGATGCTTTGGAACTAGCTCAGAAACTACCTTCGCCATTTCCAGAGTCTACTGCTCTTTTTTGAAAGTAACTACGTACAGTCGGCCCTCTGGATCTGCGGGTTCCACATCTACAGATTCAAACAATGGAGACTTGAAAGCATTTTTTTTTTTTTTTTTTGATACTGAGTCTCGCTCTGTCGCCAGGCTGGAGTGCAGTGGCATGATCTCAGCTCACTGCAACCTCCACCTCCTGGGTTCAAGAGACTCTCCTGCCTCAGCCTCCCAAGTAGCTGGGATTACAGGTGCCCGACACCATGTCCGGCTAATTTTTGTATTTTTAGTAGAGACGGGGTTTCGCTATGTTGGCCAGGATGGTCTCAATATCCTGACCTCGTGATCCGCCCTCCTCGGCCTCCTAAAGTGCTGGGGTTACAGGCATGAGCCACTGCGCCTGGCTGAAAGCATTAAAAAAATAATAATAATAAAATAAAGTAACATAACCATAAAAAGTAGAATTTTTAAAAAATACAGTATAACAACTATTTATACAGCACATTGTGTGAGGTATTACAGTCACAGATTGCTTAATGATGGGATCGGTTCTGAGAAATGCATCATTGGGTATTTTGCCTGATGTCATCATTGTGCAAAATTGTATTATGAAAGGGAACAGCAATGAAGTTTTCTATTAGCTACACTGGTCCCTGGTTGCATGAGTGTGGGCCCTCTAATTATGTTACTAAGTCTCTTTGCACCTCACTTTCCTCATCTGTTAAATGGGGATTAGAATAGCACCACCCCCTCAAAGTGATGAAAATTAAATTGCAGGTAGGATTGGTGCCTGGCACTCAGCAAGCATGCAGCGAATGTTAGCTAACTGTTATTAACTATTATTCTGCCATGGGGATGGGTGGGAATCGTCTTAAATTGCAAGGATTCTAAAATAGCCCTTTCCTTTGAGGTCAGGTCTCATGTGTCAAATGCTTGGCTTTCTATATTGAAGGTCTGAGCTACCTTTGGGAGGGTCACCTATGGATAAGCTAAGTACTCCCCAGCATATTTTGCAGTAGGTTTGTTTACACCAGCATTGCCACAAACACGTGAATAAGGATTATGCTGTGATGTGATGACAGCTATGACATCACTAGGTGACAGGAATTTTTCAGGTTCAGTGTAATCGTACAGGACTTCCACTGTATATGCGGTCTGTTGTCAACTGAAACATCATTATGCAGCACATGACTAAGTAATCCAGAGATCATTTAAAGTGTATGGAAGAACGTGTGTAGGTTATATGCAAAAACGACACCACTTTGTAGAAGGGACTTGAGCATCTGAGGATTTTAGTATCTGTGGAAGTCCTGAAACCACATGAGTGAGAAGCAAATAGCTTTAAAATAGCATTAACAGTATAATCTGTTTAATGCAAACTGCTAGGATGTATTTTGCCCAGATCCTGTTTAAGCAAGGCTTGATATTTTACATGCTCCTTAGAGTCTGTCTTGTTGGGCCTTTCATCTTACTCTTATATAAGGTAAGTGTTGATCTTGTTAATCATCTTACTCATATATAAAGTAAGTGTTAATCTTGTAATCCTTCCTTGTTTCTCAAGGAAGGAAAGCATACCTCTAGAAGCACATTAAAGGACTTGCTATTGGTTTACTCTGTAAACCAGGAACCTGACATAGTTGCTGGTTTCTGAGTAACCACAGCAGTACAACAAATGAAAGGAAATAAATCTAGTTTTGATTTTCAAAATGCAGGCCTATTCCAGCCACCCCATCACTTTCCCATCCCTGTGTTTAAGCCTCCTTCAGACCACAGCAGAGCTACCCTGCTACACTGGGTGAGCCCTTCTCCTGCAGTTTTGCCCTGGCTACAGAGCTGCAACCCCCACACCTCATCTCCTCTGGGCTCTGGATTCTCAAGAGACAGAAACCTCCTCTTTTTTACAACACAGCAAAGACCTGGCCAACCTTCTCCGTCTCCTCTTTTTCATGGCCTGTCCAGATTTTTGCTTTTCTAATTTCCTCTTCTGATTCTTTATCAGAGAGGAGCCTTTGTGGTCCAGGGCCTGCCTCCTCCTTGCTCATTTCAGCCAACACCCAGAATACCCTCACAGAGAAGCAAATCACTCAGCAAGCACCAATTTATCCCAAGAAAACCTTTTAAGGGGTTGAGACCAATGAGTGTTCACTCTCGCTATTTAAACGGTTATTGCTCTCAGCCCAGGAGTATGGCTGTTGGAGCTTTCACTTGTTTTCTCCTGGAAATGATTCATTTCATAACAACAGAGTCCTTCAGCGAAGGACTGCAATAGCTTCTGGGTTGCTAAACACTCTGAATGTTTCATTATGGATAATGGGCCTAACACGATAACATATGTAAGCAACCAGGAAAGGAGAACAGATACAAAGACAGCCATGAAGCTGGGCAGGCAGTGTGACAGCTCTGTCTCTCCTGCTGCCCTGGGCAGTGCCCACTGGCCCAGGGCCTTGACCCTGAAATGCTTGCTCTGAACCTTGGCAGGAACCTCAGAAGTCATGCACATGTTCACTGACCACAGAGCTCTAGGGACAAACATCTGGTTTCAGATATGGAGTGTAGGCAAAAGATCTGGTCCACTCACTCATACTTCATAATCATAACCAATGATTTAGTGCCCACTGTATGCTAGGCCCTGTGCCAAGGTATTTAGTACGTTATATCCTTTAATCCTCAGAATAACCCTATGAGGAAGGCACCAGCATTATCCCCATTTTACAGTTGAAAGAACTGAGGCATAGTGTGATTAACTAATTTGTCTAAGGTCAGAGAGTTAAGTGGCATGGCCAGACAATGGAACCTCGTTGCTTTACCCTCAATGCTGTGAAACAATAGACAACAGCCCACAGCAACACCCTCTACACAGTGGTTCTGGGCAAAACACCTTGTTGGCATCATATATTAACAAATCCACTGACCCCCAAAAGACCATGTGGTAAGTTAAATGAGCTCCTGCTTATTTCTATATAAAAAATTACCTTTCAAACCCCAAGGACTGTGCATGGATATTCCCAGGTTGTGCTAAAGCTCATGTTGTCCAGGTGGTACCTTCCTGTCAGCTCTCCACGATTCATTTATGAGTCTGGAGTTTGCTACTGGACCTACCCAACAATGTTCCCAGCCTTCCCTGAGAACAGACCACGCAAGCTTTCAGGAAGATCAATTTTTCCAGCAGAAGGAGAAACCACAAACTCAGCTCCCTACCCAGATTTTATCTCCCACTCCAAGAGAACTGGGGGAAAACAAAACATTTTAAAGGCAAACAGGAACAAAATGTAGTGTAAATGTTACTGAGAGCGCTGTCTTCATGGAGCCCTAGGGAGTCCTTTCTGGAAGACAGGAGCTTTGCGATCCTGTCCTCTGCCTCTACCGGTGAGTCAGCAAAATGGATCTGAGCGCAAGGTTAGAGCCACAGCCGTGTCCCACTCGATAAGGTTTCCGCTGGTTCTCTCCTCTGACGTCAAAACCCATCTGTGAGATGGGGACGTGAAAGCCAGCTCTCGCTCAAAAAGGGTTTCTGTATAGCTCTCGGCTGGCCCCTGTTTCAGAAGCCATTCTTACAGTGATTTTGTAGCAACTGGTGTTTCTCTTGCTTGGTCATCTCTCACCTCCAGCTCAAGGAGTTTTTGTGAGCTGTTTATGGGCCTGAGATGAGATGTATCCCCTCTGAGTTCCATCAAGGCCACAGGCCATGCCTTCAAGGGCACCCCAAGCACAGCCAGACCAGCTGTGGGCCAGGCTCCTCTGGGTCCCTCAACCTAAGCTGGCATCTCTCTGTGGCACAAGTGGTCTGCCATGGGCCTGGGTCCCTGGTTAGGACATGATCAGCACCCTGAGATACTCAGGATCATTCAGCGATGGAGTTGCATGTGCTCTTCTTCTTTCCAGCCAGACCTTAAGGACAAAGAACCAGGCTTCTGGATTTGCGCTGTTCCCTCTTCTCCTCCCCAGTAGCCAGCAACACCATACCAATCCTGTCAACCACGATCCTTACCATACCCACGGCCTCTTCTAAGGAAAACTGTCTTGACTGCAGACCCAACTGAATAAGTAGCTCCAGGCAGCCATATTTTGTACCCCACAACTTGCTGTGACCACGTCTAACTGGAGCAAGGGGCACACATGACCCAAAGGCTGCAACTCCAAAGACTCTCTTGTGACACATCCTAAGAGGTGAGCAGAGCCAGCTGGACAGAACTTTTTGAGAATTTACACTGAAAAAATGATTAATTTTTCAAGCAATTAATCAGTTTGCCCCAATAAAAGTGAGACTTGGAGGAAGCTTCAAAATGAGGTATGCCAGGAACCAGAGGGATCCAAGCCAAGCTGAGTTAGGAGGAGGCAGAAGCCAGGAGTATTCAGAGGCTGAGAGGCAGAGGAAAGAGACAGGGCAGCAGGGATGCAGCCAGCTGACATGGCCATGGTGGGTGGAGCAGGCAGAAGGGGGCCAGAAGTGAAGACAGAGCTGAGCGTCATTCAAGGTGGAGTGATGGAGTGGTGGGTGAGGAACCACAGCTGCATGGTGGGAGCCAAATGCTTTGGACCAGTTCCAGTTTCATGGCTCCACCATGTTTGTAGTGTTCAGCATTCTGCAAGGTCCTTGCTCCCTTACTGCCCCTCATGTAACCCACAGTACCCTCCTTCTACATCCTTCACTGAGGAAGATTCTACAGGACATGCATGCAGGCCCACACTGGGCAAGGCCATTCCTCCCTCCTCCAAAGCCCAAAGCCCACGCATCACCCTGCCTCGCCACAGCGTCACTCTTTCCCTGGGGCTGTAGGCGGCAGACCGTGCTTCTCACCTGTGTCCTACCCACCTCTCTCTCTGCCACATGTAGTCTAACACACAGTTCAGACTCGATACTGACCATACAAATCTCCCCACAGCTCACTGGATTCTCTTCAAGTCCCTCAATAGGTGCTGCAGATTCCCAAATGACACAGCGAGCAAACAACTATGATCTGTGATCTTACTTAGAGGGCTTGGATCTCAAATAGATTGGAGATTTGGAGTTGAAAATCAGCTACTGTCCAGTGAATTTTTCCAGTTTGTTTTTTAACAGAGATTTGACATAGAATAATGTGGGTAATTCTTTAAAGAATTTTACACATTAGACTTTTATAGTACATGTCCTTCAATTATACTGCTACATATCCCAAGCAGTATTTTAGGCACTTGAATGTGTTTTTCAATCTCTTTTCACTCTGCTTCATAAATTATGTAGTATATTCTGTAATAAGATAAATGTATACCTTCACACATATGTATATACCCAGATACCTGTACACTCAGAAGGAAGAGCAATGGCTTATGCATATGATGCTGCGGTAGCCTTAGTTGCCAACAGGGAGGTAGGACTGGGTGGAAAGGTGATGCCCAGAGACTGGATAAGATTTTCTTCCTTTTCTTTTTTGAGACAGTTTTGCTCTCTCTCGCCCAGGCTGGAGTGCAGTGGCGTGATCTTGGCTCACTGCAACCTCCACTTTTCAGGTTCAAGCGATTCTCATGCCTCAGCCTCTTGAGTAGCTGGGACTACAGGCATGAGCTACCATGCCTGGCTAATTTTTATATTACTTTTAGTAGAGATGGGGTTTCCCCATGTTGGCCAGGCTGGTCGTGAACTCCTGACCTCAAATGATCAGCCCGCCTCAGCCTCCCAATGTGCTGGGATTACAGGCATGAGCCACTGTGCCCGGCCTGGATAAGATTTTCTAGTATCTCACAGACCTCCTCCAGAGAGCTGCGCCTTTGCTAATCCTCTTCTGTAACAGGCATTTTGCTTTGATGATGCCTAACTCCAAACTGTAAGCATGGAATATCTTGGTATACTTATATTCACATCATATATGTTCCAATAGGGCAGAATTGTTTCTTTTTACAAATATGCATATTATTAATTGCTACATGAGGAGAAACGTTGAATTGTATTCTTTGGTCACAGAGAAGAATGGCTACCACTAGGACAAGCAGGAATACATGAAATTCACACCGACACAGTGGGTAAGAGCAGAGACCCCAGCAGCAGTATACACTATGAACTGCAGTGTGTCCTGTGCCCATCCATGTGTTCAGCAGGGCAGAGCAGCAGCCAGCGGGGCTGGAAGAGGAACTGCATGAAGTGGATTCTTCCTATAGAATTCTTCCAATTCCAATTCTATGGAATTGGATGCTATTAAACCTGTCTTCAGCCATCCACATGGACAGACGGCAAGGACAAAAGCTTCTAAACATCCTGACTATTGGTCAGCAGTGACTGGGAATGGATCACTTCTTTTTCAGTGGTAAGTAAACGAGATTTAAACCCAAAATGAGGCCTGGTACAAAGGAGTGGGGATAGAGGTGGGAGTAGAATCTGTATATTGCGACAAACAGAACATTATCCTGAAGGGTCCTCTCTGAAAATGATCTACTTTAGAATTCAGAAGAAAACGTAAGAGAACTTCGGCACCTCAAGAGAATTAAATAAACCATCGGGGCCGGGTGCGGTGGCTCATGCCTGTAATCCCAGCACTTTGGGAGACCGAGGCCGGTGGATCACGAGGTCGGGAGATCGAGACCATCCTGGCTAACACGGTGAAACCTCGTCTCTGCTAAAAATACAAAAAAAATAGCCAGGCGTAGTGGTGGGCGCCTGTAGTCCCAGCTACTCGAGAGGCTGAGGCAGGAGAACGGCGTGAACCCGGGAGGCGGAGCTTGCAGTGAGCCGAGATCGCGCCACTGCGTTCCAGCCTGAGCTAACGAGCAAGATTCCGTCTCAAAAATAATAATAATAATAATAATAATAATAATAATAATAATAATATAAAAAATAAATAGTCGGTTCAGGGAGAACAGGAGGAATCCCTAGAGAAGAGGAACAGATGAAGAAACAAGAGGGTGAATCAAAGGCTCGAGAGAAGAGGATAAAGGAAAAACATTAGGAAATGAGAAGCGAGGTGACTTAGAAAAAGGAGTGCAAGAGGTGGAAAATGCATTTGCATAATTAGCATCCACATAGGAGCCAGTAAAGAGCAGAACTGAAATGATACAAAACTCAGTCAATGACATGTTGGACAAACTTTAGAAGCTTTCCCAGAGTGCAGAGAAGAAAAGGAGATGTGCAGGGCAGGCAACAGAGTTTCCACTACACACAGATAATTTCAGAAGACAAGGCTAGAACAAATAATCAAGACAAAGACATAGTTGTGGGAAATGTTCCTAAAGACTGAAACATAGATTAAAAGCATTCATCATGTTCCAGAAGAAAAAATGGTAAGAAATCGATACTATACTTACCCAAATAAACATTTGGATAATGAAGACAAAGGACAAGTGGTTCTAGCATTTTAGCCAGAAAACCACAAAACAATTTATTTTTTAAACAAAGGAAACAAACCAGGCCTCCCTTAGACTTTTATTCTGGAATACAAAATACTGGAAGATAATGGACCAATGTCTACATAGTTGTAAGGGAAAGTAATTTTATTTAGGAAGTATAATAAGGAAGGTCGTCTTTACTATATAAAAGTAATACGTTGTATTCTTGGACATGCAGTATTCCAGACAATATAACACTCATGCATTCTTCATTCAAAAACATCGCTTGAAAATGTAAGATTAATATAATTAACCTAAGAAAAGAAAATTAACATCTGAAACTATAATATAGAAGAATCCCTGATAAGCCATGCAACCAAACAAATAAGAGATAAATCTAAATAAATGCTATAATGTTGGTTAATAAGTTGAATAAATTGTCAGCATGTTTTAGAAAGAAAAGACTAACAAAAAGTTTTTCATTGGTTGGCTCCAAATTCCTAATAATAATAGAAACTAAGAAGTGGTACAGGGCTAGGCATGGTGGCTTACACCTGTAATGCCAGCACTTTGGGAGGCTGAGGTGGGAGGATCACTTGAGGTCAGAAGGTCAGGGCTGGAATGAGCCATGATCACACCACTGCACTCCAGCCTGAGCAACAAAGTGAGACCCCCATCTCTTAAAAGGAAAGGAAAAAAAAAAACTTCCAAAAATTTTAAAGGTAACCTATGGGAGATTTAAGATTAGGGAATATATGAGGCACTGAGAGATGATAATAAAATAACAACAGTTTATAGAATACAATACAGGAAACAAAGAAAAAGAAAGCATAAATTCAGAAAACAAAATAAGCTGCAAGAAGCAATTCTGATCATAACACATATTATAATAACTATAAATAGGTTAAATATTCCTGTGATAACATAAATAATTCTCAGATTGGCTCAACAAATATCACCTGCTTTTTTTTTAAAAAAAAGCAAAACATACAAAAAATATAGATTAAATGATAAACCAGTAAAAATTAGTATTTAGAACATAGTATGCACTCAAGAAATATTTGTTGGCAAAGTGAATATCAGAAAAACCAAATGACAAAAAAGCAAGGTTGGTAATAACATCAAAGTACTTAGGAGGGCAAACAATATTCAACAATTCCGTATATTGAAAAAATTGAGTTTCTTAACTCATTTTCAAAGTGCATCAACCACCATATGAGAAATAAAATGTAAAAACTAAAATCTACAGCTCATGAAAAGTAATGCAAAAATAAATAAATAAAAACCTTAAGTAAAGAATACCAAATCAAACCTAGCGCTATTTTTTTTTGAAAGAGTAACGTGCCATGACCAAGGAGGACTTATTCTAAGAGTTCAGTGATAATTTACCAATATCATTTTAATGGACCACTTAGGAGCAATCCTTTTACTTTTAGAATTAAGACAAAGAAGCTCACGTACTATGTACTAAGACTTTGTTTCCTGGAAGGTCTAGACCCTGCAGTTAGACAAGAATACAAGATAATAGTCAAAAAAACATTGAAAAGAAGAGGAGAAAATTATCATATTTTCTGGAAAAAAATCTACAGTTCACAAAATTACTATTTTGTGAAATTACTATTACTATTACTATTAGAACTTGTAAGAGATATAGTAAGGCACTGTATTATATAAATTAATACAAACACATACACAAAACCAGAAAATTATAATGACAAAAAATCCAAAAGCAACCAAAAATATAAAATGTCTATAAAATGTGCAAAACACCTATGAAGAAAATGACAGAAATTTATTGAGAAAAATAGGAGGGTTGAGTAAACGGAGAGACTCTGTGTCCCTGAATAGGAAAATTCAGGATTGTAAAGATTTTAATTTTCTCCATATTCCCCTATAACAGTAACACAATTCCAATAAATTGTGAATGGGATTTCTTTTGGGAACATAACAAAAATTATTCAAATTCACTCATGTGGAAAACATTTCTAAAAAAAGATTCAGAAAAGGCAGTCTGAGGTGTTGACTTCTCTAACATTAAAGTGCATTGTAAAACTAAGGTTAGCAAAACAATGGGGTATGGCAGCAGGAACAGGCAGATCAAAACAACAGACTAAAAATCTAGGAAGATACATGTAAATAGGGTGTCATTTCAAGGAAAAAAAGAAAGGATATGTCATTCAATTTATGGTGTTGGAACAATTAGTTAACCACATGGAAGATAATTAAATCAAATCTCTGCCTCTCTGCCTGTCTGCCTTGAGGCTGGGCTCCTATAATCCCAGCACTTTGGGAGACTGAGGCAAGAGGTTCTTTGGTCCCAGGAATTCGAGGCTACAGTAAGCCATGATTGCACCACTGCACTCCAGCCTGGGAGATAGAGTGAGACCCTGTCTCAAAAAAAAAAAATCTGCCTTATAGCAAACATTGAACTCTCAACCGACTAAAAAATGTACAAACTGGCCAGGGTCAGTGGCACATGTCTGTAATCCCAGCACTTTGGGAGGCCAAGGTGGGTGGATCACCTGAGGTCAGGAGTTTGAGACCAGCCTGGCCAACATGGTGAAACCTGTTCTCTACTAAAAATACAAAAATTAGCTGAGCATAGTGGCAGGTGCCTATATTCCCAGCTACTCAGGAGGCTGAGGCAGAAGAATTGCTTGAGCCTGGGAGGTGGAGATTGCAGTAAGCCGAGATCATACCCATGCATTCCAGCCTGGGTGACAGAGTGAGACTCCATCTCAAAAAAAAAAAAAAAAAAAATATACACACACACACACACACACACACACACACACACACACACACACACACACACTGAAAGCATAATAATACTAAAAGAAAATATAAATAAACATTTACATAATTTTTGGCTGTGTATTATTAGAGTTCTATAGAGAAATAGAACTAATTGTGTGTGTGTGTGTGTGTGTGTGTGTGTGTGTAGGGTGATTGAGAGAGAGGGAGAAGTAGATCTTTTTTAAGGAATTGGCTCATGTGATTACAGAGGCTGGCAAGTCCAAAATATGCAGGGTAGGCTGGCAGGCTGAAGTCCCAGAAAAGAGCTGATGTTACCATTCAAGTCCAAAGCAGTCTACTGGCAGAATTATCTCTTCTTTGCGGGAGCTAAGTCTTTTTTCTACTAAGACCTTCCACTGACTGGGTGAGGTCCACCCACATTATGGAGGGTAATCTGCTTTACTCAAAGTCTAGTAATTTAAACGTCAATCCCATCTGAAAAGTATCTTCACAGAAATATCTAGAATAATGTCTGACCAAATATTCAGGCACTATGGCCTAGCCAAGCGGACATACAAAATTAACCATGCCAAATTGGAAAGCACTTTATACGCATATAAACGAATGCTGATACCATAAAGGAAAAAAGTTAAACATTTTTGACTAAATAAACATTACAAACCTTCTGTTTGTCAAGCCTACCATAAACAAAAGACAAACGACAAATTGGGAAAATACTTGCAAAATGTTTGCTGAAAAGTCAATGTCTTTAATATATAAAAGTGTTATTTTACAAATCAATAATAAGAAGAAATACATCAATAGAAAAAAGACAAGGAGTAGTCAAACTACAGAGAAATCAATACAACTGGTGAATAAACACATGAAAAAAATGTTCATCATCACCAATAATCAAAGAAAGGCTAATTAAAACAATGAAGTACCATTTTTATACCATCAAATTAGTAAAGATGTTTAGAAATATTAGCACCCAGCAAAGGATAGGTGGGGCAAGGGGCAGCATTATCTTCAATTTCTGGGATGTGAATTGAATAACCTTTCAAAATGGCAGTTTGACACTATAGTTCTAAAGATCTGAAACTCTGCATATATTCTGCTCTACACTCCAACAATTTTACTACTAGACTCTATGTTAAGGACAAAATTAGGAGTATATGGAAAAGGATATAAGAACAGAGATGCTGAATGCTTGTTTTTCTTAACCCATGCATAGGAAAAAGCTTGGTTGGGAGATACATGCCAATAGTAATGGTTTTTAATGTCTGGATGATAATTTAAAAATATTTTTATGTGCTTTGCTATATTTCCAAATTGGCTACAATGCAAATTTATCTGTTTTGTAATTGGGGGAAAAATTTAAAATCGTTCTTAAAACCAAATTACAAAGGATATTTATTCCCTGACCCCCCATGGAATGCATTAAATTAACAATAATCTTTGTATGTGGTTAGTACTTGAGTCTTTCATCAATCCAGTGAAAGAAGAAAGACTATTATTAGCACCACTTTACAAATAAAAGTATGAGACCTGGAGGGAAGAAAAAACTTTTGTAAAACCAAGCTCTCTGTTTTGAGGCTCACTTGTCAGGCAGAGTACAAGGTGCTCCATGCAAGGAGGGGGTCCCCTCCTGCCTCTGACCCTTAACATTCCATTGCTTGTCCTTATAATCTAACACTGCTCATGGTACTTTCCAAAGGCCACCATTTGTTCTGATTGTTGTAAAAACACACAACACATTTCCACCCCAAGGCTTCTCTTCTATAAGCTGGAATGCGCCCCTGCTTTCTGGATGTACATTGACTAATCGGGCACTAGAAGTCACACATATGGCTGGCTTCCTCCCAGATAAACACCTCTCAGACAGGGACCAAGTCCCTTCTGTTCCTATCCCAGCACCTGGCACTTTGTGAGGTGCTGAGCTGGCCTCAGGAAGCAGGTGCTGGGTTAGTGCCTTGAGGCTGTCATGCCGCCAGTCACCAACATGCACGCTTCTTTCTGTCTGCTCGCTCCAAAGCAGCAACATAAAGGAAAGCCGGGATGGCCACAGTTGATTTCAACACGTCAGCCTTTCCGAGAAGGGCAATAGCAGTAATGATGGTGCCTGGGCCCCTTTGGTATTTTTCATGCAATAACTACGTGTACTTTTCCAACCAAATATTATCCCTCCTTCCCCAGCAAGATGCCTTTTATAGAGAATTTTGTTGTTTAGCAAGAACCATTTCTGCCCTAAGAGGCACAATCAGGAACAAGAAATCAAAATAAGTCATCCTAAGATCTTCTAATCGGAGAGCGAGGGCACTGAGCCTTTGACCCTGCAAGTCACATGCATTTCATTTTGGGTCTAATGACAATACTTAGGCAGGAGATGTAGGTGTCACCCTAGCAAGGTGAGCTACAGAAGATTGAGGGTAAATTTTTTACATGAAATTACTTGGGATAAACAAGTAGCTAGAGTAGACCGTGGGCAACTCTGTATTGAAAGAGTAACAACATAAAACAGATGCACATGAAAAGAACCTGCAGGTGGCAATTGCAGGTGGGTTTCCATATTTCTTTTCTCAATTTTTCTTCTGCTTTTTTTCCTCTTTTCTTCTCCTTTCTCAGGACCCTCCCTTCTCCTTCCCTCATTTTCTTTCTTTGCGATGTGGCTGCATTACTTATGTACTTAAAACCACAGGTTTGGGGAAGAAGGTGTGGAGTGGATGGGTGGAGAGCTCTCAGAAGGTGTCACAGGACACTGGAGGAGGTGCAGTGAGCAGTAGAGACGGCCGTGTGCCTACTCCTTCCCTTCCATGCTGCAGGCCTCTTCTCATCATCTCGAGAAAGCCATTCCACTCAACCATCCAGAGCACACCACGGAGGGCTGTGGGGAGCACCAAGATGGGAACCCCAGGGCTGCCCCCAGAGATATTTGGCGTTGGGGTGGGGGTGGGAGGGGCCAGAGAAGAAGCAGCCAATGATGGACACACTTTCATAGGACACAAAGGACCTGCCCTGGAGTGTAGCACTTCAGGAAGAAAAAATAGTGCATTCTTCCAACGGCAAGGTGCTAAGTGTGAAATTAGGGGGCTGGTGGGTTCCTGCTGTCAGAAAGTGTAATCTTTGCCTCAGATCTGTCAGAAGGCAGGGGAGGATAGAGAGTGTTCACAGAAGGGGTTTTTAAGAGCAGGGTTGCTTTTATGAAAAGTCACATATATCATGCAGACACAGGTATGTGTGTGTATTCTGCATACATATATTTCTCACTGTGCATAATATAGAATGATGTAGCATTTGGGGCAGCACAAAGCTAGGCACTGAGAAGAAGGTGTGGGCTAGATGGGTTCTGATGGGATGGAGGGGTGGGTCTGAATCACTGGAAAAGCTGATGTGGAGGAAGAACGTGGTTCTGGCAGCGGGGACTAGGCAAATATTTCTCCCGCTGCTTCCTGAAGAAGCACCATGTAAGGAAAGATGTGGGTTCGAAGTCCCTGTGTGGATTAAACTTTCTGAAGTTTGTTTAAAAACTTTAAAAAGTAACTACCTTAAAGAAATTTTTTTTTTCCATCAAGCATTGACTGTTCCTTCTTAGGGCAAGCATGTCCTGAGCTTGCTTTAGCAAAATGACCCCAGCCCCACTCTTAGGGTGAAGCTGACCCCCCATCCCCAGCAGCAGGGGGAAAACATGTCTCCACTTAACCTTAGGTACAGCAGTCTTTCCTTCTCTATATAACTGGTGTTCAGGGATGGTCCCAGGACCCAAGCTGGTCCAGCAAGAGGAAACCTCAGAGATTCGGCTGAGCAGTCGGGCAGGCTGTCACTTGCTTCCCTGCTGAGCCCTGAATCCAATCCAGCAATAATATGGAACCAGTTATCACTAGTCTTCCCAGTTACAGATCCTTTTCTCCTGGCTTAAAGCACTTTGGGTTGCATTTTTGTCACTTGCAGTTGGAAATCCTAATTCATGAGGACTTGCAAGCTCACCAAGGCAGGAGCTTTGTACTGCCTGCCACCCTATCTTCAGCACCGGGGAGAGTGCCTGGCATCTAGTTGGCTCTCAGAAATCTTTGAGGAATCATCAAATGAATGATTCCAAAATAGCAACTCCTTTGTGAACCTAATACATTTTAACAGAAGAAATGATTCTCAATAAACATTATTTCCTTTTCTATTTTATTGCCCATTATCCTATCAACTCTTTCTAAATTAACTCCCAGAGATGAACCCTATTAACTCTTTATTTGGCTATTAATGTCTTGTGAGAATTTTTATTTAATTCCCTCTCATGGAGAGGCAGAGTGAGCAGCCATGACATTGCACCCATCTTTAATTTCTAAGTAAGAAAGCCGCTAGACGTTTTCGCCACAAAGGGGCTTCACAGGTCATCTGATTTGATCTCCTGCCTCCAGGTAGATGGATTTATAAACTGCAGGGTTGTCCCAAGAGCACTGTGATGCAATTAAGAAGAGATGCCAGAAGGCAGAATTAGATGATGTAAAGCTCTCTAAGTGCCAAAGATGTGGAAACTTCAGGAGACACTGTGCAAAGCAGAATAAGGGTATAGATCCCCAGGTCCTCAGAGTTCCCCACAGTGACATATAGCTGTGGGGAAAATTATCTATGAGGAGCAAGAATTCTACCAGGTGGGAGAGGCTTGAGTCTATACACATGAACCATTCCAGACAAATAGCTGTCAAGACAGGACCACCGATAGTGCAATTCCCTTGCTGGGAATTAATTCAGCATTTAATCACACTAAAAATCAAAATGATTGCTTCTTTGCCTCCTCCACTTCTCTTATGCTGGACTTGAGCCCATGACTCCTATTAAATTTCCCAAGAAAATGTTAAACAGTTGGTCAGCATTCTTCCTTTAACGACCCTAGAAGATAGTAATTACCTATGTGCCACAATCTCTTGGGCATTGGGATTTAAAAAATAAAAAACGCAACTCTTATCACCTTTTCTCATAGCATTATTTTCTCTCCCTTAATTCATCCTGTTGTTTATTTCTGGACCTTCTCCAGCTTTCTCACATTCTGCCTAAATTCTGGAGGCCAAATCATGACATAATGCTGATGCAGACATCTCTCCGATGTGACTTGCAGACTAAACAATTTTCAGTAGCATCTTTCACATTTCCTATTTCAGTGGCTGCCACTTTTTAAATTAAGCTAATTGATTATCCAATTGACACGTTCTTAGCATGTGTCTGCCCCAGTGGCCCTTCAGGGCTGAGGGGCTTCAACAGGGGCATCCAGCATTCATTCTAAAAGCCCCAATTATCATTAATAAAGCACACAACTCAATGAGTCTGAGATTTGAAACACTAAGTGCCTCGGGGGCAGAGATCACATATTTCAATGTTTTCTAGCCCTCAAGCACTGATTGGGAACTGTTAACATTACTTTTGTATTTTAATCAGTTGGGTATAATTAAGGCATCGGAAAAAGTGTTTTCACAGAATGTGTAAGGGACTGAATTGTGCCCCTGCCCCCCACCCCCCAGTCCCCCCTACCCCACATTCATGTTAAAATCCTAACCCCAGTGTTACTATATTTGGAGTTAGAATTCTCAAGGAGGTAATTAATGTAAAATGAGGTCAGGAGGGCGGGGCTCAAATCTGATAGGACTGGTGTCCTTATAAGAAGAGACGCCAGCCATCTCTCTCCCGGCATGCCTGCAGAGGAAAGGCCATGTGAGGACACAGCAAGAAGGTAGCTGTGTGCAAGCCCGGGAGAGAGGCCTCACCAATCCTCCTGGTACCTTGGCTCAGACTTCCAGCCTCCAGGACCGTGAAAAAATAAACTTCCGGTGTTGAAGCCACCCAGTCTGCAATACTTTGTCATGGCAGCCCAAGTAGACTAACACAGGACAGACATAGGAGAAATCTGAATGGACTGGCATCCATGCCTGGAGCTGCATGGGTGCAGAATGGGTGGGAAAGGGAAAACCAGCCAGCAGGGAAAACCACCAGATAGTGGATGACATAGCAAGTTACCTACTTCTTCTTTAGAGAAAGGGCATGGGTTTCTGAGCCAGTCAGACCTGGGCTTGAATCCAGGCTGTTACGCCTACTACAAAAGTGAAAATCAATGTAACATTTGTGAATCTTGGTTTTTTTAATATGTTTTTATATGTAAAGTGAGGTTGACAGCACTGGTCACTTGGGTTTGGTGTGATGATTAAATGTGGAGCCTGACACATAACAGGTACTCAATAAACAGCAACTACTACTATCATTGTTGCCATTCATTCATTCAACAGCAGTCCAGGGACCTAATATACAATTTATTATTTATTATGTCACCCATTTATTACAATTGTAAATTTGAAACACATTTTAAAATACCAAGTCTGAGAGGACATTTTTGTCTTAGAGCCGACATCCTAGTCCACTGTACAGACATTAAACAATAAATAAGACAATTTCCCATAACAATTGCTGTGAAGAAGCTAAAACAAAGTCACAGGTGGGGAGGGAAGAGGGGCGTCCTTGTGACAGGAACGTCAGTGGTGGTCTCTCTGGGAAGTTAACATCTGGGAGACACCAGATGAGACAGCAGCCGTCACAAAAGATCCGAGGGGAGCTGCTCAGGGAGAGGGGACAGCACAGCATGTGCACAGGCCCAGGGTGGGAGCAGGTGTGTCCTGCTTGAGGGGCAGAAGGAGGACAGGTCAGCGTGTCTGGAGCATGGGAAGCTGGAGAGAGAGATGGACGGGCTTGAACGGAGAGAGGCAGGCAGAGGTGAGATCACACAAGCCCTTGGAGGCCTGGGAAGAAATTGGATTTTATTCTAAGCCTAATGGGAGATCACTGACAATTTAGGAAGATAAATCATTTTCATGACTGTGGGTTTTCCAAGGTCTGACATGATAAAGGGAAAAGGCTTTGTGATGACTGAAGAGTGAAGAGCCAGAGTCACAGCCTCTGGCAATGCAAGAAGAAAGGCGAGAGCAGTGTCAACCCTGAGGAGTTTGTAGGGAATACACACCATTTGCCCGTGTGTCACTTTGCCTCATTCAAGATGCTGTAACTTGCAGAACAGAGGGCTAAAACAACTTCGCGCAGAGAAGCCTGCTGTAGACAGGGGCACCACAGAACGTGTGCTTCCTCCAAGCTGCATCTCTTTGGACCCGTACTTGCAATACTAACAGGTGCATAGAGGGCCCTCTAGAAATGCACTCCCCACCCCGCCTCTGGGTGGGTTGTACAATACTGCAGTGATTCAAACGTATAGCGCTAAAGCCAGGAAAATCACAACCAACACACAGCCCCCATGGGCCTCTGCACACAAAAGGCAGCCATCCCGCTGCCTGGCCCAGCTAGTGAGTGAGGCCACCCACTGGGCACCCACTCAGATGCACTGGCGGATGTTAGGTTTCAGGACTGAATTTGGCCTCACTGTACTCAGTCCTCCTCACAGCCCTTTGGAGTCACCTAATCTTGCTAATTTGTCTGTAAATGCTTTAGATGAGGAGTCCCTGAACAGACACATGCACCACTAACTTCATGGATCAGAAAGTCCTCTGAAACTTTTACCTTTTTAACCCTGTTACATGGAGTCTTCCCAGCAGACAGGTGCCCCAGCCTTTCCGCTGTTCTGGCAAAACAGGCCCACAGTCGATATGTCAGTTTGATGTCTCAAGGGCTACCATTAATTATGTATCCCTTTGGTTAGAAATGCAAATGACCCTTGGCAGTCATTTAGATCTCCATGTGAATTCACTTATCACGCACATTCCACCCCAAACAGAGCTGGCCAAGCCAAGCTTGATGCTTGATGAGGGCTGGGTTGTTTCTCCCTGCACTGCCCAAGTCCATGTCTGGTTAGCCTGTGCCTGACTTCTGCCTCACAAGGATACACAGAGTTCCCACTCAAAGGCAGCTTCTTTGTTTCCCACTGAGAAAGAGCTGCTTAGGGAGAATTAGAGCAAGCTAAATTAGGGGCATTGAAACCATCCTGCCCAGTGGTGTTCCCCAGCTCTGGATCCATAGCTTTCTCATTTGATGGTGAGTGGGGGGAGTTTCTTATTCATCTTAAGCAGTCTCCTCACGGTCTCTGTTCTCCTGAGACTGGCAAATGATCATCAGAAACCGTCCTGGCCTTGGCAATGATGCCGGCCTCACTAACAAGCTATATCTCAGCAGTGTAATTGCCAGTTAAAGAGCACTTCGTCCTAATTAACCTCTTCAGGGAATGAGTAAAAGCATCAAGAATTCCAGAGTTCACAGAACCTGTGCACAAGCCCTTGTCATGCAAATGAAGAAATTGAGTCTTGGGGTGATCAGGATCCGAGGTCCCTCAGCTGACCAGTGCAGGACTCGGACCAGCATCTGGACTTCTAGACTGACTCCTGAAGCCCTGGTTTACTCCATCAGCCAGGGGGAACTGTCAGTATTCTCCTAGCTCTTTATGCCTTCAAATATGTCTGTCAAAGACATATTAGTTGAGCATGTATTACATGCTCAGCACTGTGCTGGGTGCTAGGGTCATGGGGGAGACGGAGCAGCTTGTTATTCCCTCAATTGTCTACTGAGCACCTCTCACAGGACACACACACTGAGGGCCCTGAGGAAAGCACTACTTTAACAGATGAACAGCTTTGATAGCTAGCACTGTGATTTTCTAACTACAATGAGACATTGATACTTATCACACACAGTTATTGGACATACTAAATGCCATGATATTTATGAGGCCTACGGTAAGTGATCAATACACTGTAGCTATTTTTATTCTCTTCACTACATAGCTGGGGAGATGAAGCAATTCATGAAACCAAGGGGGTAGCCTCATTATCAAGCACTGGACAAGGAGGGGTGGGTTTTGAGTGTTGAGGGAAAGAAGGTGAACAGGAGGGAACTGAGAAGTCTTTGCAGAGATGAGATCTCAGCTGGGTCTTGGAGGAAGAGGAGAATCCATTCGCAAATAGGGAAAGCCCAAATGTACAGCCAGAACGAAGGGGACTTGCTGGGTTAGGGTGCGACTCCTGTTGGAGAGGTAGGGTAAGGATCCCCCACGGATGGTCTTGAAATTTGGGCAGAAAAAAAGTGAGGGTTCCTAATGACCCCTGGAGGCCATTTAGATCTCCACGTGGATTAGCTTATCACACACACTCCAACCCCAGCTGAGCTGGCCAGTGGTGAGAAGATAACATTTGTGGACGAGTTGTGAAGTGGCGCTGTGCAGACAGGGTCAGGGAGGCTCATGGGGAGGCCTTTGCAGGGAGCTGGGGATGAGGACTTTGACCACATGGGAGTAGCAGGAGGAGGTGGGATGAATGCGAAACAGGAGAAGGAGCAGAACTTGTCGGCCAACCTGGACAATACAGACTTGGACAAACAGGAGCTGGTGAACGGGCTGAAGTTTTGAGCTTGAGTGGACAGAGTTGCCAGTCAACTTCCTTCACCTCCAAAAGGCTCTCTGGAGGCAGTTTCCAAGTCCTCCTTTTTCCCACCCAACAGAGGGGCAACTGGCAGCAAGCTGCCAGTTGTGTAAGTCCACACAGCCACAATCACTGTGGACGAGGATGAATCCTGAGTGCAGCCCTCTGTCCTGAGAAGCTCATCAGGTCTGTGTGGGTATCTCCAAAAGACTGCTAATGCACTGATTCTCAGTCCCCACATGTCCTCTCATCTCTTGTTTTGTTTCTACACTGCTGGAAAATGAGAGGTTTCAGCAGAAGATGGAAAATTATCCTTTATTTTGATTCTGTGTTTGAACACCTTCCACTTCTCTGCAAATTGAGGGGTATATTTTAGTATAATGCTTGGCTAACGGAACCAGAGAATCAAAAATTAGTCAAGTCTCCAAGAAGACTGGTGAAGCTTTATGCCTCATAGAGACATGCTACTTTCACTAGAAACCGCTTCTGACTCCTCATGAAGACCAGGGTTCACCCCCAAATCAGGCAGGGCTAGCCAGTGTCTGTTCTCTCATCCTCTCAGTTGTGATCTCTTTTGCTCTGAGATGTGCACGTGCACATGTACACACACACACACACACACACACACACACACACCCATAAGTGCATTCACTGCATAACTGACTGATGTTATAAGCATTCCAGACATAAGATGCTGTTAAACAACCAAGCATCATCCCTGAAAATGCAGGCCTGAACCGATCCTATAAGAATTATAAACTGAACAGCTGGGGGAACTCAGAGTAGCAAGAGTCATTCACATTATAGAAATATTCTCCCCTTCCCTCCATTGCACTTTTCCTTATTTGGAAACGTGAAGGTGAAGGTGCAAAAGACACATCACACACAGACTGAGCTATGGAGTGATAACCAGCAGGGTGCCTGGCCCAGACAGCTATGTCAATTCTGGGCCCAGACAAGAGAGTCCAAGTAACCCCCCTGATATCCAGGGGTCAGCCACCCCACATGGCAGCCTTGGCCCTGCTTGGCTTCCCACCCCCAAGGAACACTGGGCACTCACATGCAAGTTATTAAGACACAAATCTTATTAATTTAGCTCCTCCAAGCCAGATGCCTATGTTGGGAAGGAGGGTGAACCTGGTCATCAGGGTTAGCCCAAGCACCACAGAATAACCTCGGTAAGTGTTATCATCTCAGGGATTTGGTTCAGGTGTACACGGTGGAACAGGTAGAATGTGGTTGCAGGTAAAATGCCATGTCCCCTCTTGCTGTTTCAGCAACAATTTCAAAGACACACTATTATGGCTCTAAGAAATAAGTCACCTTTAACAAAGGGGGGATTTCCCACAGAAAGGTGAGCTGCCCATTAGGCCTCACTATGGCCTACAAGCTCTGCCAGCCTTTCTGGTAACTCTTGGCTTCTTCTCCTCCATTTAACATCTGCTCATATTGAGTTTTTGTTCCTAACTCAAGCCATGCTCTCTTGCTCTCAGGACCACTGCTCATGGAATTTTCTCTGCTTTAAACACCCTCCCTCCACCTGGCCCCTGCCCCACCCTGCCCCTGCTGGTCCATCTCCTTCTGTTCTCTGGTTAGATGCCCTATCCTTGGGAAGGATGTCCTGACCACCGCGTCTGGATTCGACACCACATGCAAGCTCTCATGCTACATGTCACGCTGAACTGTGATTCCTCCTCCCTGAGCTTGTCATGGGATGACTACATCCCTAGCACCCAGGGCAGAGCCTGGCACGCTCCTCTGTGAACACTTTTGGAATTGAGTTGTGCTGCTGAGACACCAGCAGAACTCCTGCCCCACTCTTCTGCAGGCCAAGGCTACTGTTCCCAGCCAACAACTCCCTTGTCCACACAGCTCCTTCCATCCCAGGTGACTTGATATCCATTATAGTGCATGGTTCCCCCAACAACCCGTGTAAGTCAGCATGGCAGGGATACCACCTCATATTTTAGAAATAAACAAATTGAGATGTCTAGTAAAACCTGTTCTCCTTGTTTGGACACAGAGCTGTTCGCTATCTCCAGCCTCTCTTGCCATTAGATGTGGCCATGTGATTAAGTCTCCTCTATGAGAATGTGCATGGCAGTGAGCAGTGCCACCTCCAGGTCTGGCCCATGAGAACGTCCCACAGGCATGGGGGAGCCTCCATGCTCTTTCTCTGGCTGCCTGGGATGCTGATTCCCAGGGTAATCTTGGAAGCCATTGTCAGCCTGGATCCACGAATGACCATGTGGAAGACAGCTGCCTTGACAATCTGAACACCTGCTCAGAATTGTTCCTGGAGCAAGAAGTAAATATCCATTGTGTGAAGCCACTGAAATCATGGAGACTATTTGTTATTGGAACCTAGCATTCCCTGTGAATACCCAAAGTCTCAGAAAAGATAAATGACTTGCCCAAAATATTAACAACAAATGCCAGCACCAGAATCCACGTTTTAATTAAGAATCCTCACATGACTCTGTGGGGAACTAGCATTCATCACAAGGTATTTTATTCAGGTGTCTCCTTCTCTGTCTTCCCTATGAGACAAAAACCAACCCAGACACAAACAGTTGGCCCAGGAACCTACCGAGCTAGCACCAGGCCTGGTACATTGCAGGCTCCCAATGCTTTCTTGAGCACACACTGACATAATGCTTACTATGCACCAATCTCTGTTTTAAGATTTTCATAAATTTTAATTTATTGAATTCTCCTAACTTTATGAGGTATGATTATTATCATCTCCATTTTATAGATGAGGATAATTAGGCAACACTGCCTCCCTGTTGCCTGATCAAGGAGCTAAAAAATCCCCAACCCAGACAGGGCATTTCTGGTTCTAAACCCTCTCCTAAACAGAGGCTCAGCAAATGGTAAAGTTCTGCTTCGTTGAAGACTCGCCCTTCAGAGTTGCTGGTTTAGAACTCTGTTGAATGGTTTTTTGTATATTGCTATTCATCTGTGTAATATTTATTTTCTATGGGAAGGGAAAATAAAGCAAAAAAATGTTTCGGTTTTTTTTTTTTTTAAAGCATCCTGTCTGATTGGATTTGTGCAGCAGTCGTCAGAACACGGATCCAAACCAGTACATGAAGACGTGACTTTGTGTAACCATTTCTCTTTTCTAAGGCAGCGAGTCCAGCTTTTTGGAGTGTGACACCCAATTTGCTTGTTTGGATTTTGTTAGACTTTTTTTCTTTCCTGCCTCCAAATTCAGCTAAAACTGCTGTATTCTGTGTATTTGTTTTTTGTTTGAAGCAAATGGTTTTGAGACTTCTGTGCCAGCCCTTGAGACAGCTGGAGACACCCTGGGGTGCTGTAAAACCGAGGGTGGGAATCACTGATCTCAGAAAGAAGAAAAAACAGTTCAGGGAAAACTAGCAAATCAGCATCTTCTGAAGCTGCAGCATGAGCCAAGAGCACTGCGGCCCTGGATAGCACCGTTAGGAGCCGCAGAAATGCCTCCCCACTCATGCTGGAATTCAAGGTTACAGCAGGTTAAAAACACCTTGCTGGACTCCAGGTGCCCACCTCAGCACCTTCGCTGCCTGCTCAGGGACATTCACAATGGAGCAGTTCTCAGGGCCCACGTGTAATCCTCAGTCATGTGACATGCATTGTGTGCTCAACACTAGCCTAGGCGCCTTGAAGACAAAGACAAGTAAATAAGCTTAAATGAATCAAATCTAGTTTCTGCCTTCAAGGAGATTGTGGTGAGGAAGAAGATAAGACACAGGCGTAATATCTTGCATGTGTCCTGGAGAACATATGAGTTTAGCTAGAAAGAGAACCTCATCTCCTCCAGCTAGAAATTGCTGTGTGGCTGTGCCACTTGTAGGTGGACCTATGGCCGGGGACCCTGCCCCGACCACAGGGACCCTTCACCATGGAGCCCCAAGATAAACAAGGCACATTGGCAGAGGAGGGCCAAGAAACCCCTAACTAAGGGCTATACCCAGGCCCCACACCCCAGTGCAGAGACCTGGCAGGCTGAGCTGGGCCAGAGACTCAGACTCACACAGGCCCTGAGTGGGCTCTCCGTGGTCTTTCCCTCTCACACCCACAGACTCTGATATGGGATCTTGCCCCAGTGCCCAATGCTGTGCAAGCCTGGACCACAGTAGGCTGTGCCCAGACTGGACATGGGCCAGACTCACATCTAGAAGGTGGGACTGAAGATAAGGCTGGACCCTGGATGGGGCCGATATTCTTCTTTGCCAGGAGAGCGAATGCAGAAAAGGATGGGCTCAGACACACGGACTGACCCCTCCTTGTGTCTCACTGGCTGACCATTGATGGGACGCTCTCTTCACACGGTTTCTTTCAACACCTTTCCATCGAAATCTTAGCAACCTTCTTGTCAGCATGTTCCTTTAAAGCAATTGTTACAAGGCACCTCTTTGGAAGAATGTGCTGCCCCCGTGCCCCAGTGCTATGAGTGAGGCATGAAAGGGGAGGAGGTGAGATGTCTGGGGCCCTGACTTTGGCCCTAATCTCTGTGGTCACCTTGTCAGAGAGGGACCCACATCATGAGTTTCAGGATTATTCTTACCCATGACTCATGAGGCCTTGAGCGTCCTACTTCTGCCATGGAAGATCCCCTGGAAAGACTGAGGGCCAGGGCTGAGTGTGGAGTGGGGATCCCTCCACACTGGCAGCAGCCAAGCCCCTCCACACTGCATTTGTTCCCTAAAAGATCATTTTTCTAAGCAGGCCTCTCAGCTCTGGGGAATGAACAGCCATGGAGTGAGCAACAAATTGTTTCATTTGCTAAGACTGTGAGCTACAACTTGCAATAAATCAGTGTGAAATGAGAAAATAGAAAGGGAAAGATGATCCTTCTCCAATTGCCAGTCAAGCTTTAGTTTACAGCACCACAGGTTTGGCGATAGGGCGGAAATCATCAGACTCCTCGCTCACAATCATATTCTCAAAGGAACCATACTGAAAGCATTCCAGTGAGCTCATTCCTGGCATCCATCCCCGTAGGACACAACCCTTCAATAATCTGCATGCCTTTACTGTGGGAAGGAAAACCAAGTACACTGCAGGTCAGGGATGGAACAGGGCATGCCAACGGCCCCACAGATATCCACATCCTAGGCCTGGTACCTATACATATGTTCTCTTACACTGCAAAACGGACTTTACAGAAGTGAGTGAGGTAAGGATCTTGGATGGAAAAATTATCCTGCAAGATCCAGGAGGGCTCAATACAATCACAGGTCCTTCTAAAAGAGAGGCAGGAGGGTCACAGTCGGAGAAGGAGACATGATGACAGAAGTAGACAAGTAGACGTCAGAGTGATGTGGGGCCACAAGCCAAGAAGGCAGGTAGCCTCCAGAAACTAGAAAGTGCAAGGAAATAGATTCTCCCTTAGAGCACGTAGAAAGAAGAACTGCCTCTGCACTTGTTGGCAGCCCCATAGGCCAACTATTACAAATAACTTCCAGGAATCTACAGTCACCACAAAATGCCCCACATTATCCCCTCCATGCTGTGTATTTTCTACATTCCTAACATAGAGAATTATGTTCAATATCATCTCCAGGTCTGATTGGGAATAGAAACAGCTTCCTTTTTGGTTGTGTAGGCACATGGCAAAGCCTCTATTGTAGAACAAGGCCAGGGAGGGAGGTATTCCGGTTAACCCAGGACACTGGTTACTTAAGAGCTCCTAAGGAAGACCCTGCTAGACAGAACGGAGGCCCCTCTCATGAGCCACTCATAAACAGGACTCTGGGTGTCAGAACCAGGCCTTATCTACCCCATAAGGACTTCTGATTCTCTGAACACAACAGGACAAAAATGTACATTGCATGGTAAACATACGCTGGATTTGCTCTGATAACCAAGGTCAGAGCCTCCTTTAACAACGTCATTAGGGGCAATGTCACCTGTGGCCATCCTGGCTCAGAAAGGCCGGTCACAGATGGGCTGGCCAGCCAGAGTCCTAGAGTACCAATCCTGAGTCTCCCCTTTGGTCAAGGGCCCTGGAGTCTCCCCTTTGGTCAAGGGAGTACCTGGAAAAAAACCATTCAGAGGACAAAACACAGCCAGGGCAGGTGATCTCCAAACCCCAAGCATCCAACCAGAAATGAACCCCAGAGACCCTGTCTCAGCTGTGAAACTTCTAGGGCACAGTTCCAGGGATTCCTGCTCAGCAACAAACAGCACTTCGTGGATTCTACGAGTTTATGCAAGAAACAGAGGGGACTTGTGGGCTTTATCATGGAATTAGAGCTACCAAAAATAATCCTCATGGTCATGATGTAGCTTTCACAATCTACATGATGTAGATTTTAGCTTAGTGAAACTGATCTTAACTTCTGACTTCCAGAAGTGAGATAATAAGTTTATGGGTATTTGTTGGGTTTTGTTTGTTTGCTTGTTTGAGACAGGGCCTCCCTCTGCTGTCTGGGCTGGAGTAAAGTGATGTGATCTCTGCTCACTATAGCCTCAAACTCCCTGGAATCAGGTGATTCTCCCATCTCAGTCTTCTAAGTAGCTAGGACTACAGGCTTGTACCAACATGCCCAGCTATTTTTTTGTATTTTTAGTAGAGGCAGGGTTTTGCCATGTTGGCCAGGCTGGTCTTGAACTCCTGGCCTCAAGCAATCCGCCCACCTCAGCCTCCCAAAGTGCTGGGATTACAGGCGTGAGCCACCACGCCTGGCCAGTAAGTTTATACTTAAGCCACCCAGTCCGTGGTAATTTGTTACAGCAGGAATAGGAAAACTAAGCCAGGCTCTCCATGTTCACAGTTATCTCCACCCTGCTTTGGGCAGGACAGACCTTCAGCAAAACCTAGTGAGGAGTGGAACAAACATTCGCTTCATCAGCAACCTCATCCCACATTGGAAATGAGTCACCCTGAGTGCCCACCCCAGAGCAGATGGACTGTGAGCCTCAATACGGAAGAGTAGGTGGTGGATCTAAGTGCCCCTGAGGAGTCTTCATCCTGCCCCATCACCCTTTCCTGCCCCAACTTCTCTCTCCAGGTGCTCCCACAGCTCAACTCCCCCGAGTCCTTGCTCCTGCTGCAGTGCTCCTGCTGCAGTGCTCCTCATCTACATCTCCTCCTGAAACCTCAGGCCTAATACTGTACATTGGGCCTAACATTCTCCTGCAGCACTTACTTGTCTTCATCTGTTTTGTGCTGCTATAACAGAATTATCTGAGACTAATTTATAATAAACAGAAAAGTATTGGCTTATAGTTCTGGAGGCAAGGAAGTCAAAGAACCCATCACCTGGAAAATAAACTGGTTGTATTTAAAAAAACCTGATTGTAAAAAAAAAAACCAAATAAGTAAATTGAGTCTCCTATGAAATAGTGGAGACTCCATGTTAAAGCTAACAAATCATCCTAAACTATCAGATGCAAATTATTTTTCTGTCACTTGAGTTTAAGAAAAGGTCAGTAAGAAATTCCCTCTGCTGTTTTCCAGTGAGTCAAGGCCTTCTCTGCCTTCTAGAATTTGGTCCTAACTCTGGGACAAGTCCAGGCACGGGGGCAAACTGAGCTCCAGGATAAAAAGTGGATCTTTTCTAATACATTTAACTACAGTAATGAATTCCTTATATTCTGATGTATTTCTTCACACTATTCCTGTTACTTTTATGCCTAGTGATGAAGTTGCAGATAGCTCTGCCCTCCATGTGCCCATGATGACTATTATTGTGGAAGCATTAAATTCAGAACTCATAAGGTCCAGCCTCAGAAGAATAATGTGGTTGAAGGAACATAGCCCCAAGGTCAAAAATGATTTTAACAACACAAATTCTTTCCTTGCTTTTTTCAAAAATGGTTACTAGGATACAAATACCTAATTCATGGAGACATTTGATAACATCCCTTCTTTTCTCCCCCAGTTCCCTCACACGCCCAGCTGTCCCCAGCATCACATCCCTAGCTGTCCCCAGCATCTCTCCCAAAATTGTCTTAATCTCTTCACTCCCAGCTTCTCTGCAACTCCCTTCCTTTTTTCCATGCAACCTCCTTTTCATCCTTTTAATATGTGAGCTGACCTGCCTCTTAATGAGAAAAGAAGGAAAAAGGGGTGCTATGAACTGAATTGTGCTCCCTCTAAAATTCGTATGTTGAAATTCTAATCCCCAATGTGACTGTATTTGGCATTAAGACTTTCAAGAAGGTAATTAAGGTTAACTGTGGTTGTAAGGAGGGGGCTTATCTGACAGGATGGTTGGCCTCATAAGAAGAGGCACAGAGAACTCTCTCCCTCTCTCTACCATGTGAAGACAGAGCAAGCAGACAGCTATCTACAAGCCAGGTAGAGCACCCTCACCAGAAATCAAGCTGGTCAGCATCCTGATCTTGGACTTTGCAGCCTTCAAAACTGTGAGAACTGTTGGGAGCAAGCCCCCCAAAATCTGGCCATAAACTGGCCCCAAAACTGGCCATTAAAAAAATCTCTGCAGCAATGTAACATGTCCATAATGGCCATAACGCCCAAGCTGGAAGGTTGTGGGTTTAAGGGAATGAGGGCAAAGAACACCTGGCCCGCCCAGGGCGGAAAACCGCTTAAAGGCATTCTTAAGCCACAAACAAAAGCCTGAGCCATCTGTGTCTTAAGGGCATGTTCCTGCTGCAATTAATTCTGCCCGTCCCTTCGTTTCCCTTAAGGGATACTTTTAGTTAATTTAACATCTATAGAAACCATGCTAATGACTGGTTTGCTGTTAATAAATACGTGGGTAAATCTCTGTTCAGGGCTCTCAGCTCTGAAGGCTGTGAGACCCCTGATTTCCCACTTCACACCTCTATATTTCTGTGTGTGTGTCTTTAATTCTTCTAGCGCTGCTAGGTTAGGGTCTCCCCGACCGAGCTGTTCTTGGCAGAGAACAAATGTCTGTTGCTTAAGCCACCCAGTCTATGACATTTTGTTATAGCAGTCCAAGTAGATTAGGACAAGGGGGATAGAAATTGGGTTAGAAATTATGGGATTTTCTTTGGTGGACTGAAGGAAGTGAAGAGGAAGTAAACATTCTCACACTAATGAGTGTCGTCGTTTTGTGTCATAAGAGTGCATATGGCACTAGGTTATTATTTATACAGAGACTGAGAGACTGAACTGCTCCAGAGTAGGGACAATGCCTTGTTCATCTTTCTTTCGCTATCACCAAGCAGAGGGCCTCTCACATACAGCAGATCCTCAGCAAATACACACAAATGGTGAATAAGCAAGTGAATGAATGAATGAACTGAGCACATGACGGCAAGGCAGGCACTGGTCTCTGGTTAGCATCAGATTTTGCCCCCATTATAAAAGTAGTATCTGTTTATTGTGGGAAAATATTAGAAAATACAAATAATAATGAAGGAAAGAAAAATTATTCCAACTGACTAGTCAGAAATAAACCTCAATTTTTAGTCTATATTCTTCCATATTTATCTCATGTATTAATTTATTCAGATTAGAAACTGGAAACCTACAGTACATTCTATTTTTAGAACTTGCTTTTCTCCTCCCTTAACAGCATATTGTGAACAACTTTCTATTTCAACAAAATACTTGTAAAGGTGTAACATTGTTTTAAATATTTGTTTAGTATGCTATGGCATGATTGTATTGTCATTATTTCAGTCAATTACTTTTGGGGGACATTTAAAGGTACTTTATTATTATAATCAATGCCATAATAAATATTTAAAATTTCTTTAAAATTATTTAACTTATGAATAGAAGCAAAGTAGTTATAAAGTATATGTGGCATATAAAATAACAATACAGTGATTATCCATGTATAATTTATGTATAATAATTTTACTTGTTTTTGTCATTGCTTCTTTTTGCCAAATATTATGTGCCTGAGACTCATCAATTTTATTACATGTAACTGTAATTCATTCATTTTCACTCTGGGTATAGTATTCTAGATCTATCGCTTTATATTCTGTATATTATTATAGGATAATTGCTATATTCTTTATCACCGTAGACTATATCACAATTTAGAATCTATACATTCCTCTGTTCCTAGATCTTAAAATTGTTTATAATTTTAAATTATGAACAGAGGTGCTAGAACTTTCTTGTTCATGTCTCCCAGTACAAATATGGAAAAGATTCTATGAGAGGTTGCTCCTGGGAGTGGGGTGTCTGGTTCCTAGAGTACGGCATTTTCAGCTGTATTAAATAAAGCCAAACTGTTTCCCAAAAGAGTTGCACAAGCTTCTGCTCTCACCAGCAGTGTCTTGTGCTATTTCTTTAGGGTGGCCATCATTATTTCTGGTCCTTTGGTTTCCACATAAATTATAGAACCTGCTTGTCAAATTACACACACTCATTCATATACTTTTTATAACAAGTTAATATACTGTTCATTTTGGGGGAGAATAAACTCCTTTACAATACTGACCTTCTTATTAATTAATTAGCCCCTTCAACAAAGTTTCATAATTTTTTCTCCATGAGGACCTTACGCATTTTAGTTATATTCATTCTTGCTTTATATTTTTGATGCCAGTAGTGGTATCAATTTTAAATTACATTTTCTCTTTGTTACTGTTATATAGATAAGCAATTACATTTTGCATGTTGATTTTGTATTTAACAACCTTATTAAAAGATATTAGTTATCCTAGTAATGTATTCACAGAGCATTTGGCTTTTCTACACAACCATATCATTTGTGAATAATCACAGTTTTGTTTCTCTCTTTCAAATTTTCATATTGTTTATTTCTTTCTCTTGCCTTACTGCACTAGCTAGGACCTCCAGTGAGGTGAGATAGCAGGTGCTCTCATCCTGCTCATGTTTATTTTGATATCACTTCAAACTCACAGAAACATAGCAAGAATAGTATAAGGATCTCCTATACTTTATCTCAGATTTAGCATTTTGCCCCATTTGCTTATCATTTCTCTCTCACATATATATATACACACACACACACACACACATAGATACACATATATATATATAAATATATAGGCATACATGTATATATTTATACATATATAAACACAGTACATACATGTATTTTGGGGGGAACCATTTGAGAACAAGCTAAAGCCCCATGTGCCTTTAATCCTAAAGTGTATATTTCCTGAGGTCAACACAGCCTCCTACAGTATAACTGTAGAAATCAGCATTGTTATGATGCTTTTACCTAATCCACAGTCCATATTCAATTTTTGTCAATTATCCCAATAATGTCTTTATATCTATTTTTTTTTCCTAGTCCAGGTTCGAACCCAGGATCACAGATTGCATTTAGTTGTTATGTCTCTTTAGTCTCATTTTATCTGGAACAGTTCCTCAGCCTTTCTGTCTCTTGACCCTTAATATTTTTGAAGGGTACAGGCAAGTTATTCTGTAGAACGTCCCTCAACATGGATTTGTTTGATGTTTCCTCCTAAAATTCAAGTTATAAATTTTTCACAGGAATACCAAAGAATTGACACTTTGTCCTTCTTAGTGTATCACATCAAGAGGCATATGATGTTGATTCATCCCAATATTGGTGATGCTAGCTTTAACTGCTTGGTTAAGGTTATATCCACCAAGCGTCCCTAAAGTAGAGTTACTCTTTGTCCTTTTGTAATTAAAAAGTAATGTGTGGAGAAACACTTGCAGAATATGTAAATATTCTGTTCCTCATCAAATTTTGACTGTTGGTTTTCTGTATCTGCTGAGACTTTTAACTCCACCTTTCCTTCTATATTTCTTATCTGGCATTCTACCAGGAAGAGCTTTCCTTTATGTCCATCTACTTATTTATTCATTTATGTATGTAGGGACTCATGCACTCCTATTTTATTCAGTGTGTTATAATTATTTTCCAGTTATGTTTTGTTGTGTAACCATTCAAAAGCCCGGGAGTTTGACACAACACTAATTTTATTATCTTTCACGGTTTCTGCGGGTTGGGAATTTGGGATGGACTCAGCTAAGTGATTCTGGCTCTGGGTCCCTCATGTGGTTAGAGTCAGACAACAGCCAGAGCTGGGAGAGCGGGGGGCTAGCCAGCTGGGGGCTTGTTAAGCGTCTCTCTTTCTCTTCGTGTGGCCTCAGAGCATCTCCACGTGGTCTCTACATGTTGGCTCACTTGGGCTCCTTCACAAGACGGTAACCTCAGGGCACTGTTTATATGGTGGTTCGGGGATCCACCGTGAGCAATCTAGCCAGCAAGGTGATGATTTGTCATTTGTATGACAAAGCTTTAGAAGTCATATAGAATCACATCTGCCACAGTTACAACCTGCCCAGATTCAAGAGGGGAAATAGATCCCATCTCTACATGGAAGAAAGGTCAAATTCATGTTATAAGGATATGCGTGATGAGAGATATTGTTGCTGCCAACTTTGGAAAATCAGTCTGCTATGATCCACCCTCTGGCCACAATTCACATCCCTCCCATATGCAATAATCCTCTCTCTAATATCCCTAAATCTATTAGTGCAGCAGCACAAAATCCAGGGACGAAATCAGGTTATCTGTTATCTAAATCAGGTCCAGGTTCAGACAAGACTTCTCAGGTGAGGTTCCTACGATTCAGCTCCTCGCACACCGTTCCTCTGAATCTGAAGACCTGTAAACACTCACTCCACAGGCCCATGCATAACAGTGGGGCGGCACAGGACAACTTCTACAGATATTTTCATTTAAAAAAGGAGAAAATGTGAGGCACACATCAGGTGCTGATCCATAGCAGTCCTGCAATTTAGCCAGTACTTGTTTCTAGTCCCTTGATTAGGGCTCCGGTCGACTCCAGGAATAATTCTCCAGGGCTCTTGGCTCCACCCTTTTGAGTCTTTCTTCCTTTCCATACAAAGTAACCCATGTTAAGTAGTTTTCTCAGCCTGCTTCCTTCTTGTAGAAGTTAGGACATTCAGAGGCCTCTTCATTTTGCACTGTCTCTATCACTTACAGTTTAAGCTTGTATAATTTTTGAAAAAACAAACTTGCATTCTTTTAGTGTATCAGTTTACAATGTACTCTGTGGTGATTAGTGTGTCATCTTGGCTGGGTCATAGAGCCCAAATATTTCATCAAACATTTTACTGGATGTTTCTGTGAAGGTTTTTTTTTTTTTCTTTGATGAGATAAACATTTTAATAGCGACACTTTGAGTAAAGCAGATTATCTTCCATAGTGTGGGTGGGGCTCATCCAATCAGCTGAAGGCCTTAATAGAACAAAAATGGACCTCCCCCAAGCAAGAAGGAATTCTGCTAGCAGACATGGCCTTTAGATTCAAACTGCAACCCTTCCCTGGGTCTCCAGCCTGGCAGCTTACCCCATCAGATTCTGGATTTGCCAAGCCTCCACAATTGCAAGAGACAATTCCTTAAAATAAACACATTTTTAAACACACACATACACACACACACACACACACTCATTCATTCTCTCTCTCTCTCTGTTGATTCTGTTTCTGCAGAGAACCCTAATACATACTCTTTCCAAGAAAAGCCAAACTCACAAATCTCTTCAAGATAAACCCTACCATTTCCTGGGCTCCCTATGGGACAATGCTCTTAAGATGCTAGAAGCCCTGTTGTTCAGCAGCAAGGCACACCTTAAGATCTGTAAAAGTCCTCCTTTTTTTCCTGGATGGAAGGGTCTATGACACCTTGAATATTTCTGAGGTTTTTAACAAAGAACCTTATAGGTACCCCTCATGGATTTTCTTTTTGCCCTGAAATCTTTTCTTAATTTGACAAGTTTTCACCACCTTTGAGAGGCTGGAAATGGAAGAAGTTTGACTTTCAAGCCTGGTGAGTCTTGGCTCTTTTATATTTAACAGTTTGTTCTCCAGCTCACCTCTCCCTCTCATGTTTTAACATAGGCAAAAAAAAAAAGAAAGAAAAAAACAAACAAAAAAACTAATCTGGTGGTACTTTCTAAGTTCTGTCTGATAACCTCTTTAGTGGAATCATCAAGTTTATTTAGCATATTTCCTATCTTATTGCATTACCAGAGGTGACAATATTATTAAACCACCCACTACCGCACATCCAGGGTTCTTCCATCCAACTTCTTGGAATATTTTCCTCCCTTGACTTTAAGTGCCCACTGAGAGCCTCCTCAGGACTCTGCCAGCCCGCTCACACAGCCCCTGCAAGCTTTCACCAGCAGTCTCAGTGCCTCCTGCCACCAAAACCAAAGTCAGGTGTTTTGAGGTTTTGTCATGGTGTCATCTCATATTTTTGTCCCCAATCTATTATGATTACCTATTGCTATGCAAAGACTTTGCCACAAAACGTAGTGACTTAAAACAACAACAAGCGTTGCATTATTTCTCGATATTTCTGTAGGTCAGATATCTGGGGAGGGTTCAGCCAGGTGGATTCAGCTCAGGAGCCTCTCACATAGTTGTTGTCAGATGGTAGCTGAAGCTGTTGGGGGCTGATGTGGCATTCTTCTCTTTTCAGGCTGTCACAGGCTCTTTCCATGTGGTTCTTCCACATGGACTAGTTTGCACAGGGACCTCAGGACAGTTAGACAGTTGACGTGGTGGCTTAAGCTCCAGGATGAGTGTTCCAGCCAGCATGGTGGAAGCTACCCTGTCTTCTATGATTTGGCCTCGAAGTCCTATAGCATCACTTCCACAAAAGTCCCCAGGTTCAAGGCGAGGGGACATAGACCCTGCCTCTCAACAAGAGGAGGGTCAAAGACACATTGTAAGAAGAATATGTGAAGTGGAAGATACTGTTGTGGCTAGCTTTGAAACATACAATATGCCACAAATCCATTAACATGTTTTTTTCTTTTTAAAGCTCAAATTGTCCAGATGTGGCCAGCATGAGTCCTTTAAGTTGACTATTGTATCGTTTTGACAAGTCCCCATGATGCTTTGAGTGCTGCTTTATTTTTCTGACACCAAACAACCTTCCAGATTCATTGCATACTTTTTCTGCTCCATTTCCCCACTTCTCCAGGAAGCTTAGTTCCCTTCAGTGGAAAACCTGGCTGCTAGGGTTGTACATTGCTACTGGAGTATCACTGCTTCTGTGCCTTCTCAGCACACAGAGCTAGAGAATGTTACAGACACACACACACACACACACACTCTTAACTTTAAGCAATACTTAACCGATACTTCCAACTCCCATCTGAAAACAAATGTACCATTCTAGACTTCCCACTTTCCATATCTGTAAAACCCTTTCCTAACAGTGAAAAACCTTGCTCGCATTATATACTAAATACATTTATTATTTGCTACTGGTTTTAAAAAAAATAGTGTTTGAAGTTAAAGAAGTTCCCTTCTATTTGGTTCTCCTAGTGTAAGAATTTTTTCTTACACTAATAAATGAATGGATATTAGATTTTTAAAATACTTTTCTTACATCTATTGAGATGATTATATGACTTATCCACTTAAAATTGTTCTGTGGTGAAATACATCAAGAGACTTCTAGTGGCAAACAAATATAGTTTGAGATAAATCCAAATTGTTATGGTTTCTTATCTTTTATTAATAGACTGCTAAATATAGTTTGCTAATTTTTGCTTAGGAATTTTGTATTTATGTATAAACTGGCATTTAAAAAAACATTCTTGCCAGGTTTTGGTGTCAAGTTTATGTTATTCTCATCAATATACCCACTTTTTCTGGATTCTGGAATAGTTCACATGAGATAAAAATTATTGTTGTTGGAAAATTTGTTAGTACCCACTGGTAAAATATCTGGATCTGACATATTCTTTGTGGGAAGATTTCCAGTTAGAAATCTGATTATATTTCTTGAATGATGCTAAGACTGATTAGGTTTTTTATTTCTACTGAAGTGAGTTTGGACAAATTTTTTTTTTCAGGAAATTTGACCAGCAGAGCTTTCAAATATATTGGTGAAATAAGATTCTATTATTGTTTTGATTTCTGCAGCTTTAATTATTACATCTTCTTTTCATTTCTGATATGTGTATTTATTCCCTCCTCCTCCCTCTCTCCTCTTTCCTTTATTACTCTTGACATAGTTTTGTTAGTTTTATTGGTTCTTTCAAAAATCAGCCTTTGGCTTTGTTGAACCTTTCTGTTGTACTTTTTTTTTTCAATTTTATCCATTCCTTTTTATTATTGTTCTTTATTACTGCCTTCCTTCAACTTTATTTGGGTTTACTCTGCTACTCTTTTCCTAACATTGTGAGGTGGAGATGTTTAACTCATCAACCTTGGTCCTGTCTTATTTTTTCTTTTCCTTGCTCTGCCACCAGGCTAGAGTGCAGTGGTGCCATCAGAGCTCACTGCAGCTTCAAACTCCTTGGCTCAAGTGATCCTCCCACCTCAGCCTCCTGAGTAGCTGGGACTTCAGGTGTGTGCTATCATGCCTGGTTAATTTTTTTATCTTTTTGTAGAGACAGGGTCCCACTGTGTTGCTCAGGCTTGTCTCCAACACCTGGCCTCAAGCAATCATCCCACCTCAGCCTCCCAAAGAGTTGGGATTACAGGCATGAGCCACCATGCCTAGCCTCTTTCTTCTCTTCTAATGGAATTATTTAAGATTATGTAATAGCTCCCATTGTGATCATGAGCTTGTCTATTTCTCCTTATAAGTCTGTCAATTTTTACTTTACATGTTAATCTGATCTTACTCGGTAAATACATACTTGGAATAGTTATTTTCTTCCTGGTGAATTTAATCTATTATTACTTAGTGGTCCTCTTACTCTCTAGTTATGCTTTATGCCTCTGTTATGTTGTGTTTCACTTTATTATACCTATACCAGGCTCTTTCTGCTATTTTTCTGGAATATTGTTTTTCATCTTTTATTTTCAGCCTTTATCCTTGTATTTTAGATATGTTTGTTTGTCAAACAGCTGGGCCTTTTTTTTCTATTCTGATAACTATTATCTTTCAATTGGAACATTTGGTTTGTTTACATTTATTGTAATTACTAATATACTTGAATTTAAAGCTAATATTTTGTATTTTCTATTTTTTCTGCCTTTTCTATTTTTCATTTTCTCCCTTGAATTCTTCCTAGATTTTTTGAATATTTTTCTCACTTCATTTATTGTCTACTACTAAACTTGAAAGTTATGCTTTGTTAGTGGTTTCCTTAGACATTTTTACCCTCTATACTTATCAAAATTAAGTTTATAGGTATCTTTTTTCTTTTTCTCAACCATACAAGGATTTCAGTACAAAAATTCGAAGTTGTCCTTTTTTGACTGATCTGCTATATTTTCACATATTTTCTGCCAAACTTTTAAAGTTATGAGACATTATTATTTCAAGCAATTAATACTTAGATTAACACAAATATTCCCACTTTTAATTAATTAATTAAAATTAAATTAATTCCCAAATATTAACCCAAATATTGCCACTTTCTTTACTCATTATTGCTTCTTATATCTTAGACTTTCCATTCTTCCTGTTGCAAAACATCCATTAAAATTGCCACAAATTAAGGTGTGTTAAAAATCTTTTATTTTTTTTTTCAGAAATGTCTCCATTTTAAAATTTTATTCAAAGATATTTGATGGTATAAAGTTCTATACTGAGGGAATATTGGCAACTTATGGTTCTGGCTTCAATAAAATAGCTGTTGTTTGACTTAAAAATCACCGTACAGCTGGACTACAACAGTAAAACAATTCTTTCTAGGCCCTGGAGGCAGGCATCATGTGCTGCTATTCTTGAAAGAAAGAAAACACACGAGATGAGCACCACACTCACCCCCGTTTTCTTCCTGAGGGTAGTTTTTAATGGGTTCACGGCCCAAACCTTGTCACAGGGAAATGGAGCTCAAGTAGAGAGCAGCAGTCTTACTAGGCAGAAGAAAAAGATGTCAAAGTCTGAAATTTCTGAGGCTGGAATTGAGCTCAGGATAAGAGCAAGTTACAGAAAAGGAGCCCCAAAAGCCTGAATAGGGTTTCTCTTTGGTCCCGGACTAAATCCTAAGCTGTATGAACAGCAGCAAGATTTCAGGGGCCTGGAAGTATTTGGGGAGCTAAGAGCTCAACAGAGATTTTACAGGTTGTATAGCACTGAGTAGGTGAAATTCTGGCCCAGTCAAAGTATAGAGAACTTAGTAAATACTCTGAGCTTTTGGGCAGTGGAGACCCGGTGGTATAATAAAGAATTTGACTGGTATTTGTCCCTGGTTTCTGAAAGGGAGAAAATCCTTGGAGTAACAGGAGTGTCTTTATTATTTATCACACCTTATATCACACCCTTATATCACACCTGAGTTTACATTAAGAGATGAGATGGCTCAGGACAGGGGCTGGTCACCAGAAATATCAACCATGTGAGTAGAGGGTTAGGTCTTAGAGCTAGCCTGACTTCTGGACAAAAAGAGGTCCCATATATGGTTTGAGAGCACTCCCCAAGATTTCAGTGTGAGATCTGGTCCCTGTTGTGGCAGTGTTGGGAGGTAGAGTCTTTAAGAGGCGATTAGGTCACTAAGAGGGATTCATGCCACTCTCGCAGGACTGGATTAATTCTCGAGGAAGTGAGTGAGTCCTTGCTCTCACAGGACTGAATTATTTACAAGAGTGTGTTATTATAAAGCAAGGCTTCTCCCTGAGTTTTCCCCTTTTCACACCCACCCACTTCCCTGCTATATTATGGCATGATGCAGCATGAAGCCCTCACCAGAAGTCACCCAGATGTGGCTGCCTGATCTTGGACTTCTCAGCCTCCAGAATTGTGAGCCAAAACAAACCTCTTTTCTTTATACATTACCCACTATCAGGTATTTAGTTATAGTAACAGAAAATGGACTAAGAGAAAATTGACACAAAAAGTGGGGCTACTGCTATACAAATACCTGAAAATGTTGAAGCAGCTTTTGGAACTAGACAATGGAACAATTTTGTGAATTGTTCCAAAATTGTTCCAAAAAAGTGAATGCTAGAAAAAGCCTATATTGCCATGAATGGAGGATTTAGGGTAATTCTGGTGATGGTGCAGAAGAGAAAACTAGGGATAGTCTAGAACTTCTCAGAGATTATCTAAATGGCCATGAGCAGAATGTTCACAGATATGTGGACAGTAAAGGCCATTCTGACAAGGTCTCAAATGGAACTGAAGAACAAGGTATTGGAAACTGGAGTAAAGACTATAAAGTTGTAAAGAACTTGACTACATTGTGTTCATGACCTAGGGCTCTATGGACTGTAGAACTTAAGAGCAATGAATTAGAATATATGGTGGAAGAAATATCTAAGTGCCAGCAAAGTATTCAGGCTATTATATGGCTACTTTTAACCACTTACATTAAGTAGTGAGAGAGGAAAAAATGACTTACAGATGAAACTCATAATCAAAAGGGTAGCAAAGTGGAAAGACCTGGAAAATTCTCAGGCTGGCCACATAAAGAGTGAAAAAGTGGCTGGATGCAGTGGTTCATGCCTGTAATCCCAACATTTTGGGAGGCCAAGGTGGGTGGATTACCTGAGGTCAGGAGTTCGAGACCAGCCTGGCCACATGGTGAAACCCCGTCTCTACTAAAAATACAAAAATTAGCCAGGCGTGGTGGCACGTGCCTGTAATCCCAGCTACTTGAGAGGCTGAGGTAGGAGAACTGCTTGAGCCCAGGAGACGGAGGTTGCAGTGAGCTGAGATCATGCCACTGCACTCCAGCCTGGCTGACAGAGTGAGACTTTGTCTCAAAAAAAAAAAAAAAAAAAAAAAAAAAAAGAGTGAAAAAGTGTGTTCAGGAAAGGAAACCAAAGATGTGGTCCAGCAATCTTTTGCTAAGGAGATTAGTATAGACAGAAGGGATAAGCAAGACAATAGAAGACAGATCTTGAAGGTATTTCAGAGATCTTCAAGGCTGCTCCTTGCATCACACACCCACAGGCATAGGAGAGCAGAATGGTTTCAGGAAATGAGCCCAGGGCACCCTCCACAGGCTTGCTTCCCAGGGCCTCCTGAGGTCTCTGTTCCCCACATTCCAGCGTAGCACTCCTCTGCCAACCCAGCTACGGCTTCAGGTATAGCTGGTGCCACTGCTCTAGAATGTACAAGTTGACCTTTGTGACATTCATGTGGCATCAATTTTGCAGGCATGAAGAATACAAGAGATATGGGGGCATGGCTTCCTCCCCCCAGATTTCAAAGGATATTGTGAACACCCTGGGGGCCCAGGAAGAGACTTGTAAGAAGGATTGAGCCACTGCAGAGAGCCCCAATTAAGCAATGCCTAGTAGAGCCATGGGAATGGAATCACCATGGAGACTTCAGAACCATGGAGCTACAGCATGCAACACCATTCTGGGAGAGCTGAAGTGTGAGACATGGAGTCAAAGAAGATTATTCTGGAGCCTCAAAACTTAATGTTGTTCCCTGTAGGGCTTTGGACTTACTTGGGGCCTGATACTCCTTTCTTCTTGCCTGTCTGTCTCTCTCTCTCTCTCTCTTAGAATGGAAATGTCTATCTTATACCTGTCCATTCATTGTATCTTGGAAGTAGATAACTCATTTTGATTCCACAAGCTGCTCATAGGTAAGACTTTGGATTTTTGAGTTTGTGCTGGAACAAGTTAAGACCTTTGGGACTATTAGAATGGAATAATTGTATTTTGCATTGTGAGAAGAACATGAAATTATGGGGGGCAGGTGTGAAATGCTATGGTTTCAGTGTGTCCCCCAGAATTCATGTGTTAGAAATTTGGTCCCCAGTGTGGTGGTGTTGGGAGATGGGGGCTTTAAGAGGTGATTGGGTTGTTAAGAGGGATTAACACTGCTCTTACAGGACTGGGTTAATTCTTATGAATGTGGGAGTCCTCCCCTTCATGGGACTGGATTAATTACCACAAAAGCAAGTTGCTGCTATAAAGTGAGGCTGTCCTTGCATTTGCCCTTTTGGCAAGCACTCAGCTCACCCTCATGTTATGATGAAGCATGAGACCCTCACCAGAAGATGATCAGATTTGGCAACCTGAGCCTCTAGGATCATGACCCAAAATAAACCTCTTTTTTTCAAAAAATAAATAAATTAACCAGTCTCAGGTATTCCCTCATAGCAGCAGAAAATTAACTAAGACAAGAGGGGAAGCTGGATTACATGGCCAATCATTAAAGTTACCTGGCCAATCATTAAAGTGATAATACCTACAAAATAAAATCCCAATTAAAGCCCTGGACACCCAAGCTCAGAAGAGCTTCCTGGTTGGTGAACACACTGATGTGCCAGGAGAACAATGTAGCCTGATTTCATGGGAAGTGGGCATGGAAGCTCTGCATTTAGGACCCTCCCAGACCTTGCTCTATGTATTTCTTCATTTGGCTTCATCTGTATCATTTACAATAAAATGGTAGTCAAAAATATAGAACTTTTCTGAGTTCTGTGAGTCACTCTATGAATTATCAAACCTAAGGGTGTCATGGAAAGGATTTATGGTCAGTGTTTATAGTCAAGAATTTATAGTCAGTAGGTCAGAAACGCAGGTGACTTGGGGGAACCCTGAACCTATGGTTAGCGTTTGAAGTGAGAGCAGTCTTATAGAGGACTGAGTCCTTAACTTAGGGGGTCTGCTAACTCCAGGTGGTTAGTGGCAGAAACGAATTGCAGCATACTAGTTGATATTCAGACTACACAAAAAGGCTTTGTCCTATGGGTAAGAATCATATCCTAGGAATAAGGCCTATACATTACAACTGAGGGAGAAACCCAAAAAAAAATCTCCTAACAAAGTCTAAACATGAACAGCAAAAAATGGTTACCTGTAATCATGAGATAAAATCATCAGTTGAGGTAAACCTAGAGATACTAACACTATTGGCATTAGCAGACAGAGGACTTCAAAATTACTATCATCTGTGTGGCAAAGAAAAGAAAGAGCAGCTCAACAGAGAACTGGAACCCATAAGACAGAATCAAAAGGATCTAGAACTGTAAAATATTATATTGAATTTTAAGAATTCACTGGCTAGAATTAACGTAAAAAAACTCTGAAGAAAAGGTTAATGAACGCAAAGGTAGATTGAAGCTTGAAGGGGAAAAAAAGAAGGGAAAAAACAGAAAATAGAGTAAGAGTGTTGTGGAACATGGTTACTAGGTCTAAAATTCTAGATTGACCCATGTTTTCTCTCAGCATATTAAAGATATTCCAATGCTTTCTGATTTCTACTGGGAAATAAACTGTAAGTCTCTCATAAGTAATCTGTTTTTTCTCTCTAGCTACTTTGAGGGTTATCATTTTGTCCTTAGTATTCTGCAAGTTTATGTTGTAGATAGCCTTACGTTTCTTTTTGTTTATCCTATTTGGGATTTACTGGGCTTCCTGTATCTGAGGATAGCTGTCTTCCTTTAGTTTTGCAAACTTTTTTCAACCATTATCCCTTCCAATATTACTCTTCCTGTTTTCTCTCTTTAACCCCAATTACAGATGACTGAGTCCTCCTCATCCTAGTCTCTTTGCCTCCTAAACTTGATAGCTTTGTCTCCTCCTTGCATTCTGGTTACATTTTCAGATATATCTTCCAGTTCTCTTCAGTTATGCCCTGTTTGCTCTGAAGTCTATCCTTTGATTTTTAAAATTTCAATTACCTTTTTTTATTTCTAGAAATTCAATTTGGTTATTTTTCAAATAATCAAGATAGTTTATATAGGCTTATTCCTTTTTTATATTTTCAGCTCCCTTTTTATTGCTTATAACATAGCATGCACAGTTTTTTAAATGTTAATTCTATTATCTGGTCTTCATAGTTCCTTTCTGCTGGCTCTTCTTTTGGTGTTTTGCATCCTTTCATTTTTACAAATTTTAACTGGGAGCTCATATTCCTTGGATGGAAAACTGTCAAAATTATTTGAGGCCAATGCTGAAGAAGAGTTCTTTTACATAGGATTTGTGTTTGCTCTGCCATGTACCTAGGAACACTATCAACCAGGCAGGACTGTTTCAAGCAAAATTCTTGGCTGAGGCTTTCTCAGACTAGTCTGTTATATGAATCCTACTGAAAGCTTAGCTTGTGGTTCCTGTTCTCAGAGGAAACATTTTGGCTCCCACTCAGCATCAAGGTTTAAGGCAGGTAATTTTCTTCACACATCCTTGAGAGAAGACAGGGCATGTTTATTTTTATTTCATCCTTACACTAGAGAGGTAGCCTACTGGGGTCTGTTGGGGTCTCAGCTTTTATGTAGAGGAGGTTTTCTAACAGACTGATCTGCCCTAGGCTTGACTCCTGTCCCCATATCTCTTGAGGTTGTAACAATCAGAGCTCAAGGTCACCTGCATTGGGCAAATACTCTCAAAGCAAAAGTCTGCTTCAGAACCCAACTTTCTCTGAGTTTTTGGCCTCTTACGAATCTTTAGTTCCTGCTTTCTCACTTAGGTATTTAAAAGATTGTTTAAATGTTTTATCCATTATTTAAAATTGTTTTAAGTGGGAGAGTCAGCTAAGTTATCTAGTCTCCCATATAGCCAGAAACAATAAGCTGCATAAATAGTTCTAAAATTTTCATGTTATTAGTATCTACTCTTTCTGAAATGGTGGATAAATGTGATTACTCAGTTTTGAGGAAAGAAAATAAGTTGGTCCAGTTAAATCCAAGGCTTTCTAACCCAATGCATTTCAGTAAGTATTCACCAAAGACATCCTAGTCCCCCATACTACAGGCCCACTTAGAATTAGAAGTCGCAACCCCAGGCAACCCCAGCCCCAACTGTGGGTGAATAATAGCCAACAATGACGGCTAATATAGAGCCTACTCAGAAGGTGGGCCAGTGCTATGCTAAGCTTTTTAATATGCATTTAATCCATACAACTGCCATAGGAGGTAGATAGAACTATCACCACTATTTTAGATGTGAGAAAACCAAAGCACAGAAGTTTAAATAACTTGTTCAAAGTAATATAACCAGTACATTGGATCATACTCAGAATGTCTGGCTGTATAATTTTGAAAAACTACACTGAATAATTAGAGAACACAGAAGGAGACAACTCTCAACTCAATGAGATCATATGAGTAATAAGAGTAGGATAAAGTCCCAATGTAATGGTGGCTGGAAATGTTATAGAAAGCCAACTTTTAGGTAGAATGGAGTTTGGCTTCTTTTCACTGTATGAGCGATGATTTTCTTGTCCTTTTATACAGTGTGCCATATTATGTGGTCATTGTACACTTACAATGCCTGCCCCAAGCTGGAAAGACTCATCTTGCTCCTCTCCTCCTTTAGGGAGGGAGGTTAGAGTTTCCATGCAGACCCTGTTAATCCAACTTTCTTAATATTACTTAGAATATGTTTCTAATAAACCTCCTGGGATTCATATAAGTTCTTTCATAGCAGTCAAGCAATTGGGAATGAACCATCCTAAAGACAACGGGCGAGCCACCCAAAGCAACCAACAATACCACCAGCTTTGTTTGCCTGGGTCTTGCCTCTGTTTACGATACTTGGGGAACAGCAAGTGTGGGAGGGAGGATAAATCACAAGATAGCTTTTATAAAATGACTAATGAAGAAATAATGGGAACCCGATAACAACCAATTACAGAGGCAAGAGAAATAATAAAAATAATAAAGCAGAAAATGTACAAAGCAAACAATTAAGACTATTTTATCAAAACAATACTGCGACTCAGCAAGCATTAATTCTCACTGCACAAGGGCAGTAACTGTTTATCATCTGAATTTTGTACATTAAGAAAATGACACCAAGGGAGTTAATAAGTTCCTCCAAGCTCTAGGACACTTCGGAGCCCGGATTAAAAGTTAGCCATGCTCATGCTCTGCTGAGATGTCATCTCTCATTAAAGTCTAAATCAGCTCAGAGAACACACCACATTTATTATTTTTTATAAAATCGTGTGATTCTGGAGGAGCCAACAGTATCTTTGGGATAAACACACTGATAAAAAACATACTTTTAAAATGTCTCTTTTTCTAACCCAGTGGACCAAATATATAAATTAGAGCTATTCTGGTCTACTGAGTACTGTAAATGTATATTTAGATGTAACAAAATATCAGTTGGAAATATCTTTGGAAAGTAATTACTCTGCAATATACGCGGAATGTCTTAAATGCTTAAAGCAATTGCCTCATTTTAAAGACATAACTTACATAGAGAGGCACAAATATTAATTACCAAGCTTGAACCTTGCTTGTAAATTTACTGCCTAGAGTGAATATTTATAGATTAAGGCACAAATATCAAAAAATAAGATAGAATGATGCAAGATTTAACTGCCTAAAGCAAGGACCCACTTATAGACACCAGCATCATTAGAGACATTCAAGGAGGGCTGAGGAGGTAAAGGGTTGCTTCAGCCTTTACTCTAATTTTCCCCACCTTCCCTCCTGCCCTCCACTTTCCTCTCTCCCCCATCTCCTTACTGACATCTGACTCTAATGGTCCATAATTAACAAGTTCTATACCTTAGTACAAAACAGGGATTGAAAACTCAAATGTCTATGGAGGCCACACAAGTAATTTAAGGAGCATGGGTCTTCTGGAATTTCTACTTGGTCATATTTATTCTACAGAACTGTATCTAACACACTTAGTCTCGCTATGAGGAATGCACTAGGGAGTGGTGAGGACTGTGGAAAAGCAGGAGAGCATGTATTCCCTTCAGAGACGCGGCTTCTCTCACCCAAGCCTGTTGCTGCCATGAGGTCATGTGGGCCCAGGGTTATCAAAGCATTTTGCTTTCCAAGATCATCTGTATATTTGGATATTTGAATCTGTTGGTAAAATGCCCTTATTTTCAAATGATGGCAACTCATTCATATTGAAATATTTTTATGTTTACAAAAAACCTCTGCAGGCCAAGATGGTATAAATCAAAATATGGCCGTAGGCTGAATCTGGCCCACGAGCCACCAGTTTGAGACCTGTCATATGAAACAAATATGGAACAGAAATCGGGCTCAAGGGTCTTAGGAGAAACCTGTCTTAGGTTTTCTTATGAAGAGGCAGACAGGCTTGGTGAGTTTCCAGGTAGGAGATGATGTGGCTCAATGAAAGTTCAGCTGTTCCTTCAGGACCCAACGTGACTTTGGGGGTATTCATAAGGAAACAAGGGATGAAGCCCTAACAGTGGGTGTTCTAGGAATTAGCAGCAGATAGGAGAGATATATGTGTGCAAGTCTTTTCTGGACACTTGCACATGGTAGAAGAGCCACAGAATTCTCAACTGTAGGGTTCAGGGCAAGTGACCTCTGGGTAAAGTCTCCTGATCCTGCCGTTCCCTGTGCTCCAACTTCAGTGGCTACTTAGTCTCTTGCCATCAGGTCTCTGGGCCTGGAAAACGTAACTCTCCCTCTGACCTCCAGGGGGCGCGGGAGAGAGAGTGAGTCCCGCGGTACCCGGAACCCACAGTCTGCATCAAGAGGGAGGAAGCCTAGGCTTGTCCAAGACTAATAGCCTGGACCAGCATCTTCCCCTCTTTTCCGAGGCATGGCAGCATCTTCTCAGTGTCTTGCCTCAGACGTTTCTTTTCCATTTCCCTCTGTCCTCCACATGTTCCCCTCCCATCAAGCACAGCTATGGATGCGCCTGCTCTTCCTAAGCTTTTCAAGGACTGTCCATTTAGAAGTGACCTTGCAGACTTGCCTTAGAGCTGAGAGTCCTCAGGACAAGGGTCCTAGCAAAGCTACAGTAGCAAGACACAGGGACATCCCACCACAAAGGACTGAATATTTAGGTACAGTGAGTTCAGTAAATAAGTCACCAACTTACTGAAACACCCAGCAAACCAAATCACAAATCCTTTCAAAGCTGTGTCTTCTCATTTCTAAAACAGAATATCACACTATCTGGCTACATTGGACTATTGTGAGTGTTAAAATAAGTGAACTTAGCATAGCATATGGCATATGGTGGAGGCTTTAATAACAACAGTTGTCATCATGTGCCCCCTCCCATATAATCTCCGATCCCCTAAGGCAGGAAAACAAAACACTTAGAAATAACTTAAACGAAAGTCAAAACATAGAACTTAACTAGAAAACTCAGTTAGCCAGGACCCCCATCACTAGGATATGGCGGCTAAGTCTCTGGGATATGTTGGACACTGTGCCACCCTACAGAGAAGGGAGAACCTGGACTCAAGGGTGGGAAGCAAGGAAAGCAAGCAAGAAAAACAACCCAGAGAGACCTGAGAACTAAGAGCACTGGCTTAGAGCCCCAAATCCCTCCTCTGCTACTCACTAGCCCTGGGACCTCAGGCACGTCACTGTACCTGTTCAAGCCTACCTCATCTGTACAAATGAGGGGTGACCCTGTGGGGCCTTTGATCTGGAGTTGGATCATTTGGATGATTCCATGAATGGTAGAGACTAGAAGCAAGCCTGACCTTGCAAGAAGGGAATGGTCACCGCCATGCCCAGCATTCAGGCAGGCTGCTTGGTGGATAGAGTGCAGTCGTGAAGACTGGCTACACAGCTGACCTTTGGGAAATCCAGACAGAGAGCCTGGGGAGATGGGGGGGAGGTGCCTGGACCACAGTGGTGGGCACATCTAGTGCTCTCTCCAGGTCATCTACATGGGCCTCTGCTGCAGGTAGCATGTTTCTCGCTATATTTCAAATGTCTCTGATCCATGACACTCGCGTCCTAATGGATCCTGCTGTCAGCAATGGATGAGCATTGAGCTCATAGATGTCAAACAGCATTTACATTTCTGAAATGGCTTCATCTGCTCCCGCTCCCAGGACTCTCCAAAGTGAAATTTGAAATGCGGACAGACAGGTCAGCTCTGGACAGCTCCACTTCCAGAATTCTCATGGGCAAGAAACAATTATTTATTTTTCCCTAAACAGACAGACAGTGCTGAGCTTATTCAACAACAACAAGCTGCTTTTCAACCTTGTCTTCTTGGAAAGGCATGCAATTTCCTAAGAGGCACATGGAAATATCTGTCACCTTGTAGTTTAAATAGCATTCATTCATTCATTCAAAGCACACTCACAATGAATTATCTTGTTCATTAGAAATTCTGCAGAAGACCAGTGAGAGGTTTGGATTGGAGAGAGCATGGGGGAGTTTAGCATCTGCGATGTCGTACAAGAATCAAACCGCGCTGCTAGATTCACCCAAGCACCCTCTGCATATTGACGGCAGGGTCAGAATGGTATTCTCAATCTGGGTTTCAGTAGCAGGGACATCTGTAGCTATCAGAAAATGCTGCAGAATCATCTGTCTAGGGACCATCTGTATTTGGGGGTTATTCCAATGTAGCACCTGACACATGATAATGAATGGATTTTTCTGGCTCTCTCTGGCTCTATTTTAAACTGTCATCATTTTAAACCATGAAATATGTCAAGTGATAATTAAACCTCACCACAGACAGGTACTGTGAAAATGATTAACTTTTACCATTTCCTCCATACACATTTTGAATATTTTGAATACCCCAGGTATGGGATCATTACATTGACAGATGAGAGAAGTCATCTTTACAATAATTTATTTTTAAAAGAACCAAAACAGGACTGAAAATTCTGTGTTTTCCCACTGGGTCTTAATTTGAAAACTTCTGCCATAAACTCTTATTTTCAGAGAAAGCCTTGGTGGGAGTAATACAGAACTGGATGCCATAATCTCCAACTCTGCCTCAATTAGCTGTGTGACCCGGGGCAAGTCCCTTGCCATCTCTGAGTATCAGTCTCCTCCTCTGTCAAATACCAATGACCATATCTTCACTCTTCCCAACTCACAGGCTTTCTTGAGCATATTAAATGAGAGGACAAATGGGAAAGCTCTTTGAGAGCAAAAGGCACACCGGTTACACTATTTGAATGTAAGGTATTATTTTAAATTCTGTATAAAGGGGAAAAAAGTAATATGCCAGCACAGCTTTACAGGCCTACTGTTTTTAAAAAATAAACACACACACACAAAACAGAAACCTCAACTCATTTTATTTTCAGCTGAAGTTTCTGAGCAGGAGATTAGATCTGACCCTATCAAATCAACGTCCCCTCTGAGCCACAGGACTCCCATTTTGTGTCCAAACATGCAGGGGCTCACACAAATGATAAAAATTCAAATGAAGCAGCCAAGCAGCTGGATGGGAATGTTGCTTCCAGCAAAAAGGGAGAGCAAATAACTGCTAAAATTAGTAAAGCGAACAGACTGAAATATATTTTTACACCCCACAACTCATTGCCCAGACCCGTGGGTTTTTTTACAGGCCTATTTCTTCTGAACTTGGGGTTCTCTACTCCCCTTTGGTAGCAGCAGCAAGACACAGCTCCCCAAGATGGGAGGTTGGGGGAGGTCCCAGGACCTCTGACTCTGCAGGCATGCTGACTATAGAACAATGAATCCACATTTTTGAATACGAATATTTCAATCAGAATTACACAAACATTATCAGATTCCCATAGAATGTATCTTCCTGAATGACCTCAGTGAAGCCCATTTTAATTCTTTGATCAATTTCCTACAGAGTACAAAAGGTCCTCATTTTTTAAATTTACAAAATAAGATTGTAATGCCTATCTCAGAGGCTGTTTATGAAGATTAAATAAGAAGTTGAATGTGAAAATGTTTCCATTTCCAATCTACAGAATTTATAGTAAAGGACTAAAACTTTTGCCTCTAAATTGTCTTGAATGTGTGGACACACAGGAAATTACTTACTAAAAAGTGGCTCCTGGCGGGGTGCGGTGGCGCACGCCTGTAATCCCAACACTTTGGGAGGCTGAGGCAGGTGGATCACCAGAGGTCAGGAGTTTGAGACCAGCCTGGCCAACTTGGTGAAACCCCATCTCTACCAAAAAATACAAAAATTATCTGGGCGTGGTGGTGCATGCCTGTAATCTCAGTTACTCTGGAGGCTGAGGAAAGAGAATCGCTTGAACCCAGGAGGCAGAGGTTGCAAAAAGTTCAGGGCTCCTGAACAGCAGCCCTGGTTATAGGTGAGGTCCATCCCCCATCCTGTGTTCCTGTCTGCCACCCCATGCCCATTTAGAAGGAGCCAGCCCAGCAAGCCTCCACCAACCCCTTCCCAAGAAAGAAGGTGATCTCTTAGGAAAAATGGAAAATAAAAGCTTCTGACAAACATCATCAAGGAAAGGACTGAAGCCACTGCCAGGTGAGGGGCTTGCTCCTTCACTTTTCTCTCTATTTTGGGTGATTTCATCATTTGATGTTCATTTGCTTTTCATCCTTATGTGCTTTGGCTAAAGGGCTAAAGAAAGGATGTCATGTTTGGGGTAAAACCCCTCTCAAGTTTTGGCTAGTGAATGCTTGATGCACCTCCCCAGGTACCTCCTGCAGCTACCCTAGGGGACAGGGCAAAAGAACAAGGTGAAAGAACCCAATCGCTGGAGGCAGCTGTGATTTGAAACAACAAAAAAGTGACCTTTATTTGTCATCAGGGACCTGAGTTCAAACTCACACTCTGTTAGAATCTCCTGTGACCTTGGGTCAACTGCTTAATCTCTTAGCCTTGGATTCCTTCTGAAGATAGAAGAGAGCACCTCCCCCTGAAACGCTAGGTGAATGTTTGCTGATTCTTAGCCTGCTTTTCAGGCACTCAGAATCCTTTTAGGGGTGGAGGGTGTGAGAGACACCCAGATGTGAAATCATTAAGTAGACGTTAATATGCTTAGGGAATTTCCTTTTACCTTCCTGCTTCTGTGTCCCTTATTCAGACCCAATTGCCATTTGGGGATCCACCTTCCTCCCACTCTCACTTCATGATATCCTGACCAGGGGTATGGCTGGTGACTGTCAGGAAACCCAACAGCACACAGCATTAATTAAGTGCATGAATCACATGACCTGAGTCTGTCCAATCCCAGTGAGCTTTAGCACTTTTGTGGGATACACTGGACTAGAGGCTATCTGTCTTCCACTGGACCTGGAGCTGTGAGGAGGGGAGGCTGGCACTCACCATGAAGGGGAACCCCCAGAGAGGGGCAAAATGGAGGGAGAAGCCAGGTCCTTACACTCCATATCAAGTATATCTGAAGCCCAGCACTCCTCACCTTCCCCCCTCACTGGACTATCCAATTACATAAGCCATAAGTCCTCTTTTTGTTTGAGCTAGTTGGGTTGGGGTTTGTTATTTGCAACAAAAACGTCACCACTGGTACAGTGTGCCCTTAAAAGTCAAAGGGGACCCTCTGCTGAGACAGCCATGCTTTGGAAAAAAGATCCTGAAACTTCACCTCCACCAGAACATTCAGAGAGTTGTTCTCCCAGATTCCAACATCAATTACACTGAACAAATGCTCTCTCTATGTTGCGGACCCAACTGAGAGGTGGCTGGCCATGGTGAAGGTACACCAGGTAGACATCTGTCTGCAGGACGCTTGGGCATCTACTCAACTGACTCATCTATAAGGGCAGGGACTATGCCGGGTCATCTCTGCACACCAAACTCCAATCAGCCCAAGGAAACTTCTATAAGCAACCAATAAAACCTCAACAAACTCTGAGAATCGTATTCACCTTTCCAGAGGAGTCATTTCTCCATTGCAAGTAGTAGTTATCAAACTAGAGTCCCAGATATTGTTTTTGAGGCACTGATGAGGTGAGAGAGCCATTGAGGGGCAGAGAATGGAGCTGAGAAGCTGGAGCTCCGAAGAACAAGGTAGGGGCAATCACTGGCTTGCAGTACATGGGAGAACCAGCTCTGTGCACCATCCAACTGCACTGACTGCGCTCAGACCCCAGCCCAGGTCTCCCCACTATTGGCTGCACTCTTATTCCAGAAGGCTGTGGGTCACTGTCTCCATGGAGCCAGTGCCCATCCCACCTGCTCATTTCTGGGACACACGCTCCCTGACTTCCTGGAGAGTTCAAAGCAACATTCAACATTTTGTGAAAAGGTTTTTTTTATTTTTCTTTTTAATGCAGGCTCTGACGCATTTCTTAGAACCCAATGGCAACCTTGGCCAAGAAATATAACCCAAATAAGAGCATGTAGAGACCAGTGGGGTGCGTTAGAATGCACAGGATTTTCCAACCCTGGTTGCCTGATCTGCCAAGACGCCGTGGCTTATTCACCAAGCCCAACTTGTACACCTTGGAAGCCCTCACCACAGCCACAGGAGAGAAATGGGCCAAATGCAGAGTGAGTGAGGCCAATCAGGAGAGAGAGTGTTGGCAGGTCTTGCTAATTTAGAGGAGAGGTCTCCCCTTACAGATTATTTCCAGTCCTGGCTCTGCTCCTGCTGAAGCAGAGAGATTAAAGATTTGTTAAAAAACAACACAATCTTAAAATAATGAAAAGACAGGTTTGTTGTTTTTTACAAAAGAGCTTTAAAAGATGAACTCATTTTGATGAAAAGAATAGAATTAGAACATAATGGTCAGTTGCATCCTGTACTTCGTTTCCTAATAAAGAAAGATTGCCAAGCAGCAATGAGATAAAAGAGACAGAAACAAATGATTTTAACTCACAGATAATTAACCCCAGAGGCTTGTGGATAGCACATTAATATGCTGGGGCAAATAGCTTAATGAGGTTTGAAAAGGGCTTCAGTGTTTATATGAAGAAGATAATTTCAAGGGTTCCTGAAAAGCAAAGAAATGCCTCTGGCTTGGGGACCGGTCAAGTAACGAAGATGACAAATGTCAAGCTTAACTTCTGCTGGGATCTGAGAGATAAGGGTGTCTCCTGGGTAGGGTGGGGACCTCAGCAGGTATACAGGGAGCACCATCATCTCTCTCCACTGGTCCTTGAGGGGCAGGATCAGCGTGCTTCAGGCTGGCTGACACCATCCTGTCTTTTGGTCCTTAGGAATGTGCAGTGGTTCATACCCTTTAGGGGTCATGACCTCTTCGACAATGTGACTCTTCCCCACAAATTCCAGATAGTGACCTATGCCCAAATATTGCAATGCAACCTCTAAGGAGACCGCTAGGCAAGCATGAGTGATTAGGGGTTCATTATCCTGCCCACACCGACCTATAGCTTGCCCGTCATAACCACAGAGGTTTAGCTCATGTGCATGAACACAGTTTAAGCTCCTTCTAGCAGAAGGACCCACAAGTTGTTAGAAAGGGCAGAGGAGCTCTCTGAGGATGGTAGTTAAGGAAAGTGAGCATTCCCAGGCACTGGTGGGAAGAGCAAGCTCAGCAAATAGGACCAAGTATCCTGGAGCTACGGGGTTCACAGTCAAACAACCTGGAAGGCCCTGTACCTGTGATCTGACCTTTGTGAGAAACGGAGAGATGACATAAAGCCAAGTCAGCCCTGGGACATGCCAGGCATCTAACACTTTTTCAGTGCCCACTCTGTGTCAGGGACAGGGGACCCTGGGAGGAAGACATCTGACCCCTGCGTTTCCAAAACTTGTGCCTGCACAGCAGCATGAGAGCTGTCCCAGGGCAAAGGCTACAGGTACCAGGTGAGTGGCGCTGTGGCTCTTGGGGAGGATTTACATACCTCAGGTTCAGATAGCATCACTGGCAGATCCATCATGAGCCCTGAGCTATCCACCACAAGGTCCTGCTGCCTCCAATCCCTGGAGAGAGCTGAGCTCAGCCAGAGGATGGGATGGTTTATATCTGTAATGCTTAAGGATGATTTCTGACCCCAGTGCTCAGAAAGCCCCTGATCTTGGGAGAGAAGTTTATGTTTGTCTTTAAGTCTCACTCTGTCTCCCAGGTTGGAGTGCAGTGGTGTGATCTCAGCTCACTGCAACCTCTGCCTCCTGGGTTCAAGTGATTCTCCTGCCTCCTGAGTAGCTGGGACTACAGGCATGCACCACCATGCTTGGCTAATTTTTTGTATTTTTAGTAGAGACGGGGTTTTCACCATGCTGGCCAGGTTGATCTTGAACTCCTGACCTTGCAATCTGGCCACCTCGGCCTCCCAAAGTGCTGGGATTACAGGCGTGAGCCACCGTGCCTGGTCGTTTGTCTTTAAGTTCTTAAAGGCACCATCTTAAAGGCTTAGTTCTTCTGATTGTAGAATGAGAGAATTAGAGCATAAAGTTAAAGAAAGACTCTGACAGAGGAAAGCGACCAGAATAGTCCCTTAAGATAATTCTTCGGCCAGGAGTGGTGGCTCACACCTGTAATCCCAGCACTTTGGGAGGCTGAGGCGGGCAGATCACGAGGTCAGGAGATAGAGACCATCCTGGCTAACACAGTGAAACCCTGTCTCTACTAAAAAAATACAAAAACTTTAGCCGGGCTTGGTGGTAGGCACATGTAGTCCCAGCTACTTGGGAGGCTGAGGCAGGAGAATGGCATGAACCCGGGAGGCTGAGCTTGCAGTGAGCCGAGATCGCACCACTGCACTCCAGCCTGGGTGACTGAGTGAGACTCGGACTCAAAATAATAATAATAATAATAATTCTTCATGGAAAAGTCAATAGGCCACAACATCCAGGGTCTCATGAACACATCTTGGAGACAGAAGAATGAACTGGCTTACTTGAGAAAGGCCTCTATGTCTATGGCCAGGCCTGTAAGAGCTCTAGTAAAAATTACCCATGCACTGAGCACTGCCAACATTGCCCGTCCTGTGCCAAGGGGTCTGCACACACAGTCACCCCTCCCAATATGTCCACAAGGCTGTGTGGACACCGAACACATCCCTGCACAGAATCTTCCTTTGAGGACCAAACCATTGCCTGTGGTCTGGATGAGGATGATTTTGCAAACCCTGAGGGGATTTTTCTGGTGTCATTCTGGGGGAAAAGTTTCACCCTCTGAGATGGTGAGCAGGCAGGACTCTGAGCTGCAGCTGCTTGTGGCCATCCTGGAAGGCTACCTGGAAGAGGCCAATGTGCCAGGAGAAGGAAGGACAGGAAGAATGTGAGAATCCTTTTATCAGCTGTTCTTGAAGCCATATCCACCCTTAGATTCTGTAGCTTCATAAGCCTTTCAGGCTTCAGCCAGCACAAGTCGGGTTTCTACAACTCAGAATTGGGACTGATGGTTTGTACTATTACTATCCGCATCCTTTTTCAGGTAAGGTGAGTAACTTACCTGAAGTCACGCTGTGAGTAAGCTGCCTACCAATTGGTCATGATCAAAACTGGGCACCAAATCACTACTTAAGCAGGACACATCAGCTAGGTGCGCCATGCACTTCCCTTTCAACTTCAGGCAACTAGGCACAATATAGTTTCCCAGCAGCTGAAAAAAGGCAGCGCAACCCAGAAAGAGCCAATTTCTGTGAGGTTGGGAGACAGGAGATAGATGTCACTCTCAACTTATTTGAGCCCAGTGACTGTAGAAGAACAATCAGTGCCCCACTGTATGTGAGAGAGGGTGGAATGGGGGAAGGAAAAGCCATCTCTTTCCCCAGATGGCAGTCTTGAATTGAAAAAGACCCATGGCTCCAGGCACTGTCAAATCTGGATGGCTCCCTTTTAAATTCCCTACATCTGCAGCTATTAAAGAAGTTACCTCAAAATAACCTAGGAGTTTATTAATCTGTTTCATTGAAGACAGTCAGCCACTTCACATTATACCAAGATAGATTAGGCAGGGAACTGAGAGATCCAGAAAACATCTGCTACACAAAATCAAAATTAATGGTAAACAGAATGCAGTTCTTGATAGCTGAAGTTCACCCAGATGCAGAGAACTATAAAGGGGCTATTGGAGGCAGCTGCCAATTAGGGACCGATTCCACGGGTTTTCAGAAAGTGAGGCTCTAGTTTCACACTTGGGACTGGCAGGTCATGTTTGCTTAGGAGATCTGCACTGCAAAGGAGCCAGAGCCATGCTGAGTGTGCATGTGATGGTCACCCCCCTTTTTTCCTTTTCCCTGAAGACAGCAGCAGCCCTCCTCTCCCGGGCTCCCTCACAGCCTTGCTAGAAGCCAGGCCAGGCTGGACAGGGCTGGAACATGTGCGGGAGCCAGCGCTGGGAGGTGGGTAATGCAACATGACATTGGTGCTCATCCCCAAACTCGCAGCCCCTAATCACAGCACAATCACAGACATCTGGAATAGCTTACAGATAGCCCTATGCTCCTCAGAGATGGCTGACAAGGGCTGAATTATCCCAGCCATTTGCTCAGCTTACTCAAGTGTTCGCTCATGGCTGTAATTCAACGTGGTGGGATCAGTCAGAGAAAAGTACCGGTTTGAGTAGATGAATTTCGGCAGTCACAATCAGCACTGGCCCTCACAGTGGACACGGGAGTATCTTAGAGATGTAAGGGTGGCACCTTTTGCTCAAGCTTCAGAAGAGGGTGAAATTAAATTTTAGGTGTCTGGAGGGAGTTATAAAAATACCTGCATTGGAAAGCACAGAGAGATGCAGCCATCACTCTTTCCCATGCAGCTTGTATAGGGAGGTCCCAGGCATGAATATCCAGGGTCATACGGAACTGTCCTGAAGGAGGAATGGCTCTGTCTCCCTTGGGGAGGCATGCACCCTTCCCAGAGGACACCCTATCAGTCTCGTAGTCCTGCCACAATCTTTGCTACTGTGTCTACCTTCAAGTCCCACAAATCTAACTTGGAAATAAAGCACCCCCAGCAAATCCCTCTCAGCTCTCTGGGCTTGGCAGCCAACATAAGGTACAGACACCCTTGGATGTGATGAAGCAAGATCAAGTCACTCAAGCAACCACCACTCACTAAAGAGAGGTTCAGGGCATCAGACAGGCACGAGCCCAGAAGCATTCCTCATCCCTACTAAAAATTAACATGAAAAGGGAGGAGTCTCATGTGTGCAGTGCTATCTGCTCTGTGTCACAGGTTACTCAAGGGAAAGGGAGGTAAAGAACGTGAACATTCTCTGAAAACATCAGAACAACCAAGAAGATATTCTTATTATTGCTGCCACACTGTTCTGTACATGCACAGCCCATGGAGCACAGTCTGGTGCCTGGGCACTCTGAGGAAGCTCTGCCTCTTCCTGGGCTCTCTAGGGCAGGGTTTGCAAAAGGCACTGCATGGAATGCCTGCCCTGAGATGGTCAAAAACAACACAATTAATTCTGTTAAATCCCACAGAAAACCAAGTTTGGAAAATGCTGCATATTATATTCCCTGTTGAGAGTGACATTTTGTCTATGAAAAATCCTGAGAGATTCTCCAGTCAAAATATCATCATCATCAACAACAATGAAAACTAAAGTTTACTGAGTCCAACATTTTCCAAGTGTATTACTGTCCTAGGGCCACCATAATAAACCACAAACTAAGTGACTTAAAACCAGAGAAATGGATTTTCTCCCAGTTCTGGAGGCTGGGAGTACAAAATTAAGGGGCTGGCAGGGCCATGCTCTCTCTGAAGGTTCTAGGGATGGAGGGTCCCTTGCAACTTGCCAGTTCATGGTGGTTGCCAGCAATTCTCTGCTTCCATCATCACACGATGTTCTCCTTGTGTGTCTGTGTCCAATTCTCCCTTTTCTTGTAAGGACCTCACTATTGGATTAGGGCCCACCCTAATCCATTATGACTTCATCTTTATATCTGCCAAAACCCTATTTCCAAATAAGGTTCCATTCATAGGTTCTGGTTTAGGACTTTGACATGTCTTTTTGGGGAACACAATTCAACCCATAATACCAAGCTTACTTGAATTTTCTTCAGTGCATCAGCCAGGAAAATCTAATGATAGCCATAGAACATTTCTTTAAAAGTGCCTTTCTAGAACCAAAGGGCCCAGTGCCTCACTTGTATATTACTGGGAAAGGCCAGAATGAAAAGGCAACACACACAAAGCAAATGTGTAGCTTGCACTTAATTTAAGAAACAATTGTTGATTAACTACTGGCCCTGGGCTAGAGCTGCGAGGAATTTGGGGATGAAGAAGGCAGGAGGGTCTCTGATCTCAGGAAATTAACCTGATAGGAGCCCTTCCCTCTCCAATTAGATAGGGTAAGCTAAACACTTCAAGAAAGAGAGTTGGAAAGGATGAAGGGGAGGTGGATTTGACAAGGATGAGGGACAAGGCATGCAGGAACAGTGTAAGGCCAGAGGCAAGAAAGCTAGACAGCATGACATCTACGGCTGGAGGGGAAGAGGGGGAAATAGGGCAGAGGACAGGTTTAAGGCATGCAATGCATTCACTTTGCCCTTACTGTTGCTAGTTCCCACTATGATTTGGCTTGGACTCGATTTCCACTGCTAACATTAGCCCCTCTCACTTCTCAACACACATACTTAGTCAAGAGTTTCCAAAAGTCACATAATGTGAAGTTGCAGTTGGTTAGCCATTTGTGGCCCTAAACCTTCAATGGAGGGGATGCTCCTGAGTCAGGCACAGTATTGAAATAAGGCAAACCAAAACAGGAAACCTCCTCAGGTTCTGTGACTGGGAGCTTCCTCTCTAGACCTGAAGACTTTCTAGACTCTCCTGGGCCTTGTAAGCTGTGCAGAAAAATCAGCTATTACTCATCTGTTCCTCTTTCAGTCCGGGGTCGAGTCAGAGCTGGGAACCAACCCAGGTGTTCATTGCTAGACAATATCTTACTTTTCTTTGAAAGAAAAATAGTTTACTGAAGCACCATAGTGCTTCTATTCTTTTTATACTTGTACACTGTTCTGGAGAAGATTAACAACCCCACAACCCAAGTCAGTGAGTCAGTGAATTCCCAGACCTAAAAATACTTAGAACCAGCCGGCAAGGTCCCACTCCTTTTCTTCCTGCCAGGTTGTAAGCATTGACGTTACAGCACTGGGCTATTTCAGGAACTCTCAAACATTCAACTTTGACAGAAACAAGCAAGAAAGACATCAGTGCACAATAGGAAGAAAAAAGTTTATGTGATGTTAGAACAAATTTGCTAGTACAAACCCACAGTGTATGTTCCTAAGTCAACCATTTGCGAAGGCTGACACTTCCAGCGGTGGAGAGGTTACAGATGAATGGAGTGCAGCCTGACTACACCTTCACTCCTCCTCTGGACACTCTCATTCTTCTGGGAGTTTGAAGTCATAAGTTCAGTCAGACCTTTTTCATGCATTTGAATAGAAATACATGGCTCTTTTATAACCCCTGCCTTATTAGAGACATTTTCAACACAAGGACAGTAAGATTCCAAAAAGGTTAAGTTTATATGTGATTTTACAATGCAAATCAATTCCAAACATTCACAGTCGGGATTCTGGCATAAACAGAATATTATTCAAAGCCAAAGTTCATGTCAAAGTCTCCTCTCCTTATGGCTATTTCTTTCCAACTTACATGGTCACAGTACCCATTGTGAACACTACTTCCATAAGAAACATCCTTCCCAGCTCCATCAACCTTCATCCATTTGGTTTTGATATTCAAACAATGCAGTTTGCTTTACATATTGTCCTACAGTTCAGAGGACATCGAGTCCGAAGCCAAAGGTAATGGCAAATGGGAATGTAAGCCAGAAAGTTCATCTTAGAGTCAGATTATCCAGATCCTATGACCCTAGGGATCCAGCACCATGGACAGCAGCACACTACCAGCTGGACTCAATATAGTGTGAAAAGTTTGTGTTACCAAGGTCCCAGGCATGAATATCCATGTATCAACGCATGTTGATAACATAGCCATTCTATGTCTTTTGCTGTGTTGCATAACACAAGAACTAATCAGGAGGCAAAGCAATGTTAGATTTAGTAGTCAATATAGAATTTGCTAATTTCTTTTAGATTGTCTCCCTCTTTGGAGACAGTACCACAGAGAAGGATGTGGTGAAGGGTAAAACCAAAGCCACATTCTAGACCACGAACTCATTTTCGTTTCTGATCTCATCATTCTATCCATGTAATAAAAAGATGATTGTTAATGATTCCACAAATCATACAAAAGGCATCCCTTATTAGAGACCAGATATTACTGAAAATGAATAAGGGAAACTTCAATTTCCACTAAAAGATTTCTGAAAGTAACACCCATATATGTTTACCTCAGAGACCATAAAACAAATGTGCTACAGGAACTCTGGCAGGGGAAACAGAACATCATGGAACTGTTTTCAAAAGGAAAATTAATTAGTTATTTCTATTTCAGCTTAGCTGAAGCTGTAAGAAATCTATTCAGAAATATTTTTCACAGTGGCATCTCTTCCCAGATATTGAAATACCACAAACCATAAGCCATTTTTTGTGTTGTTCACGTTGCTTTCTGGGTAAAACTAATAATTATTCCAAACTTCACTCAAGAATGAGGCTTCTCTTAAGAGACCAAAAACATGATTGTGAATGAGCCAGTTCTTCAAGTATCCCACCTCTGGTACTTGAAGGTAGAAGTCATAGTTTTCACAAGCAAACCTGGCCTTCAGTCCATCCAGTCCCTACGGACAAGTGCTAAGCAGTCAGCACCCAGAAAAGGCCGCATGAAATTTCAAAGAATGAGCTGCCCACAGTCTGAAGTTCATCTTAGTTTCAGCAAACTACTTCAAAAATGTCAACACTGAAAATAAAATGGGTATGAGTGCATTTTTCCTACCTTCTCTTCTTGTGACTTCAAAGCTTCTGGGCTCCTGCAAGAAAAGAAAGACTTTGTGTTTTTTGAAGAATAATTCATATGTACAGATACTTGCAAATATCTCCTCTCTTGTTAGTCACATATTTATGAAAAGGTGAACAATCTACTAAGAACATGACACTGAGCAATGTTGGTCTACTAAACTCTCAACATGTACATCTATAAATGTCAACAACTTGTTGCTTTGAGGGCTTAGGCAAAAAAAAAATCCTGTTAATCACAAAGTTTTTAATGAGCACAGCTAATTCTCAGGGCCTTCCTTATTTGGAATATGGGCTGGTACCAAGTGTTAAGGAAGACCCTCTTCCAGGTTGATGACCCACCCTCTGCCTGAACTGTAGGTGCTTTTAGGGACTGAAGAAAACATAAGCAGATGGGCTAAAATTATCTGGCCAGCAGGAGGTTCTGTTTTGTGGTGCTATGGTGAAGACCACCACTGCTACTGGATATGTCACTGACATCACCTGATAATAGATTAAACACAATTTATAGTTTCCAAAGGGTGAGATCCTATGAACAATTTGAATAGCCAGTTCATGCCACTGGACTAAATTAAGCCCTTGGGTTTTCTTAATTCAATCCTATCTTTATTGATGCTTACTATATGCAAGGCAATAAGCAAAGTGTTTCAGAAGTTACCCAGGTAAAACTGAGTACCTGCATTGATATTCACAGTTGATTAGGGGGCTACAGAACAAACACAAATTACTGAGAAATGAAAGGGTGATTTGTCTTGTAAATACCAGCATTTCACATTCCAATTGGAAACATGAGGAAAAGTGTTTTTAAAAGAACCTTTGAAAATAGCACTGAAGAATAGGCAGATTTTCAGACAAAAATGGGGGAGGGAGGGTGGACCAGGAAGAGAGAATGGCATAGGAAAATGTTGGGTGGTATGAAAATTCAGGGTAGCTCTAGAAGAATGAAAAGTCCTGGTGAGAAGTAATGGGGGGAAAGACTAGAAATGCATATTGCAGTTTCATAACTAATATAAAGTATCTCCAATTCATCATAAACGACATGTTTTGGATAAAAAGCCTAAGGTTAAAAATAAGCTGGAAGTCCATACTAGCAACTAAAGAAGAGAAGAGAAAACACCAAACTGGGACTACCACCTCAACACCGCAGCCAAGAAGGTAATTCAGCAACAGTGCTTTTTAAGGTAATAGCATTGTCTTTCACACCTTAGCATTCTTGTCTAGCACCCTCTTGTTAGAAGGGGGAGGCAATATTAGAGATGAAACTAAGAGGGCACTGGGAAGGTTGTCCTACCCAAATTACATTCCCTGACTGCTACCTTTCTACTGAGCAAAAAGCCCTGGTGGAGATCAGTGGAAGATCCATGTCACATGCCAACAGCCCATCACACAAACCAAACTCTGGTTCCTGAAGGAGTACTCATCAGGTAAGGGTTCAGAGGAGGAGGCATAGAGATGACAGGTTAATGCAGGAAACATGAGCCACAGAGCATATTTTGCACAAAGCAAACCCAGCTCCTCCCAAACTCTTCCTCAGTAACCTGCTCCAAGGCCTGGCACCTCTGTTTCTTGAAACAACTAGTATTCATGGAACAGGAGATATTCATAATCAGCTCAAGAAAAAAACTATGAAATTTTTGTTGTGGTTACATAAAATTTATAAATTAATTTAGGGAAAGCTGACATCTATATAATGTTGCATGTTCTTATCTAATAACACAGGATTTTAATAATTGTTAGAGTCTACTTTTGCTTCTTTCAAGAGTATTTTATAGTTTTCCTTGTGCATATTTTGAATATTTCTTTTTTGTATGTCTTTTGTTATCATAAATGGGATGTTCTCTTATTATTTCTTCTAGCTGATTTTTGTTTGTATATTTGATGGCAATTTAAAAATAATTTTTATATTTATTTTATAACCAGCTTCTTGGTTAAATTTTACTGTTTGTAATAGTTTTTCCATTGATTCTTTTGGGGTTTCCATTTGAGTATTTATGTAATTTGCAAACAGCAATTATCTTATCTCTTCTTTCCAATTCCTATACTTCCAGGTGTTTTCTCTTGCCTTAGGGCTTTAACCAATTCTCAACCCATGTTAGGCGTTGTGTTCATACTGGGCACCCTTGTCTTGGCTTTTGCTTTCAGAAGAAAACCTTTAGCATTTCCCCATTAAGTGACAGGCTGGCTTTTAGCCTGAGATATGTTTATTATATTAATGAAACCAATATACATTTTACTGAGTTTTAAAAATAAATGTATGTGCTAGCTGAAAAACAGCTTGTTCCTTTACTCATTTGTTTATTGACTGTTTCCCTCTAGTGGAATGTGGGTTGGGATGGCGCCAGTATCTTTTTCACTCTTGCATCATCAGTGCTGTAGCAGAACAGATGCTCAATACATATTTGTTGAATAAAAAATAAAATAAAATAAATGTGTTGGATTTTATCAAGTACTTTTCTCTGGCATTTAAGGAGATAATCATATGATTTTTCTCCTTAGTTTTATTAGTAGGATGACTTACATAGTAGATCTCATAACATTCCACTACCCCTGTATTTCTAAAACAAGCTTTTCTTAGTCATAATATACTTTTTAAAACATGCTGCTGGATTCTGTTTATTATTGTAAATATGTTTTACATTTATTGGTCTATAATTTTTTGTACTGATATTCATAAATGAGATTGGTCTACCAATCTCATATTTTTCTTATCAGATTTAGAAATTGCCCAGGCACGGTGGCTCTCACCTGTAATCCCAGCACTTTGGGAGGCTGAGGCGGGCGGATCATGAGGTCAGGAGATTGAGACCATCCTGGCTAACACGGTGAAACCCCATCTCTACTAAAAATACAAAAAATTAGCCGGGCGTGGTGGTGGGCGCCTGTAGTCCCAGCTACTCGGGAGTCTGAGGCTGGAGAATGGACTGAACCCGGGAGGTGGAGCTTGCAGTGAGCCGAGATCGCGCCACTGCACTCCAGCCTGGGAGACAGCGAGACTCCATCTCAAAAAAAAAACCAAAAAAAGAAATTAAAATGAAACCAACTTTATGTAACGAATTTGGAAGTTTTCCTTTTATTATACTCTGAAATAATTTAAATAAAAATAGGATTATCTTATTTTAAAATTTTTTTATTTTTGAGACAGAGTCTCACACTGTGGCCCCGGCTGGAGTGCAGTGGCACGATCTCGACTCACTGCAACCTCTGCCTCCCAGGTTCAAGTGATTCTCCTGCCTCAGCCTCCCAGTTCTTCCACTTCATTTCTCAGAGACTGACTGAAAGGGAGGAGAGGTTAAACTTGTCCAAGGTCTCATATTTTGGTCAGTGGCCAGCTAAGATTTAAATCCCAAAGTCTGATTCCAATGCCTATGCACACAGCATTCCAACTTTAAAAATAGTCATGATAGTTAATTCCTAGGGATATTGTGAAAATTTTATGAGATAGACTTCTTCTTTGTGCCATAAAAAGTAGCTTGTATGAGACTAATCCTTCTGCTATCAACAACTATAAAAGTGGAATTAAAAAAAAGTTTTTGAAGGCATCCAACAGCAACAAAAGCAGCCAGAATTTAAAGGAAAGTTATGAGAGAAAAGTCCATTGAGATGAGCCCCATATTCACTGCCACATTTCCCCTTTGTGACATTTGCTGTTTTGCATAGAAGCCAAACAGAATATAATATTCTAAAACTTAGAGAAGTCTCTCTGAGATGGGAAGTAAACACCAGAGTGCAAGGCTACCAAAGAAGCCAGAAATTGAGGGTCAGAAACCCTGGAAAAGGAAACCAGAAAGAAGTGAGCTCAACATTTTCGGCTTCCCCTTGAGTTATATGATTATGCCTGAGCTACACACATAAAGGGCAAAAGGCTGAGAAACAAGTTAAAAAGTAGCCTTGAACAAGAAAAAAAAAAGCCTCAAATAATAAAATCTAAGTATAGATTTTGAAAGTACATGGTACTAAAGAGACAAAAATTAGGCTTTCCAAGAAATAATCGCCCTGACAAATGCAGCAGACTTACTGCTAAGACCATATATTCTCAAATTATTCCTATTCTTGAGTAGATAAAGATGATATTCCAGGACTCTATCTGTCTAACAAAGAAAAATAAATCCTCTGTGGAAATCAATAAAGTGATCCACAGGCTTTACAATTTTTCATATATAATCTCCAGCATCCAGTCTAAAATTACCAGGCATAGCACAAAATGGGATCGAATGGCTAAAATCCAAGAAAACAGACCACAGAAACAGAGCCACATGTTACCCAGATCTTAGAATTCTTAGGCACAAGCTTTAGAATAACTATGGCTAATATGTTTAGGAAAATAGGAGAAAAGATGCTGAATTTCATTATAAAACTAGAATCGATTAAAAGACTACACATTGGGTACACTGTACAATGCTCAGGTGATGGATGCACCAAAATCTCTGAAATCACCACTAAAAACCTGTAACCAAACACCACCTGTTCTCCAAAAACCTATTGAAACAAAAATAAACAAAAAATAATCAAACAAAAATTTCATAACTGAAAATGAAATAACTGAAAAATTCAATAGGTGGATTTAACAACAGATTAAACACAACTGAAGAAAGGAATAGTAAGATGGAAGCTAGATCAGTAAAAAATAACCACACAGAAGATCTGAAAGGAAAAAAGATAAAGAATGAAAAATACAGAAAAAGTATGAGACACTGTAACATCGTGAAGAGTTCTAACAAGCATGTAATTAAATTTTCAGAGTGAAAATTCAGAGAAAATGGGCAGAATCAATGTTGAAAGAGACGCTGGTTGATACTTTTCCAAAACTAATGAAAGACATCAAGCCAGAAATTTGGGAATCTCCACAAGTCCCAAGCAAGATAAATACAAACACAACCATACCTAAGTACTCAGTAAAATAGTTGAATATTCAAAGACAAATAGAAAATCTTTAAAACAGCAAAAGGGTGGGTGGTAGAGATGGGGAGAACACTGCCTACAAAGGAGCAACAGTAAGTGGGATAGCTGATTTTTCAGGAGGAAATAATGGAACCAGAAGACAATGGAATGCCATCTTTAGTTTTTAATTTTTTTAACTTTTATTTGAAGTTCAGGGGTATATGTGCACATTTGTTATACAGGTAAACTGCATGTCTTGGGGATTTGGTGTAAAGCTCACCCAGGTAATAAGCATAGTACCCACCATCTTTAAAATTTGAAAAAAACATTAGAATCCAATGACAATATGGGTATTCATAAGGTGAAATAAATGAAGGTAAAATACAGATATTTAGACAAAAAACCCTGAGAGAATACATTGCCAACAAATTAACACTAAGAGCAATACTTTATAGCGAACTTTTAAGGCAAAAACGCAAAAAATTATTCAGATGAATGTATAGCTATGCAAGAAGAAATAATGAGCACCAAAAAGCATAAAAAAAAATAAAAATACATTTCGGCTACTTAACACAACAATAATGCACTGTAAGATAAAAATATTTGTAGAACTAAAATACATAGTAATATGATTTTTTTAAAAAAGATCAGGAGGTCAAATGAGATTAAAGTGTTATAATGTCCTAGTACTGTCCCAAAAATGGCAAAATTAGTGCTATGACACCAAAGGAATGAAGTAACCAAAACTGTCTCATCCAAAAGAAGACAAGAAAGGCAGAAGAGAAAAGGAATATAGAACAGAGAAAACACGGGTTTATATTTAAACCTATTTAACTATAAGTGGGCTAAATAATCCCATTAAAACACAAGGATTGGGCTGGGCGAGGTGGCTCATGCGTGTAATCCCAGCACTTTGGGAGGCTGAGGCAGGAGGATCACAAGGTCAGGAGATCGAGACCATCCTGGCTAACACAGTATAACCCTGTCTCTACTAAAAATACAAAAAATTAGACAGGCATGGTGGTGGGCACCTGCAGTCCTAGCTACTTGGGAGGCTGAGGCAGGAGAATGGCGTGAACCCGGGAGGCAGAGCTTGTAGTGAGCCCAGATTGCGCCACTGCACTCCAGCCTGGGAGACAGAGTAAGGCTCCGTCTCAAAAAACAACAACAACAAAAAAAAAACAAAAAAAAAAAACAAAATAAAAAACCACACAAGGATTGGCATAATAGAGAAAACAATATCCAACTATATTCTGCCTACAAGAGACATATCATAAATATATGTTTACAAAAAGGCTGAATGTAAAGATTTAAACAATAAACCATATTAACTTCAACCAAGAAAACATGGCTATAGATAAAATAGGCAAGAATTATTATTAGTGATAAAAAGGGATGGTTCATAATTAGAAAAGGAACAACTTAACAGGAATATATAGCAATTCTAAACTTGTACATACCTAGTAGCATAGTCTAAACATATGCAAAGCCAAAACTCAAAGAACTAAGAGGAGAATTTTTTTAACCCACAATAATGGTTGGAAAATTTAAAAAATCTCTGTTTTTAACTGATAGAACAAGTAGAGGAAAAAAGCATCAGTAAGGATATAGAAGAGTTGAACACTATAATTTTAAAACTTGACCTAATTGACAGACATCAAACACTGTACCAAATAGCACTTCAAGTGTCCATTCAAGATTTATGAAAATTGGCCGTATGCTGAGCCATAAGCAAGTTTAAACACATCATGGCAACCTCATGGAAAAAATGTTGGACGTATCTTAGAACATACATAAAAATCATTTCCTGATGGATTGTAGATCTACATGTGAAAAGTAATGCAACTAAGTCTCTATAAGATATCAAGAGTATCTTCATGACTTTAAATACATAGGTGAAAATTTCTTAAAGAGGATGTGAAAAGCAAACCAAAAGAATATCTCAGACTTTATTAAAATTAGGACTTCTGTTTATTAAAAGATAGGATCAAGACAATGAAAAGGGAAGCCATTAAGGAAATATATTTGCAATCCATATATCTTACGAATGACTTATTGAGAATATATAAAATACTTTTGCAAATCAATAAGAAAAATACAAATAACCTAATTGAAGAATGAGTAAAAGATTTGAATAGGCACTTCACAAGTTGAAACCACAGTGGGATACTGCTATAAACCACATATAATAGATGACATTAAAAAAAACTGTTAATAGTAAATGTTTACAAGGATATGAAAGAACTATAATTTTTATAACCTCAGAGGAACCAGCACCAGCAAAACTTTCCTCATTGGTCTGAGTCCCAGTATGGAGAGGCTCCTCCCCTGGAGACAGTAGTGATAAAGGTATTCCTTCCTGCAGGTACTGCTCTTAACTATTGCAGTGTTTCCTTTTCCACCTTCTTAATCCTTTAATATCTGTTTAACCAATTTCCTGTAATTAAATTATGTTAAAATAACTATTGTGACATCTATGTTCCTGACCCAACAATTTAACTCCTAAGTAAATGTCCAACAGAAGTACATTCATGTGAGCACCAAAATGCATGTACAAGAAGGCTGAATGCAGCATGATATGCAATGCAAAAGTCCACCAATGGTAGAACAGATAAACTGTGGCATATCCATACAATGGAAAACTTCACTGCAGTGCAAAAGAAAAAACTCTGCAACATGTGATAATGTAGCTGAATCTCATTGTCACAGCACTGAGGGAAAGAAAGCAGAAACAAATAGTACAGTTTATAAGATTTTATTTTTATAAATCTCAGAAACAAGCAAAACCAATCTCTGATGATAGATGAGTAGTAACCTTTGCCAGGATAATGACCGGGGGGACATAGAATGGTTTGTGGGATGCTGGAAATGTTCTATATTATCATCTTGGTGGTGGTCACATAGATGTGTTCACTTACAAAATATTAACCAAGTGCTACACTTAGGATATGTGTCTTTACTATATATTTGATATGCTCCAGTAAAAATTTTTAAAATAAGACAAATTACCCAGGAGTAATCAGAAGTTTGTTAAATAGAGGGAACAAACCCCACTTTTAATTTACAGATGAAGAAAGATGTACTGAGGGAAAGACTGTAACTTGCTGAATTTCACATGAGAAGTGGCCACATCAGGACTAGACTCAAACCTCTGAGGTCCTACCACTATACTCTACTTCCTCCAAGGAAATGCTCAACACACATTCGTGAAAAATATGATGGGGATTAAGAGTGGGGGCCAGCTGTGCCTCTGTCACCTTTGTTGAATTATTTAACATTTCCTTAGTCTCTGTTTGTTGATCTGTAAAGGCAGAAATAGCACATTCCTCATACAGTAGTTGTGATGATCAAATGAAATAATAATAAGCTTGTCCCATGCTTAGCATGGTGTCCAGCACATAGGCAGTCCTCCAACATGTGCCACCATCATCATCAACATTACCATTCATGAAAAGAGCTAAGAGAGGGAGACGATCAGATTATTTTTGGGAGGTAAATGAGTTCAATGGCTTCCTCAACTATTGAGGCTAAATAAGAATCCATCTTTCCAGTGCTTAAAAAAGCAACCCCTCAAAAGCTGTAGCAGAAATGTAAGGAGTGAAATTCATTGACATAATGACACCAAGGCCCTGGATGCATTGTCTAAGGAAGAAATTATTTTCTGCAGAAGCTTCAAACCAGATGGTTATAAATGAGACTTAGTGCATGGGCATTACTTAATGACTAAATTTAACTAAAAATCTAATTTTATTATAGTATAAATCACACTTTCTTGAAGCAGGGAATTAATTTTAGATTTTTCATTCTCTGCTCATAACCTTTCTGCGAGTTTGACAGCCAAATCATTTAAAATGTCATTTATCCAATACAATACAACAGCTTTATTCCTCATTGTGCCCTTCCTGAATCCGTTATCTCTCGCTATAATGTAGAAGAACTTAAATAAAAAATTACCATTCTATAAAGCTGTATTTTACTATGCAGTTAAACTACACAGTCTTTATTTTTGAATCAATATAATATGAGTGCTGAGCAATATTTTTCATAATCCAAAAGCCGATTACAGATTCTTAGCTACCAAAAAACAGTTTGAAGGCTGCTGAAAGAGTATAAATGAGCACTCTCAAATTCTACCCCTAGGTCCATCCCATGTCCATCTTGGGCACAGGGGGTGAGGCTCTGGAAAAGGATGGTGAGGCCCTGCCCCAGATCATAGTCACGCCTCTGCATCCGTGCTCTCAGAGGTCTTTGGTTAGGGAGTAAACCTCAGTCTGTCACCCAGAATATTATGGGATTCACTGGGAAAATATTGGCTATGTGGGTTACGAAAGTGGGGGATGAAAAGCATCCACACTGAGAAGAGAATGCAATGAAAAAGTAAATGGAGTGGAGCTCCATGTGACCAGATCTTCGTAGACAAAGCAGAATGGAGTGGAGCTCAACGTGGCCAGATCTTCATAGACAAAGCAGAAAGGAGTCCGCTGTACAAGGGGCCCGGCCTGAGGAGGTCCCTGTGCCAGTGTCCTGAAGATGGGCCCCTGACTGGCAGCACCTCCATCCAGCAGCAGAGGGGCTGAGGAAGCTCCTGGCTTCAGAGTTCCTCAGGCCTCAACTTCCTGAAGACACACAAAAGGAAGCCCATGTGCCCAATTTATGAACCAATTAGTACAGATGAGATGGAAGCTTTGCCATGGGACTCATCGCTACTGAAATTCTGACATCTAAGTTCTAAGTTTTTCATATCTGAGATGCTCTTAAAATGAATGCTTCTTTAACAATCTTTCTTACAATTTTTCATTTATTCACTTGAATTTTAAAAATTTGACTCTAAGCAGGTTCATTTTTGCTAGCAAGACACTATTCTGCAATTAAAATCTTCACTTGGACTGACAAAATACAGCTAAATAAAGTGGCGCCTTATGTAGCACATATTCCACTGCTGGCTCCCACTTACTGTGCACACAGTAAGAGTTTTGCACACTTTATCTCATTTATATGGCTGAGTTAAAGGCAGAAGGAAAACTATTGAGTTGTTAGATTTCTCAGCACACCATGTCTGGGTCTTCAAAGCCAGAGAAGGTTAGAGAATTAACCCTAAATCCGGGGCTAGTTTGAAAGCCAAGCTGAATAATCCAGCAAAGAACAGCATATTCTGGAGGAGGGTCTAAACACCCACTGCTCCCTCCAGTTATGCAGAGCTTGCTGCAAGTGCTCATGAAAAACACCGAAGGGGTGCTGGCTCTTGAGAAATGCCACTTAATCGAGGGGTCAGTGTTCCCCTCCTGCACCACAGAGAACAGTGTCAGATGGCTCTGGGGTTAGGGAGAGGTGTGTGTAGCCCCGGTAGATGGGCTTACTGCCTTAAAGGACAGTCAAAGGTGGGGGAGGCACAGCTGCCAACACTAAACCTTTAGGGGCTTAGATAGCTGAAGGAGTTTGATAAAGGCCAGGGGTCCCTGCACCTTTCAGCTAGCCCTGCCTAGGAGTTGCCCAATCAGCAGAGGCTGAGCTTGCCTTTCTCATCTTCCCAGAAGACCAGATGTGAAGGGGAGAGGACTGGGCATGGCCATATAGGCAAAGAATGTGCAAGTCTCCTTTGAGCCCAGGAGTTCGAGACCAGCCTGGGCAACATAGTGAAACCCCCATCTCTACAAAAAAATATGAAAATTAGCTGGGCATGGTGGTGCCTACCTGTAGTCCCAGATACTTGTGAGGCTGAGGTGGGAGGATCACCTGAGCCCAGGGAGGTAGAGGCTGCAGTGCAGCACCACTGCGCTCCAACCTGGGTGATAGCGTAAGACTCTGTCTCAAAACAAACAAACAAACAAACAAAACAGTGCAAGTCTCCAGCACTTTGGGGCTGAAACACAGATAGCACAGCAAGCAAACTCTGTGTCCCCTCTATTGCCTATCTTACAATAAATGACAATAAATGGATCAATGTAAGGAAACCAGTATTACATGGGGCTGGGAAGTCTAAAATAACTAAGCCAGAGAGTTTAAAGGGAGGTTTATCAAGACAAAAGGAAGAGATCATGTCACATGACTTTTTAAAAATACCAAGGAAATGTCTTTACTATTAAGGTACTCTTTTACTTTACTAATTTAAAAAAGAATCACCATGATAAACCCATCAATAGCTTCTTGTGGGCAGACCTGGGAATACCAACTTTATTATGCCCATGAGGGCAAAGCCTCCATTAGGTCTGAATCACCTGATTGTTTCAGTAGCTGCTCCACCAGCTGCAGGCCTGAGGAAGCCACCCGAATACTTCCCACTCCAGTTTGCCCATCTGTAAAACGGGCAGACCCGACAGCCCAGCCAGGACAATTGAGGCGATATCTCAGAAACATGGGCAGAGTCCCACAGAGAGTTCTGTCCAGGGCTTTCTGACAGGAAGCAAAGGGTGGTCAGTGAAGGAGAAAGCTGTGATACTCTAAAAAGAAATGGAATTAATGGTGATTACCAGACACTAGACAGAAAAGAAAGCAAAAGGATAGGTGCCCATCTTCAGAAATTAAGATGATTTGGAAATATCATATGAGGATTTAGTGATTTTAAATTCTAGATATCATTTAAAGCTTTATGCTAAAGGTTATTCATTTACAATTTAAAAAGAAAAGTTAGCCCTGAATTTAAGACAGCCTTTGGTAGCAAATCCACCAATATGAGTAAACACTCAGTTACATTTGATGAAATAAATGTCAATAACTGATTGATCACTGCTCCTTGTTAAACATAATCGCCTGCACACAGCCAGATTAAGAGACCAAGAAGGCAAGAGGGGAATTTTCCAGTTGTATCTCTCAGACAACCCAACAAATTAAAAACTAATTAACTTTTTGATTTGGAAAGTAATCCATCTCTCAGAATGAGCAATCACCACGTCCAAGACCATCACAACAGTTAGCAGCATGGGGCTCTAACTCAGCACCCCGAGGAACGACCTCATTAACATGTCATTGTTATTTCCACTGACACTAGCAGGGCTCAGCCTAACACAGGCATTATCTGCAGAGCTGCTTAACCCCAAAAGCAATGGTCGTACTGGACTGTAACTACAAGAGGGGTGTCCATCTCCCCCAGGGTCCACGTCTCCTTCATGTCTTACTGCAGCACAGCGCCTGGCATAGCGTAGGCCCTAAACACATTCTATTGCTAGAATGAAATCAGATTATCCCAAGATCTCCTGGTAAGAATATGGAGGTGAGTGCAGTTTCCCAGCTGGCTCACGGAACATACTGACTGTCACTGAAGCCTGACGTTCTCTATTTTTCCTTTTGTAGGTAAAGTTTCTACAGAAACACAGGGACAGCCTGTGATGCGTTCCTCATTCTGAGACACTTCATGTCTACCAGCTGTCGATCGAACAAGCTTCTTTCCTGCACTGACTTCATTCCAGCAGTCCATGATCCATAAGAAAATCACGACAGTCTTGTAGGTGTCTGGGGGAGGAGAGAGGACAGCGAGGACAAGTGGCTCTTGAGAGGAAAGGGGGCAGGAGTTCATGTTTAAATTATTTATTACACCCTCCAGGAACCATCCAATAAATGATACAACTTAACATCCACCTGTTTAACATGATATTCCAATCTGCTACTTTTCTTTCTGCCAAATGCAAGCCCAAGATGAGGTTTAGAATAACCTGTGCCTAGAAAATTAAAAGACAAAAAAGGAAGAAAGTGTGCCCTCCAGTACAGTCCTCATGTCTGAGTCTATTTTTCATTATTTGTTTTGCACAGAGTTAGGGAGTCACAGATACAGACGGTCTGACATAAAGATGCAAAATGTGCCAGAGTCATGGTGGGGCCAGCGGTGATTGATCGGGCTGGAGCCTCTGAGAAGGTGAGCAAGCTGGGAAAGAGCCTGCTGGGGGCAGGACTGGGTGCAAGTGGTGTCTGATTGGGATAAGCTGAAAACACCCAAAGTGGCCAGTGCTTAAGGTCAGGCACACCCTCTTCTCCAAAGGGACACTTGAAGATCCCTTAATCCAAGACTTCCAACCAGAAACTGTCATCTGACACAGCAATAGGTCCCCTCCCCTTGGATCTTCCTGCTAGCTAGTGTTCCCTCTGTCCTCCTGAGCATCTCCTCTGGCCCCTCTTCACTTCCACTCCCATCCCTCACAGCCTCTGTGGCTCAGCTTTGTGGATGCCTTCCCGTCAGGTCCTAGCTTGCAATTCCCACCTCCTTGACCCTCCCCAAGACCCTCAGCCCCATCACCCAGGTCTCTCAGCAGAGCTCTTGACAGGCCTCCTGAGCAATTCATTTCATCATCCCTTCGTTTGTTCATGTGTTCACTCATTCAGTAGATATTTATTGTCCTGGAGATGTAGCAGTGCCAAGGCAGCCCCAGCCCCAGTCCTTATGAAGCTTAGGATCTCACTGGAAGAAACAGGCAACAAACAAACAAACAAACAAACAAAGGAAATGTAGAGAATATCTCATGCTAAGAAGTGCCACGGTGCAAAATGAAACAAGCAAGGGGGATAGACTGCCACAGGGGAAAGGATTTGCTGTGTGAGATCAGGCGGTCAGGCCATGCCCCTCCTGGGGGCTGGTACTGGAGTAGGTCTCTACTTCAATACCCAATCTGAGCACATTTGTCTGCTCAGGACTGTTCAATCCCTCCTGCCCACTAGGTGAGCCTCTCTCTTCACTGTCATCTCCCTACTTTGTAGCTGTGGCACCAGCAGTAAGAACTAGCAGGGGAAGCAGCGGAGGTCCTAGGGATGGCAGTAGCATCCCAGTAGCAGCTTCCATTTGCTGAGCAATTACCCATGCCAGGCTCCATGCTGAGCCCTCTCCACACCAGCCTCCTTCAATCTGCACGGCCCCCAGAGGAACTTCTGACTCCTACCCACACTCATGAACCTCCACCATGTGTGCCTTACTCAGAGTCTGGTGATTTTGGATTGCTGTCTGAATAAATCATTGGTTTGGGCTCCCACAGGCTTTTTGTACAGGGAGATAAATCCCCATACACACTTTGATTAGAAGGCACTTTCATTGTACCACTATAACACTTATATTAAAAATGGAACTTAAAGTAGTTTAAATTAAATGAGTTATATTTAATTAAAAAGCCTTTAAGGCACAATAAGAGTGTTTTTCAATTTTCTTTTACAACAGAGTCAAAAGGAAGAAAGGCCCCCAGTGGTCAGCAGAGCTAGACTGGTGTTTACTTAGGACCTGGCCCATCTGAGAATCCCAAGGAAAATCCAGTTTTATTCCCTGTCCTCTTTCTGTTCCTTAGGTAGGATGCACCATGAACTTCAGTTTCCTCGTCTGAAGAGGAGATTGAAAGGTGCTACCTATAAGATTGTCGTGAGAAAGGAATGAGGGAGCATGCGGAGAGCATGCAATGTCACTCCTCAAGTAGAGAAATACCTGCCCCACACGTGCCACATCAGGAATCACGCCAGCCTTAGCCACCCACTCCTCCCAGGAGGGGCCTTGTGCCTGGGCAAAGGCACAGGGAAGCTTTGTCCCCTGCAGCCTGAATCAGTTCTTTCCCTTGAGGAGTAGGTGCTGAGAAAGACAATGAGGACAGAAGTGGGCATTTTGCCTGCACTTCTCTCATAGGCTAACCCAGCAGTTCTCAAATGGGGACATTTAAATAATCCAGAGTATAGGCCATACCCTAAACCAATTAAATCACAATCTCTGGGGGTGGGACACAGGCATCAGTATTTTTTGAAGCCACCCCAGTGGTTCTAATGTATGGACAAGTTTGGGAACCACTGGGTTAATCATGCATCTTAACACCTTACAAACTCTTGCCCCAGCGGGCCTGGCCAGTGCTCTGCACCATGGTGCCCAGCTGCCTCAGACAAACCTCTGCAGGTGCCAGTGGGCTGGCAGGGTTCTCCAATGAGGGTGCCCTGCTACTCCCACATATGGGGAAGGGTGTCCCTTCGTAACAGAGGGTATCAGCTGGGTGTCACAGGCACAGAAACTACTGTAAACAGTGGTGCCAGTTTCTCTTCCCAGCAAGAGTCAGTGGAGCCAGAGGATGGCTTGGGCAGGCCCACACTCGCCTTCCATGAGGGCCAATGCCAGCTCAGTATCCAGAACTCGCTGGATGCAGGTGGGAAGAGTAGGCTCGAGCAGCCAGGACTGAGAGGCCTCCTGGTGACATGGAGAATGGGGCCACTGGGCTTGCAGTGCACGAGACACAAAGGGGCTCACCTGCACCCCAGACCCCCGGCACTGGGTCACCATATACATGGCATTAACCTCCAGGAGCTTCAGTTTCCTCATCTGCAAAATGAGGTAGGGTAGTGTCTATGAGACTGCAGTGAGAGCTGAGAGAGGAGGGCAAAGAGCACTCAGTATCTGGTAGCTGCTGTCCACTTGCCAATTTCCACCCACAAACGGCATCCTGGCTGTGTCCCCAGCAATCAGCATAGCACCCAGCCTGAAAGAAGTGCTCATCATTGTTTCTGAGACTCTGGAGTGGGGAGGGGGTCCACTAGTTCTACTGTGGTCAGTAGGCAACAGCTGGGAGACACAGGTTGGGGGAAAGGCATCTGTTGGTACAGTGTCAACCCATGGGCCATGGCCAACCCCTGTCAACACTGCTCCCTCACACCTCTTCTTCCTTCCATGCTAGGCTCTTACCCATGACTTTCTCTCAGCCTTTGGGGCTGCCCATTGGCTCATTTGTTCCAACCCACTTGAATGCCAGGATGCCTTCCACTTGGTCTTCTGCAGGTGTAGATACCTCACGTGTCCTGGGCCCTGTATGTGCCTGGGGTATCCCTGTCCTGCCCTTCGAGATGCCCTCCTCTCCTCACTCCTGGGCAGCTCTGACCACTCACTAGCCATGGCCATCCCATAGCGCAGGGGTGCTCATCCACCTAGATGAAAGGGGCATATTCTGAAGGAGCCACCACCACTCAACCAATCTTTAGTACTCAGTGTGCCTGGGGGTGCCTGACACTCCCACCTCTGAGGAGGAGGCTGTCCCTCCATGGCAGCACCTCCAGCAGAAGTACATGAGCTTGCCTCTGGCCTCATCCCAGCAGCAGCCCTGCTGCTGTCTCCAGCGGCCAGTGGAAGAGTCAGCAAACACCAGCACATTCCCACTGGGTTTCCTGACCCTCCAAAAGCCCTTCACAGTAACCACAGTTGGTATCACAGTAACCAACTTGGCTGCCAATGCTGGGAGTCTTACCTCCTCCTTAAGATCAGGGCCCCAGAACCTTGCTTCTGAAAGGGAGACTGCTGTGGTCAACCCTTAGGAACTTCCCAAGGCCAATTCTTAAAAGCAGAAACAGAGACCACCAAGTATCACACACTTAGTCCTCCACCCACAGACACTGCGCTCACTGTCCCATGTGAGGGCAGTAGCTGCCAAGTCCCCACTGGAATCCTGGAAGAAGTGCAAGGAAATAGCCAAAGGAATGTTAATATGTTAATTCTCAGAGGTTCAGTGGCTGCCTGATGGTGAAAGAAGAGAAATTGTTGGGGAGGAGGGTGAATAGGGGCAGAACTCATCTCTCCCCACAGAAGGTCAAGAGGCCACCCACAGCCCAGCCCCAGAAGGCCACCTCAAACTCTGCTGCCCTCCAGGAGGAGGGGATGCCTCCTCTGATGTGACGTTGTCTGCTTTGGCCTTCCAAAGCTCAATGTCATCAAATGTCCTTTCCCTAGATTCAAAAATATGTCCTTGGGGATAAGAGCACAATACTGTGGTTAGGAATACATGCTAGATAGTCAGAAAGCCAGATGCAAACCCTGGCTCCACCACTTACTATATGGGAGATCTCAAACAGCTCACTTATCTTGAAGCCTCAATTTCTACGTGTGTAAAATAAACAAATTAATAATACCTCATAGACTCTCTTTGAGAAGTCAATGAATTAATCCACTTAGTGCTTTGGCAAAATGAAAGCTGTTTATTAATTCTATCATATCAATAGCTATGGAATTAAGAAATTCATATTAGGAATGAGAATTCCTACTGGGAATCTCCTCTTTATTTATTATTTATTTATTTATTTATTTATTTATTTAAGACACAGTCTTGCTCTGTCGCTCTGTCACCAGGCTGGAGTGCAGTGGCGTGATCTTCCTCTTTATTCTTATAAGAGAAGGATAAGAGGAGCCATTCAGACTTCCAGCCCAGAGCTCCAGATGACACTGCCCCCTTTCATCCTCACCCTAGAGATGTCCCTGGTTCCCTAACCCTCTCTAACTCTTGGCTACACAGAAAGAGACATCACAACAAAAACCAAATTTTTAATGCAATAAGACTTTGTATCTAGCTGGGAGCAAAGCTGAGATTCAGAACTGGGGAGGTGGAGAGTGCATCTATCTCATCTTGTCTTCCATGATGACAGGCCAAATTATCCCACAGCAGCTCAACTATTTTGCTTGCTGGATTTGGCAGGGTGGTGGACCTTCTAAGAAGAGGCATCTGGTCAAGCCATGACTCCCCTCCCATGTAACCCCTCTTTCTTCCCAAGAATGATTCCAGCTAAACCTCAAAGCAGCTGCACTAAGGAGCTCCATACAGCCACAGGATATGTATCTCTGGAGTCACAGGGCCACAACTGAGCACCAAAGCCTGCTCCCCTTTAGTGAGTTTGATGGGTCAGGCGTGGACACAGGCTGCCTTAGTCCATTTTGTGCTGCTGTAACAGAATACCTGAGACTCGGTACTTTATAGTGAACAGAAATTTATTGGCTCACAGTTCTGGAGTCTGGGAAGTCCAAGATTGAGGGGCTGGCATTTTGCAAAGGCCTCCTTGCTGCATACTCCCATGGTGAAAGGTCAAAGACAGAGAGCAAGAGATCCAATTCCCAGTCTCAAGGCCTTCTATAATCGGCATTCCTGAGGATGGAGCATGGAGCCTTCGTGACCTAAACACCCCCATTAGGCACCATCACCCAACTTGTGGCACTGGGGATTAAGTTTCCAACACATGCTTTTTGGGGAACACATTCCAACCATAGTACCCCAGGAGCCAAGGGCACTGGCACCAGGATGGAGGGTAGGGCCAGGGTAGTGACTGGCAAAATGCAAGTCGGCCTGTGGAGGCCAAGCCTGTTTTACAGCCTGTCTGCAGGGACATCCTAGGAATGGAGAAGTTGGGCTTCTGAGCTGCCCAGCTACAGACAGGCCGGGTTGGTGAGGCAGGGTATGGCGAGGGTGCTGACAAGACAGGGAGAGGAAGGCAGGCAAGCAAAGCAGGGGAGCAAAGATTTAAGAGCACAAGGCAGGCCTTACTGCCTTGAAGATCCCTGCTCTGAAGATCCAAAAATGCAACTCCATAAAATGCCCCATGTTTATACAAACTTGGCTCACATTTCTCTGTGTGCTTGCTGAGAGGTTTGAGGCTGGCTCTGCAGCCTCACCAACTGTCCTCCACCCACAATAACCTCCTGCTACTCCTTCACAAGAGCCACCCAGCGCTGCACCCACATCCTCCCCTCAGAGCCCCTGGAGGCCCCCTCACCCACTGGGACCTGCCTCCTGGCCACAGGCAAATGGATCTGGGAAGATATTTCCCCAAGCTAAGCCAATAAGGCTCTGCCCCTTGAGAACCTGAGGATACAGACAGAACTCAAATGAGACAGTCTGGGGTCCACAGCTCTCTGGAAAGACCAGTCTCTGGAGAGAACAGGCAGAGGAGGGAGAAATGGAGAAGGGAGACAGTGTAGCTCAGAAGGGAGTTGGGAGACAGACTGCCAATGCCTCTAAGCCTGAGCCCATGAAGGCATCCTGCCATTGGCTTTGGGAGAAGGTCTGGGGCCTCATGACAACCCTTCTTTGTACATGAGCATGTTAGCAGGTGATTCTGCTCCTGGCCACCAAAGGGTCCCTGATGAATCCCCTGGTTCACAGACCCAGACACCCACCTTAACCAATCTGTTCTGTTTTCCCCTCCTGACAGATATGGCCCTATTCCACCCTACACCTAGACTCAGAGGGTTACTCCTCCTTAAATACTCTAATACTCTGCCCACCCAGATCCTGGTCTTCCTCTCCAAGTACCTCTGCCTCCAAGAGGTCCTTCCCAATCCCACCTTCCACCCAGCGCATTTCTGTGCTAAATTCTCATGTCACTCACGGTTTGGCCTGTGCTGCTAACTAAATATGCTTTGTGCTGCATTCACCGCTCACCATTGTGCTCACCACATTCTTAAAGCTGTTTGTGATTATTCTTTCTTCTTTCTCATAATCCCATGGTGAGATATCAGATAAGAATTTCTTGTACAGTGCAGTTCATGATCATCTTTACTTGTAACACAAGAACAGTCATTTTGAATAAATTCAGATTTAAATTATATATACCATTCTCTTCTGGAATGGATAATGAATCATAGATAATTTTGTTCTAGTCAGCATGGTCATAAAAGTGTTTCTGTTCCTAAGAATTACTGGACAACTGGTGCTATGGTTTGGATGTTTGTCCCCTGCCAAACCTAATGCCAAAATTTGACCCTCAATGTTGGGGGTGAGGCCTAATGGAGGTGTCTGAGTCATGGAGCTGGATCCCTTAGGAGTGGCTTGGTGCCATCCTTGCAGCAATGAGTGAGTCCTACCCTACTAGTTCCCAAGAGAGCTGGCTTTTAAATAGAGCCTGGAACCTCTCACTCCCACCTTGCTTGCTCTGTTACCGTGTGATCTCTACACACACCCATTCCCTTTCACCTTCTACCAGGAGTGGAAGCTTCCTGAGGTCTCACCAGAAGCAGATTCTGGGGCCATGCTTCTTGTACAGCCTGCAGAGCCATGAGTCAAATAAACTTACTTTCTTTATAAATTACCAGACTCAGCTACTCCTTTATAGCAACACTAAATGGGCTAAGACAACTGGCCACAATCAACTGGACCAGGAAGGATACCTGGACCAAGGTGCAACTCTACAGCAAGGAATAAGACCTCCAATAGGACAGTTTTGGCCACCGGGGTGGTAGTGTCACATGCTGCGGTACCCTAAGCAAGATGAAGGACGACAGAGGAAGCTGGGAGTCTCTAAGTGTCACCCACATAGGATAGACCCAGTGCTGAATGTGGCAGCCCTGTGGGTGTCCAGAACCTCAACAGCCCCTTTCTTCACCCTCTTTCAACACCACCCCTGGCCCTGAAACTTGTCCACCAGCAATAATGAGCACCCACATCCTCTACACTGCCAGCCCAAGTCCTCTGAGGGGAGCTTAGGTGTCACTGAGCCAACAAGAACACAGCCATATCAGGTGGAACCACTTCAGGGGAGAGGTCCCAGAGCAGTACAGGCTCTGGTGGATAAGTTTTGGGAGGGAGTGTTGAAGGACCATAAAGGAGGGGGCTGGTGGAGGTTCTGGACACCAGAGGGCTGCTGCATTCAGCACTATGTCCATCCTATGCAGGTGACACCTAGAGACTTCCGGCTTCCTCCAGCCCCCAACCCGCACTCTTAAGGACTTTAGAACAGCTGAGCCAGGGGCCAGGACAAACCTGTGATACCAGATCTGCTATCAGCCACATGCACCTGGGCAGGGAATGTCTGGACTATGAGCACAAGTGTCCAGCCCTGGGACCCAGCGTGGGGAATCCGGGAGGCAGATGGACTTCTTTCTTTATTGAGATGTACTTCTTTCTAATAAAGATGTACTTCCTTCTTTATTACTCAATAAATACGCCTGCTTTTCTTTACGCTAAAGGTGAGAACTTAATTTCGACATTATATACAGACTAGAAAAAGATCATTAACTAATGGAGGTGATTCCTTCTGCTAACTTGGAATCCATTCTGAAGCAGCTGATTGCTCCTACCTCCCACCCCCACCCCAATGGCCCTCAAGCCTCAAGGATAGAATCACAAATCCCATTTCTCTTCAACCACTTAGCCAGCCTTAGTACAGGGCCAGGCACACAGCTAGGTGCTCAGTGGATGTCTGTTGATTACTAAGATTTAAGTCAACCAGATGTCCCGATTGGCCAAGCCAGCCCAGGGCTCAGAGACCCTCTAGGTAGGGATAAGAGAAAGTCAAATGGGAATTTCTGCTTCAGGACACAAAGATATGATCCTAAGCCATACTGCCAGGCATGAACACTCAAGCATGAAGCAGAGAAGCCTACTTTGTTTTTATTGAGACAGTCTCACTCTATTGCCCAGGCTGGAGTGCAGTGGTATGATCTTGGCTCACTGCAACCTCCGCCTCCTGGGTTTAAGCGATTCTCCTGCCTCAGCCTCCCAAGTAGCTGGGATTACAGGTGTGTGCCACCATGCCCAGCTAATTTTTTTGTATTTTTGGTAGAGACTGGGTTTCGCCATGTTGGCCAGGCTGGTCTCGGACTCCTGAACTCAGGTGATCTGACCGCCTTGGCCTCCCAAAGTGCTGGGATTACAGGCATGAGCTACTGCACCCGGCCAGAAGCCTGCTCTTCACTCTTCAAATGCTAATATGAGAACAGCAGTAACAACCAAACAGAAAATAGCAGAGGAAGAAGAGGAGGCACCATGGGGCATATTTTAGAGCCACTCTAATTAGAGTATCTGCCTGGCAGGCCTCTCCCGTTTGACACCTCCCAGCATCCCCACATGAAAGCCTACTTACCTGGAATGGACATTCAAAATGTGGCATCAGCAGGACCAACAGAAACTTGATGTCTTTTCTATAGAGACCAAAGTTTTCAAGGACGTTTAAATGCGAGGCCAGAAAGAGAAATAAATGGAAAAAGAGTTCCGTTCTCTTTACCTAGAGAGCAAGCTTTAAATGATAGCAGAGCTCAAACAAGCTTTCAGTTCAATTGTCCTAAGACTGGCATTAAGGAAAGCCATCAAGAGTCTTATACCTACTTAATGACATTTTAAAAGAGTAGTTCTGCTCCTTTCTGCCCTCTGTGAGGATGGCTGGCAACCACCTACCCTGGAGCCACAGACTATTTCTACTGACCCTGAAAATTCTAAGCACAAACAAAGCATCCTGCATTTGTTTGACTTTACATTTCACTCTCTGGATTCATGGTTTTGGCAAGGGTCTGGCTGCCTGCCAGTGATGCTGGCCTCTGCAGAGGAAATAGTCAGAGCCAAGCAGGCCCTCAAAGCCATTCTAGGAAGGGGATGGCAACTGAGTCAGGGTCCCACCTGTTCCTACACACATCCCATACAACTCTCTGAAGCCTCTCCTGGTTCAAGAAGAAAGTTAAGAAGATTTGAAACTGATGGGATTCTATCAGATGTGGAAGCCAAAGGCAGTCCAGTGACTATCTCCTGGGATTTCTTATGTAAGGAGTCCCAAAACTCAAGACACCTTGTCCAAACCCCATATGATGACAAAAGGAATAGTAAAAGATGGCTGACTCATTCACTTATTCAACAAATATCTGAACATCCTGCTGTGTGCCAGGCTTTCTGGACACTGAAGATATGGGGCCCAGACCCAAGATATTTACCACTCCACTGGAAAGAGGACCCTCTCACTCTGAGGGCTGCCTTGCTACATGATATGTGGCCATGGCCAGCAGTGACAAGAACTGCAGCAGCTGAAGTTGACACATCAGACTGTGGCTCAGGAAGGGCGCACAGTCTTCTTGACAGCCACTGACTGAGGTTCTGGGATGACAAACACAAAACCACAGCTCTGTCTGCTGTGTTCTGTGGAGGCAATCTGTGCCGGGCACCTCATGTACCATCTTAGTGCTCATGACAACCCTGAAAATGGTATTGTTATGTTGCCTGTATTTCACTCGTGGCAAACCTAAAGGCTGGAGAGGGCGATTCCCTTAGCTCCAAAGCTGGCTAGGGAACAAACAGATTTTAGCCCCCGGGGCCCTCCGAGTTGAGGGTGCACTTGAAGCAAAGGCAGGGCCGGGGATGCCTTAGGCAGCAGCACAGGCAACAGGCAAAGTGATTCAGCCCCAACAGGAAAAACCAATTATGGGGTTTTAAAACAACAAACATCCTGGAGGAGAAAGTGGCAACATGAAACACACAAGGTGAGAGTTAACAGGGTTCTATGGTGGGGGAGGAGGACAGCAGCCATTTCTCCCAGGAGCCTAGAGAGCCGTGCACATCAGCCTGCTTATACCAGCAGCTAGCCCTGCCACCAGCCAAGCAGGCCACCAGAAGCACTGAGGACTTTCAGCCTGAGCAGGGGAAGAGACGTCCTCTGAAAAAGCAGGCCATGCTTCAGGGGCCCAGGCCCCTGGCTGGGGTTGAAGTGTGGGTTGTGCTGGAGGCGTCTGTCACCTCTGAGGCTAGGCCAACTCCCTCACAGGTGGGGAGGCGCTTCTGTCAGCTGCATCACAGACTCACTGGTGGTCTCACTGATTCTCTGGAAAGGGCTTTTGCAAGAAACAGAATATGACTTCCATTCTCAACTCTTAAAAAGAAAAATACACACAGTTTTCAATCTAGATCCCAAATAACACAAAACCTTAACCTTCAAAGTATTTTAACAAAAGCAACAATGGCAGCTTCCGTCTCCAGCTAAGCCCTCCAGAAGGGTTTCGATTTGCACCCAAGGCCCTCTTGGAACAAAGGAAGAAAAGCCAAGGGCTCAGTGTCTAGACACAACATCAAGCAGGTAGACAGGTGCTACCTTAGCCCGGTCCCACCGACCAAGGGAAGACAATGCTCTCAGAGTCTCCTAACCAAAGCAAGCACCAGCACCAGCTCTCCCAACCCCAACCCCTGTGCAAGATCAAACTGAAACTCACCCTGTGATTGAGGGAAGACCTCAGCCCCGCAGGCCACTCACACTCATTCTTCACCTCTGCCAAGAGCACACACTCCTGGCAGGAGTAAAACAAGGCTGATTTTTATTAGGAGGAAAGAAATTGGGTTTCTCTTGTTCCAGACCTCCTGACTGAAGGGAATGCCCCAAAGGATGGCTACCCATCAAGAGAGAGGCGAGGCTGGTGGACAGATGGCTTCTCAGCCACCTGGCCACACTTCCTCCCCCCAACACCAATGTGCCAGCACCCACCACAGCGTCCTCGGTGTCGCCTGCTCAGAGCACTGGGCCCATATCCTCCCACATCCTCCATGTCTAGTTCCAGTATGCTCCACCTCCCAGGTGGCTGGTGACAAGACAAAGCCCGGGAGCCAGTGGCAGAGACCACAGCCATGGAGGCAGAAGGACAATGGCTCTGGCTTGGCAGGCTCGAAGAGTAGAGCCCACTCATTGGGCCTTGTTAGAGCCTGCCTGACACAAGGACGACTTTTACTTCCATCCAAATGGGAAGCAAAAGCAATAACCCACAGGGTGTAGGGGATAAATCAAGCAGATGATTGGGACTTGGCAGATCTGTGCTGCCAACTCCCCAAAAAATAGAAATTGGAGCCCCATTTACAATGCACAGCCTGATGTCCTCATTACAAGGGTGGGAAGTTTCCTACAGGAGTATAGATAATTTAGCAACAGAGGAATAAATAAAGTAGTTAGACAAGTAAATGCTAAATTAAGAGGAAGAAAAATAATGGGTTTCTGTGAACTCATAAATGCTCATTTTCCTGGGTCACAGAACTTTTCAGGGCCAATTAAAATTGTCAACTATGATCTCAAAATACCAAAGAGGCACACAGTGCACTAACTGGTACAGTGTGGAAGGGCTGGCTGGGAGCAGTGGAGAGGACACAAAGAACAAAGACAGTGACTTTCCCTGTTCAAGGATAAAGAGAAAAACAAGACTCCAAAACAGCTCACCAATGCAGCAATGCTCATCCCCAAAACAGGCTGGCTGGCCCTAGGGACAGAGACGGTATAGGACACCAGAAGGGGAGACACGGTGGTAGCGAGAAGTGAGTGCGCTGTTGGTCCTTGGAGCAGGGGGTGTGGGCTAAGCCTCAGCATTTAAAATCACCTCTCTCAGAATTTAAAACCACCTACAGACAAGCCAGGGAGGAACCATGGGTTCCAAGAGCAAGAGTTACCTGTCCAGCTGCTTGAAAACAGGTGCAAATGACCCTAGAACCAAGGTTGTTTAAGTTCATCTTTCCCATCTCCTACCTGCCCACTAAGCTAGTCTCATCAAGCTATTTTCCAGCATGACTGCAGCCTGCCCATTTCTCTCCTTTTCCTGACTGCAGTCAGCATCATGTCAGCAAGAACTAAAAAAAGGCCAGAGTCAACCCAACTGGGATTCTCCTTGTGTGTGTGCATGGGAGGAGGCAGGGGGCTCCTCTAAGGCTTTTCTGCCCAGTGTCCCCCAGGATCTGAAGTATCAGCATCACCTGGACCTCAGAATCTTGGGACCCACCTCAGATTTGCTGCATTAGAATCTGCATTTTAACAAGATCCCAGACCGTTCACAAGCACATTGCATCTCAAGAGGTGCTGGCGCAGGTTACAGCACACCCCATTCTGTAATTGGGAATGGGTTCATCCCAATGCCCCTGAGACCTTGGGAGGTTCTGCCACCATCATTTGCCTTGAAAATTATAAATGTACTGATAAAGTCTATAGGTGGGAGGTTGTGCCCTCCCAGTTGTACCTGAAAAATGAATATCCACATCCTCTGACTCAGAATAATCAGCAGAAAGCCCTGGCTAAGTGTTAGGGACCCAGAGAAGTGGCCCCCACGTCAACCAGCACCGCACCTGCAGAGGAAGTTCTGGATCCTTTTGAAAGGGATATGTGGTTCGGTTATCCCAGGGCTCCATGGCCCTGGGGAGAAGACCATTCTCGCCTCTTGCTGAGAGACCTTGCCCAGGGTCTCATCTTCTTTGAAAGCAAGTCAAGTACTAGAATTTGCAATGGTGAGTATCACAAGGGTGATGTGGCAGAAAAGCCATGAGAGATGCACACGTACTACAGGTGAGGCTTAAGAAAATGCGAACGTCCAGCTTGGACCCCCGTAGGTTCACCGGGAAGAGGGAGTTCCTTTTATTTATGCCCACAAACCAGCTGAGGGCCAGGGTGAGTACAAACACCAACGGGCAAATCTCAAGCCCTATAGACGACCAGCTGTTCTTCCCCAGTAATCAATCAAAGAGCACAGTCAGGGTTATGGGTGGTGGGGAGAATTTTATCAGAAAGGGTGGTTGGGGGTGAGGGACACTAGCGTTAAGACAATGAATACATAAGAACAGTGAAAGTGTTTTTGTAAAAATCAGTGCTCAGTCTTAGCAGCCCAAGTACTACTGAATGCCCAGCCAAGGCAGAACGAAGCCACGGAGCATCTAAGGACTCTGCAATTTGAGGTTGCCATGCCTCGTGGGGACAGGAGTGCCATGCCTGCCATCAACACTTGTAGCAAGGGGAAGGGGCCGGGCAGTCAGGGTAGGATCAATGCTGTCTTAGGCTGACCCCTGAGGTTAGGGAGGCAGGGAATCATGTTTAAGTTAGCTGACACCACTGCACATATTTCTTCTGCAAAGACTTTACTTTGAGAGAATTTGCAAATACTGAAAACCCATGGTGTCTGAGCTCAAAACCTATCTCTGATCTATAAGCACTGAGGCATATGAGATGACAATTTAAGAAAGAATCAATATTAACATGTACAGGTATGTAGTACGTGACTATGTATATGCCATGGGTAAGAGTCGTTTGGAAAAAGTTCAGTAAAATGCATGAAACACGTATAAGACCGTGTAACACCCACCATTCAATCTCAGAGCCCAGCAAATGGGTGAGATGCTGGTGCTGGAACACGACACCCAGGCCCCAAAAGTGGGAGGCTCCCACCATAGCACCCAGGCCCCAAAAATGGGGTGGCTCCAATGGCAGCACCCTAGCTCCAAAAGGGGAGGCTCCCGCCACAGCACCCTGGCTGCAAAAGTGGGGGGCTGCCACTGCAGCACCCAGGCCCCAAAAGTGGGTGGCTCCCACAAATGCCTATTTCTCAAAAGCAGGTATGCTCTCTGGAGGCTGCTACCATATCACTTCTCACCCCTTCCTGGTTCCTTGGTTCCCCCTCAAATACAAAATTCTATCAATATTGATTTTACTACTATATTTATCTTGACCAGTGTACAGACAGTCCCTGACTTAGGTTTGGTTTGACTTAGGATTTTTCAACATGAGCATAGTATGAAAATGATACACATTCAGTAGAAATCGTACTTTTAAGTGCCCATACATCCCTTCTGTTTGTCACTTTCAGTACAGTATTCAATAAATTACATAAGATATTCAACATTTTATTATAAAATAGGCTTTGTGTTAGATGATTTTGCCCTAAGCGTAGGCTAATGTCAGTGTTCTGAGCATGCTGAAGGCAGGTCAGACTAGGCTACGATGTTTGGTAGGATAGGTGTATGAAATACATTTTCGACCTATGATATTTTCAACTTACAGTGGGTTTATTTGGATGTAACCCCGTCATAAGTCAAAACGCAACCGTGTAGGATAAAGGGGGGGGGGGATATAACAACATTTCATTATTTCAATAAATTGTACCTCTCAGAATTGTTTCCTCTGAATTCAGAATTCCATTAGTATTCTAGGGCACGTTCTGCCACTCCACTCTTATGAAAGAGGCACTCCACCCAGCTGTATTTCTTTTTATCTATGTCTGTAAAATGGTAAACTCCTTGAAGCTATTTCCACTGCAGTCTTTGTAAATAAAACAATAATTTAACACTTGCTACAATTGCTTTAAAAATATGTGCACACACACACGTTGGTCATTTAATTCTTATTTACCCTTAGGTCAATCAAGTAATTGGTATAATAACTGTAAAGGTAAATCAAATCTTATTAACGCTTTCTAAGTACTTTAAAAATCTTAAGTCAATGAGTATTTGTGTGAAGTACTACTACTGGGAAGAAACACAGAAACATTTTAATATCTGGTTCCTGAAAAAGGTTTTTCACTTATTTAGAGTCTCAGGAAACTCTGCTGGTTTTGATTCTTCCAGGAAATAAGACTGTCTGCGGAAACTGCTAGAGGAGTTTAATATGGTTTGGACTGTGAGTTATCGATACATTAATAGCTACAGTTCAAATAATAAACTACCCAGAAACTATAACACGCAAGGACTATCTTGGATATTAGGATGCAAGCCTGCCCGGCCTGCAGGCTGCTCACAGATTTGCTGGGGAAAACCATCCACGTCCCCACTGGGAATGAACCTGCTGTGCAGGGAGGTATGCCCTGCGCTGAAAAACCTGATGGTCTGGTCTGAATTTTGGAAGCACCAGAGTGACTTTATGACCAGGACCAAAGGTCACATAAATATCGATTGGCTTAAAAATGCATCGAACCTCTATTTTGCTTATAAAATTATTAGACACTGTAAGGAAGAAAAGATAAATAAGACAGGCTCCATCCATATGCTAACGTAAAAATAAAAGAGTAAGAAAACAAAAAGAGAGGAAGGACTAAGAATTCAGAAAAAGAGACCAGGTGTGACCAAGAGTGGTCAAAGAAGGTTCTAAAGAAAAAGTAAGAACCAGAGCTGGCCCCTGAAGGAGGAGGAGAGTCAGGTGTAGAAAGCAAAGACATAGAAAGGAGAGACAGCACGCCCTGCAGGAGGCCCCTGGTGGGCAGGGGCATGGGGGTGCATGGAGGGATGAACAGAGTGTGAGCAAGGGCTGCAAACAAACCGATTAAAATAAATGTTCTGCTCTCTGTTTTCTTTTTTTTCCTTCGAGTTTTTTCTTTTTCTTTCTTTCTTTCTTTTTTTTTTCTCAGACATGGTCTCACTCTGTCACCCAGGCTAGAGAGCAGTGGCACAATCATGGCTTGTTGCAGCCTTGACTTCCCCAGGCTCAGGTGGTACTGCCACCTCAGTCTCTCGAGTAGCTGGGACTACAGGAGTGCACCACCACACCCAGCTCACTTTTGTATTTTTAGTGGAGACAGGGTTTTGCTATGTTGCCCAGGCTGGTCTTGAACTCCTGGGCTCAAGTGATCGGCCCACCTCTGCCTCTCAAACTGCTTGGATTATTAGGTGTGAGCCACCATACCTGGAAGTGTTCTGTTCTCTGCAGCTAAACCTTTAACCTAGGCCATCCTAAGCCCTAGGCCCATTCCCATTATTATCATCTCATTTAATCACTGATAGAAACAGTTTCAATGATTAGAAGTTATAATACTGCAAAAACAAAAGCTATAGCAAAAAACTATATATATGATCAATAGGGCAATAGTTCTTGTGGTGCAGAATCTACACAGTCATCACTTCCCTTTCCTGAAGCAGCAACATTCCTGCACTTGGAAGACAAAAGCTACCCTGGAGCAGGGGTTGCAGGGGAGCAAAATAACAACCCCCAAAAAGCGTTACTTCCTCCCAATGACCAGCATCTGCTCCTTCTTGTTGGCACACAAAGAATTAGGGTGTTAACAGCTAAGATAAAGAGGCCCTGGGTTGATATTAACTTACCTTCAATTTACCTCCAGCTAAATCCCACCTTAATTGACTTGATACTTTTATTTGAAATAAGTGGTTTAAAACAGTGGGCCGATGAGCCCCAATAGTAAGAAGACTAAGCTTACCTGTGTGTTTGTCTGTTTGCTTTGTTATTAAATATTCAACAATATATGTGTAGGATTTAAGTGATCATTTTCTCTTCATATGGATATGAGTGTACTGATAAAGCTGTTCCCATAAGGGAAATGCTGTTCTCACCAGCAAGCCAGCCTCCAGACTCTTTCAAAAGAGCATTAAATTGCGTCCTTCATGGATTTAGATGGCAGAGATAGCGTTTCTGTTTAATCATCTGCTCACCACAAAAGGAAGGCACACTAACTTCAGCAGGAAAAGTGTACATTAAATTACTTCTGTGGCTCCCCAAAGATTAAGGCTGGTAGGTTTGGGATTGCATTACAATTAAGTAATAATGAAAGAGAAATCATGTCTTTTGATCAAATAATGCATTAATCCTACCCTACACTGAGTAACCTTATTCACTCTCTGGGAATGTTGACTTTCTGAGGTAATTTTTATTTCTCATTCCGCAGGACAGGAAACAGGGACAAAGAAAAAGAGAACGGCAGGCATCAAGGAAGACAATGGGAGGAAAAGTGCCCTGGAAAGCTCCCTATTAGGAATTAGTATTCATCACGGCATAGAGAAAATCCCAGGTGGTTTTAATGGAATGGTGAAGTCATTCCTTAAGAGTCAGCACACACAAAGCATTTTCTGCAGAAAAATACATTTTGCCCATGAACCCCAAATTCATGGGACCTACTACCTTGGAGAGGGCCAGGTTGCAGTTTATGGATCCTCTTTACTACATAAGACCAGGGTTCACTAAGCAATTAGCAGAACATCCAGACTCTCCAGGGAGGTATTTGAGAACAAGTTTTTCAAGCACTTTAGAAGCATTTATATATACCTAACATGCCATTAATCATTCTTATCTGTTCATTAAAGCACTCTCCCTTAGGACCTCCACTTGCCAGTTCTTTCTCAGCCTGGTGCTTTTTATCTATATACCTGAAAAGTAGTCCATTTCTTTTCAAATATATTTTATAATTAAAATACTTCACTAATTCACATGGGTGTGCTCCACCAATTACTCTGCATTTTCAGAGTTTTATTAAATATACAGAAAGGCCATTCTCCTGAGGGTCTTTGTAGAGACTAACCAGGCAACTCAAGCTTGGTTTCGGAATACACTTTCAGCATCTGAGAGGTTTTAGAGCCATTACTCACGTCGTGTTATCAACCTCTTGTCTGTATCCACACAGGTTGCCTTCTTCTGTCCCCACCAAAAAGGAAGCGCAATTTTAATTTACTTTGTGATCGAACTGACCTAAACTAAAGATGGAGGGGAAATCAGATACTGTAACATCGGAAAGCAATCAGTTTGAAATGTTATGTCCGCAGGGATTTGACTATACCTCTGCCTGTGACTCCCCCACACCCACATCCGGGCCTCTGCTGGTTCCTGGGTCCATCCATCCCAGCGCGGCCGGCAGGGAGGCTCCGAGCAGTGTGAGATGCAGCCAAAAGCCTCCTGGTTTCATTTTGATGAGTCTGTTGAAGAAATGACAAATGCTGAGAATAAAACATTGTGAGATGGATATAGTAAGTCACAGTGAGTTAGTATGTGTTCCCCAGAATCAGATAAGCCTGGGCTTAAATCCTGGCACCAAACTTCTGTTCTACCTTGGAGAAGTTATATTACTTCTGAGCCTTAGTTTACTTATTTCTAAAATGGCAATAATATGTACCTCGAAAGGCTTTTGTGAGGATTGAAGGAGTTAGTGTCAGGCATAGAGTAAGAACTCTATAAATGCTGTTACATGGAAACCCATTTGAAATGCCACCTACCGTTACATCTATAAGAACAAACCAGGGTGAGGCAGGTGGGTCACCTCTATTAGGCTGCCATATAGCCACGCCTTAGTTTCCTGAGAAAGCATTTGGGGCTAGGCACACAATTAGTGCTCGAGAAACTATGATTATGGCTGGGCGCAGTGGCTCACAACCTGTAATCCCAGCACTTTGGTAGGTGGAGGCAGATGGATCACTTGAGGTCAGGAGTTTGAGACCAGTCTGGCCAACATGGTGAAACCCAGTCTCTACTAAACATACAAAAATTAGCTGGGCGTGGTAGCGGGCACCTGTAATTCCAGCTACTCAGGAGGCTGGGGCAGGAGAATCGCTTGAACTCGGGAGGCGGACGTTGCAGTGAGCCGAGATCATACCTCTGCACTTTAGCCCGGGCGACAGAGTGAGACTCTGTCTCAAAAAAAAGAAATGATGATTAAGAATTATGTTACATCTCTGGCACCTCATTTGCAGCCGACACCTCAGTTTATAAGACAGTGAGCTTCAACATGGCATCCTAAGGTCTAATATCTTAGTTTCAAGACCAACCATTTTTTGTGGCAGAATCCAAGCATCCAATGATAACAGAATTTCAATAACCTTTGAGGTGTTTCCTGAGGCTCACTTGATAACATTACTGTATACAGTCCTAAAAGACAAGAAGTGAGCAATTCAAGGTAATCAAATAATCACATGGATGAAAAAACTAAGGATCAGCTACAACAAATATTCAAGTCCAAATCATGTGCTAAGCATTGTGCTGAGGAAATGAGGACGCAGACTATCTTACTTGTCCAATAAGCTGTACTTTTTTGGAAAAAGTTTTCCACTGTGAACACAGTCCAACCATAATTTCAGTATTCTGACTATGAAACATAACCAGATACAGCTCATTATGCAGTACTTAGAACCCCTACTCCAGGAAACTTTAGGGGTTATTGATTTCTGCTTGTGCCACACAATTTAGTGCTTAATCACATATGGTCCACACTGCATCCTGATCTAGGCTGGTGAGTTAAAGACACCGGAGCTCCTTGGAGGCCAGCACCCAGCATGAACTGGCCTAGGGCTGGTCCAGAACAGACATCCAATTCAGAAAGAAGTGGGTGCTTGAGGGACCTGGCAGTCCATCCCTGCTCACTGCCATAGGCAACAGCTTTGGAGCATCCCTACTTTAGACAATGGGGTGGAAGTTGTCACATAGTCACTAGTGCTGAGTCCAGGGCTGGCAAACAGTTACACTCCTGCCACATTCCAGGTTTTGTTTGGCTGCTATCCACATCCAAATAGAGCTGCCTCTCCACATTTGCTTTATGTCTCCAGCTGGAGACAGAAATGCCCACAGGGAGGAGAAGTCAGACTCAAAATTGTGGGCCTATAGCACTGGCCTATGAAAAAGCAAGGTTATAAGGCATGACTGTCTTTTAAGAGAAGGTGTCTGCTTGTTTTAAAAAGAGTCCATAAGCTCCCACTCTTATATCTGTTTCTTCGGTCACTCATCTTTGACATCTGTTGACAAAGCTGAGCTACCAGGAAAAGAGTCTGTGTGGTCAGTAAATATAATCTGAAGGTCACAGTCTCACCATCAGCACCTGCCCCACACTCTGAAGAAGGCAGAGTTGAGTGGAATAGTGCCGCTTCAGCTGCCACCTGGGAGAGGACTGTGAGGACTGCGGCAGTCACAGCACCCCCTCCCCTGCCCCCCAATGGCTTCTGCACTCTTGATCCAGTGATCTAGCTAGGGTGTGTGAAATCTTACAGGGAGAAGGAGCAGGAAAAGAAAATCGTATTCGGACTAAGAATAAAAATGTCTTCCCCAAACTGCAACCTGTTTTTCTTGTTTTCTTGAGATGGAGTTTCACTCTTGTAGCCTGGGCTGGAGTTCAATGGTGCGATCTCAGCTCACTGCAACCTCCGCCTCCTGGGTTCAAGTGATTCTCCTGCCTCAGCCTCCCGAGCAGCTGGGATGACAGGCATGCGCCACCATGCCCAGCTAATTTTGTATTTTTAATAGAGACAGGGTTTCTCCATGTTGGTCAGGCTGGTCTCGAACTCCCAACCTCAGGTGATCCACCTGCTTCGGCCTCCCAAAGTGCTGGTATTATAGGAATGAGCCACCACGCCCAGCTGCAACCCATTTTTCTAAAAATAAACAAGATAACTCCCTATTCTCCATAAGTGATCCTCTTCTGAATGCAGAGCCACTTTCCAGAGACTGCAGAAAACAGCGAGTGGATTTTTGGAATTTTTAAAAACCAGCCATAGAAATTTAAGCTAGAACTAGAAAGACATTGCTTCTTATTCTCATTAATTTTGTCCTACTTATCTACTATCAAACATTGCTCACAGAGTAAACACACAGAGTAAGGTCTACTTTTCTCCCTTTCCATGTCTCCTAGCTCACATAAACGAAAAACAGCAAGATAATCCAAATCTATTCTAGTTAATGTACAGATGTCCACTCCTGGAGTTATGAAATACATAAGACACAAAATCTGGTATTTAACTTTTAATCGGCTTTGTAATCTAAGATCAATTATGTTTTATGTTTGGGTACTAATGGGTAGCATTAAAATAAAATATATTCATTTCAACTGTGATTTTCGCAAGCGCCAAATCAGTTCATAAGAGGATGCACCAAGACTGCTGCTTTCTGGGTTGTGTTTCAGGAGGCCCAAGATCCAAGCCTGGAGCTTGGCCTGGAGTTGCCACTGGTTTTATCTGGTTTGTGTTTATATTTCCTGTAAGACTGTATTTGGAAACAGGAAAACACATGAACCAGGCCAACTACTGAAATACTCCTGGGCAGCTTGTTTGTAAAGTTTAGCTCAGTCTGTCTACCACTAGCTGTGATTTCATTTGCACTGTGGATGTGTTTTAGATGTCATTTTATACTTAACGGTGATTGACAATTCATTATATCTACAGCACCAACAGCCTGGAAATTTACAGCTCAAGTTTTATGACAGTTCAGTTCATAAAAAAGAATTAATATTGGGTCTAAATCAATTTTGATTATCTGTCTAATAATCAAATAGAGACTATCTATTTGGTTAACACTTATATAGCAATTACGATGTGTCAGGCACTGTTCTAAGCACTTCACAGGTATTAACTCATAACCCTCCTTTTTCTACTCCACGATGGGGGCAATGATTATCCCTCAATCAGATGACAGAGGAGATGGGGTCACAGAGAGGTTAAGGATTCTGCCAAGGCCATGTGGCAAACAAGTGGCAAAACTGAGATTCCAAGTCAGGCACGTAGACCCAAGACATCTATTCTCTTAACTCCCACCTGCTGCTGCCTGTCTGTTTTGTTTTGTCCTGCCTGTTTTGTTTTGATAAACAGTTGTTTTTAGTATAATGGGGAAAATCTAGAGACAGTAAGATAGGAGGCCCTGGCCCCGAGACTCTCCTTTCCTCCGAAAGCTGCCACGAGCTGCTCTCCTCCTCATGGCTCCAACCAAGAGCAGAGAGCCAAGCTGCTCACCCTTAATTCCCACATTCTACCCCGGGATGGGGGCCCCTGGGCAGACTCTCCTCAGTCCTCACTGCTGCTCTATTTATGGGCTAAGAAAAAATATGGTAGAAGGAAAGAAGGGAGGGAGGGAGGGAGGGGAACCATAAAAAGATGCACAGAATCCCAGGCCGATGCCCCTCAGCTCATGGAGAGCACCAGCATCATAAGGCTAGTCACTCTGGAGAAGTAAATCTGTTAACAAATTAATTACTCCTCAAATTCAAATAGTCCTACTGGCCTTCAGATAGAGGCAAATGCAAGAATCTCCCCATTATAGAATTGGGAAGGTGCCATCCATAAGGTCACAAATCCCCTTTTTAACCTAGAGCTCCTTTTGAGATCAATTTAGATTAATAAGTTTCATTCAATCCTTGCTAAGCCTTAAGTATTAATTATAAATCTACCTAGGACTGTCCACATATAAAGAGCTGAGACTACCTTTTGTTCCAAACAAGTCATAAAGTACACTGACTTGATACTTAAACCATCTTGTTTGGAAGGGAGGTGTTTCATTGCTTCCCCTGTGGTTTCCTACCAGAGCTTCAACAGACATCCCCCCAGTCAGGAGAACCTGGTGCTAACCTGGCTGCCGCATAGATAGGACACCAGAAGACCAGAAGGTGGACGAATCCACCCAGGTTCAAGGACAAATCAGTGGCTAGGCCTAAACTGGAACCCAGGCATCCTGCCCCCAGGGCAACTGTTTGGTTCCTTATATTATGGCACACTTACACCTAGAGTGGGAGTTTGGATTCTTTGTTTAGATAGGCAGATTTTGCTTTTCTCAATGCTGAAGAACCTCCACTAGATTGTCTACCTCCTTGTGAAAACCACAGGATTTTCAGGTGTTCTAAAATAAGCTAATATCTGTGCTATTATTTATCTGTATTTAGAATTACAGAGGTATTACAGGTTAGTATGATGTAATATTCCAAATACTGACTTGCTTTTTGAAGAAAGCTGAAAAAGCATGAAATAGGAATGCAAATTGTTAGGGAGAAATAGGTATTCATACGAAAATACCAAAATCTGCCCCACCCAGAGAATGCACACAGGCATGTAAGCTGTCTTTATTGACCAAGTTCACAGGCCAGAGAGAAGCAATCCCATTAAACTGGCAATGGGTTTAATACAAACTTCTCTTTCTATTCCAGGAAACAGCCCTGTTGGGAAGAATGGGAATTCTGGCCCTCAGAGTTTCGGTGGCATTGTTCATCCATTCTCTCTCTCAGCCTCTCTCCCAGAACTTGGTAACTTTACCAGACTAGCCATTAAGGATTAGCCATACAGAAATGGCTTCTTTTTGTAATCAACAGGACCAGAAATTACAAAGATGATTTGGCAGAACCAAGCAATGCCACCCAGCCTTGAAGAGAACAGTCAGATTTGTGACCCTGAAGCATCTGCATTCTCAACCTTTCCAAATGAAAAAGTGTCTGCCCTACACACACTGTAGGTGTGTAGCGTTTCATACATGGCAAGTTGGCAATCAACATATAAAAATCAACTGGGATTCTGGAATTCCAAATACTGACTGAATACAACCTGGAATTCTCTTCTGCATGTCTGCTCAAATTTAAAAGGGGGAAAAAAAGCCACATCAACCCCAACGTGAAACCAGGAGGCTGTATGGGAACCTCTCAAAGGCTTAGGACCCTAGTTTTGATATGTGAGTGTTTTAGAAAAAAAGAAAGTGGTACAGATTTCCTAAGACAGTCCCTAAAATACCAACCCAGGGAAATTAGGCATGGAAATATAGCAAGCTAACCTTGCAGCAAGCCCTAATGAAGTTAAATTGCATTTCCTATTAATTATCTACTCTATATCATTAGTTAATTCTTCCCCAACACTTGATAAATTAGATGCCTAAATTATTCTATATGCCATGTATAAATCTATATTCCTATTTACTCTGAAGTTTAGCACAGACACACATGTGACTTCCAATAACCTTTATCCTTCCAACCTTCAGGTTATACCTCTTAAGAACCACATTCTCTTGACTGCAGTTCTATTTTATTGGAAATTCCATGCCTTATGTTATGCATTGAGACAGAAAATGTAAAGAAATATGTGCTCTTGAAATATCTAATTGCATTAAGCTAGGAAGCACACAACTAACCGCACATAAGCAACTCAAGAAGGTTGAGTTTGCAGAGAAACACTCAAACAAGGCAAGGTAGGAGTTAAGGTAGTTTTATGAAATAATGACTATTCAATGCTAGTCTCTGAATATAGTGTTAAGTCAAACAAAAGATCATAACGTGAAGGTCACATTTAAAAAGTCCTACGGCCCTTAGAAAAAGGAAAAAAAGTCCTCAGTGACTGACTGGTCATGGTGGAAAAATCCAACCTCCTCTTCCCTCACCCACCTCCAGGGCACAGCCAAAAGGATAAAAGTTCTCCTAATACCCAGAAAAACAAGCTGGCCTTTTCCAGAAGAAAAAGAGCTTTCCTAGAATCAACAAAAATTGAGGATGATCATAAAATTCTAAGAGAGAAAAAAGCACTAGGACAACTCTAACGAGCAATTTTAATACATTACATCAAAGTGGACTATTTTCTTATGTGAACTTTGGCTCAGTCTGAAGTCTTTGGAGAGGGTGGTGCCTTTTTTTCCTAGGATGGGAGGGAAAAAGCGAACATTCAGCAGAGTATGGCAGAAATGGTCTAGTGATGCTGCAGTGCCTCCTTCTCACAACGCTAAGATGGGAAGCAGACACGTGCCCTGTAGGGCATCTTTTTATATGTCCGGCTTGAGCTCCTGCCTGAGAGTTGCTGTGGCTCTGGAGTCTCAGAAGCTGCATCACTCACACCTCTGACCATTCCCTTCCCAGGTGGACCACCCCCCCCCCCCCACCAGACCCAGAGTCTGTCCTGGGGGCCAGAGGGGCAGGCACAGAAACTGGCGCCTGGCCCCCAGGATTAAGAAGACACTATTAAAAAGCATCGCTGGTTTCCCCTGAATTTGGCAGTAGGAAAATAACTTAGGACTTTCAAGAAGAGTCCTAGTCGCTCACTGATCCGTCTTTTCCCCTCACAGATTGTGACACAGGCCCATTCCCGGTGAACATTTTGGCTGGCAGTTATTTCACCACCTATTGAAATTCTGTTTACGTTTGGCCCAGAGAACCTGGACGGATGTTTGTATCTCGGGGGCCCCATCGAGTACAATTCCTGGTGCACAGGCTTGCAACAAATTTACGAAGGGAACAGACCAAGCTGCCGGCGCTGTTTTTCACTGGAGGAAAGCTCCGCGGAAGCGACACCTAGAGGGGAGCGGCGGGCTGTGGCCGAGCCATTCATCAGTGTCGGTGGCCCGCGGCCGCGAGCGAGGGCTGCTGGACAGCGCCCCGGCACCCGCTCTCGGGCCGCGACACCGACCTCGCTGGGCCCGCCCCGCTGACCCGCGCACTCCTAGTGCACTTGCCGCGCCGCCCGGAGGCTGGCCGCGCTCTGGAAACCAAGAAACCCCACTGCCTCGGCGGCTTTCGCTCCCGCAAGAGTTGCGGGCACAAAGTCCTCAGGTGGCAGGCCTGGGGTTGGCGCCGCTTTGTCGGCTGCAGGGAGCCCCCAAAGACTAGCGCCAGCTCGTCCCCAAACTCGAGGCGACACGCGCCGAAAGCAGAGTGCTGTGCCTGCCTCGTCCAGGTCCCTCCTGAAACTCAGAACTCGTCTTCGTTTTGCGGGCGCAAAGAGGGCGGAGATCATCCACAGTGCAAGCTCTCTTAGGACCAAGCCCCCAGCCCGAACGCTGAACGCCCCCAACACACTGCTCCCTAGACACCTTCAAGCGGGTACCCGGGGCCGCTCACTCTGGACCGCGGCCGGCTACGCACAAGCAGCGCCGCAGGCTGCCTGGAGTCGGGTCGTGCCCGGATTCCTTCCTCCCCAGCCTCACACGCGGCGGACCCCGGGGTAGCCAGGGCCAGGCGAAGCGCAGCGGGCCCTTTGGGCTGCAGCGAGGAGACGCAAGTTTCCCCGCAAAGCCGCGGGGAGGAGGTGCTGAGAATGCCTGCCCGGCGCCCCAACCCGGAGCCAAGGGCACCGGGTCCGGGCCGAGGGGCCGCGCTCGCCTGGCTCCGCCGGGGCCGCTCGGGGTCCTGAACCCAAGAACGGCGCCTGCCGGATTTCGGAGCCGGGCGCGAGCTGCGAGCTCGGCCCGAGCGCTTCTGCGTGGCGCCCCGCGTGCCAACCGGGTCACTCCGGTCCCCACCGTAGACCCCGGCCACGAGCCTCGGCGTCCCAGCCTCTCCTCGAGTCCTGGCCTTGGCCGGGGTAGCCCTGCCGAGCCCTGGCCCAGTGGTCCCTTCCCCGCGGGCAAACTTGGCTTTCCCGGCGCGGGCAGTAGGGACAAGCAAGCGCCCGCGCCGGGCCCTGCAGCAAGATGCGGGGCCGCTGGCGCCAGGACCCCAGTGGGGTGCAGCGGGACCGGCTGGTGGCGGCGCCAGCGACATGGCACCCTCCCCGCGCCCGCTCCGGAGCTGCGCCCGCGTACCTGAGACGGCCGGGGCCGAGGGGAAGACCAGGTGGCCGGACTTGGGCGGGAGGGAGGGAGCGCCCCGTGGCGGCGGCGGCGACCCCGCCCCACGTCCTTCGGCTGGTTTCTCGGGCTGTCGGCGGGTCCCGGGCTCGCTGGAGGCTGTTGAGGCTCCAGCTCCCTGAGCCGCCGCTGCCCGCTGCTGTGCCACCGCCGCCGCGGCTGCCCTATTTCTGCCGCCGGGACCGGAGCCCGTGACGTCACCCTCCGGGCCCCGCCTGCCCAATCGCCGCCACCTGTGCGCGCCGCCCGCCCGCCAGCCGGTCAGACCCGCGCGGCGGCCACGGCAGGTGCGCGGAGCAGGCGGGCGCGCACGCGGGGCGCGATGACTCGGGAGCGCTGGGGCCATCTAGGGCCCGGCGGGAGGAGGGCCAGCGTAGCGCTCCTGCCTCTGGCTAGCGTGGAGCTCGGCAAGTGACAGCCCCTCTTCACCTCTGCTCTCCTCCAGGCTCCTTTCCGGGCCAGGTTCCCCAAAGCTGTGCTCTCCAGGCGCACAGGGGGTCTCTGAATCCGCGGCCATTGCTCGTGGAGTCCAGGCGGGCCGGTACACCACAGCAGGAGAGCTGTCCCTGGGGACAAAGTGGGTGAAACCCCCCGCCGTTGAGACCCAACAACCTGGGAAACAGCAAAGGTTTTCTCTTTTCTGAATCTTCCCTCTCCCAACTACAGAATCTTAAGACATTCTGGGCATACAGGGGCAATCCCAAGTGACATTTGCCTACCTGACCTAGCTGGGCCCAGAGGGTCCCTTCTCCCTTAGAACAGGATATTTCCCCATCCTGATCCCATCCCCAAGCCTGGGGCTCCCAAACTTTTCTGGATCCCTCTTTAACGTCAGCAGCTTTTGAGATCAGTCTTCCTTCCCGAATGAACTGGAAACACCTTTGTAACAACTAGGGGCCCATAAATGGTCATACCGTAGCCTCAGTCTGGCAGGAAACTTAGGAGGGAGCCCCTATCCAAGCCAGGCTGATGGCCAGGAGACTTTCTGAGGGCCTGCCTCCTGCTCTGGCTGCGTGGGCACCAGGGGCCTTCCTGGCTTAGGTGAACAGTGTTCTGTCCATGCCTCTGTAATCTCTCCTGGCCTGGGGGAGGTGACAGAGGGGATTTTTCTGAGGATGAAGTTAGTTAAATATAAGGAAAAGGGGAAGAATAATGGAAGGCTGACCTGAAGAAAGAGATATTACATTTGTTTTTTCCTTCCACAGATTTTCCTGCCGCTGAACCCCTCCAATGCAGCAGGCACTGTGCTATTAATAGTTGCTAGAGATACAGCAGTGAATGGGCCAGCGTGGTCTTGGCATCACACAGTTTTGGTCTGGGGTCCAGCTCTCCCTCTATCACTGCCAAGCTATGTAATGCAGAGCCAATCGTATCTCTACTGTAGGTATCAGTTTCCCCACTTGTAAAATGAGGGGTTGGACAAAACCTGGTTGACTTCCCATGTGGATACCATGATTTTTACTCAGAAGGATAAAGGCTACTCCATCCTCAGTGACCCTGGGCCCTAGCCAGTGTGATGCTCTCTCAGATTTGACTATGAATCTTTGCCAAGGCCACCATGACTGAACTTCTGGGGCTGGCTAGGGACCAGATTCTCCGTGGCAGGACTGGGGAAGGGATGGCACTTTTCATCTTGGGAAACAGAAAAGAGAAAATGAGTATAAAAGGAAGCAGGGAAGTTTGGAAATGTGCTGTGCCTCCCTCTGAAATGTAATTCTAAGTCTGTGGTCAGGAAGGTACACCATGGCTTAGAGGCTGGATTCGGCTCTCCTCTCAGACATGAGGTATTTGGAAAAGCAGATTTCTATTCTCAGCTCTGATCACAAAGTCCCTGAGTCAGCCTAGTGGCCTTATTACATAATCAAAGCAGGACTTTGTGTATTTTTTGTTTTTTAATAACTCAAGGTCATATGTAAATCAGGGTCTATAGGTTGACCAAGATCAGAAATAGCTCTGTTTAATGCAGTGAACAGGCACTGAACTTCTACACGCTTCCCAAAGAAGTAGAAGAAGGTAGTTGCTGCAAACCAGATGTATGGAATATTCCTTAGAGAGAATGCTAACATCTGAAGTGAGCTGTTTGACTACTGTGCATAAAATAAGAGTGAAATTAAAAGTCACCTTGGAATGAGAAAGGTGAAGTGTGAATGACAAAATAAAACAAGGCTCCAGGGAAGCAGCATCAGATGCTAGTAACCTTGACACCTTTTTGAATTGCTCTGTGCTTTTACCTCTCAGTGTAATTTTTTGTTTAATACTACACCCCAAATTGGAAAATAGGCTAGATTTCATACAGAGAATTTCAAAATTTGCCTGAAACCCTGTTTCAGAACTTGCAAGCATACTGATTCTCAATAGCCAACTAGGATTCTTAGGGGAAATAATGGTTAAGTTTTGAATTTCATGTAATTCAATAAGCTTGGAATAGGGGAGCTAAAAGGAAACATAAATTCCAGTTACTGCCCCCCAGCCCCACTCTAAGTTTTTGGTGAGTGGTTCAGCCAGAGACACACATAAAAACATTATTAATATACTTTTACAAGATCAAAAAGTTTAAGCAACCCAAATATTTTTTTACGTTGCTGGTTTAAAATCTTTTTTCTATTTCTAATCCTTACCAAAAACACAACAATATAATGAAAAACTACTGCCAAACGATGTATGTCTCTTTTAGGACATTTCAGATTACACCTGCATATCAGGATACTCAGAGATGACACATAGCCATGGGAATCAGGAGGAAGCAAGGCACTTTCTCCAGATCCAACCAAAAGTATCTGCATCACTAACTGTGGGTCAGCTTACCCTTGGGAGTCCCCACTAGGCTGGTCAAACAGTGCCTAGAAATACCCATTAGAAGCCAGACTGGGAAGTCATGTGAGAAGGTGGGAAAAGGCAGGAAACAGTCTTCCTTGTCTTGCATAATTTAACGTTCTGCTGCCTGTTCAAAAAATGTTTTTGTAAATCTTCAAACCAAACCATGCAGTTTACTGAAGAGCCAGCCCTGTGCTTAGGAGAGCCCTGGATGGGGGCACAAGGATGGGGTCTCTCTCCTGCCTCAGCCTCTAGCGCTCAGTGAGCCTGGGAGAGTCACACCTTTCCCAGAACTTGTTTTCTCTTCTTTTAAGTGGGAATTGGGGATGGGTACATGGGAGGCAGTCATACTAAATGACATGTCTAAGACCATTTTCAGTTCTAAAGGTCTATGCCTTTATTTTGCCTGTATTTATAGAAGTTCAGTTATTCTGATCTAAACAGAGCTATGATGTTGAAGTTTTCCTCTAAGTCTAATATTAATGCTTATTTTTAAGATGATAATTCATTAATCATCTAGAAATTAAGGGAATGTAGGCAGTAAGTTCAAGATCCTAGACTTAAGATTACACATACATAATTGTTTTTAACTTTATTTCAGGGAGAAAAGTAGCTAGCATGGAGATAAGGTATTCATTCAAGGGACAACTGTGATTGGGGAAATTTTTCGAGACAAAGAAGAAGTGGTATAGAGTAGGAATTTTAATGAAGAAGTTGGGATAAATGAGAAGATGCAGTGATGGAAAGAGAATTGTGAATGGTAAAAATGGAGGGAGATGAACATAAAACCCTCACCATGGCATTGTTACCAAGGCAAATTCCCAGCAAACTCACAGGGGCTGGATTGATGGCACAAGGGGACCAAGAAAGGTGCTGATAACAGGAGGAAACTGAAGTCTGCTACTCTTAAGAATGTATTGTTTACAAGGGATAATTGGGGATGAGATGGCCAGGCCTACAACCACAAACTGTCATACCCTACTGAGTATAGGCAAAAGGGATGAAAGAGGGAACATATTAAGAGGAGAGTGAAGAGAGGGGCCAATTTCCTTTCTTCGAAAGGGACAACATAAATTTTTATCATGACCCTGTTTTCCAACTCACCAGTATAGAATCATAAATAATGTGAAAATCTAAATCTATCTGTCTATCTATCTATCTATCTATCTATCTATCTATCTATCTAATTTTAAAGGTTAACTGCTACCTTAGGGAGCTTCCATTTTTTTTTTTCCTCTTCTTTTCTTTTTGAGACAGGGTCTTACTCTGTCACCCAGGCTGGAGTCCAGTGGTGGGATCACAGCTCACTGTAGCCTCAACCTCCCTGGGCTCAGGTGATCCTCCCACCTTAGCCTCCCAATAGCTGGGACTACAGGCATGCACTACCACACCCAGGTAATTTTTGTACTTTTTGTAGAGACGGGGTCTCCCTATGTTGCCCAGGCTGGTCTTGAACTCCTGGGCTCAAGTAATTTGCCCCACCTCGGTCTCCCAAAGAGCTGGGATTACAGGCATGAGCTACCTGGCTGGCTGAAGCTTCCATTCTTCTAAATAAACGTTCCTTTCAAATGAATATGCAGTATTATGATGGGTCACCTCAAGGGCTATGAAGACAACTATCCAACCTTCAGGGGTATAAGATGGTACTGGACTTAGTTGATAGGCCACCCTAGATCTGAGCAGCCATTCTGACCTCTTTGACCCTAACCTGGACCAGGGCTTTGGACACTTACTTGTCTTGCTTCCTAGCAAGAGTGGCCCTATTAACTGTTCCATGCCATCTCCACAGTCTTAGAGCCAGGTCCCCTCTGCTGTTACTGCCACTACTTCAGATCAAGAAGTCCTGTCTGGCTGGTCATGGTGGCTCACGCCTGTAATCCCAGCACTTTGGGAGGCCGAGGCAGGCGGATCATGAGATCAAGGGGTCGAGACCATCCTGGCCAACATGGTGAAACTCCGTCTCTACTAAAAATACAAAAATTAGCTGGGCATGGTGGCACGCGCCTGTAGTCTCAGCTACTCAGGAGGCTGAGGCAGGAGAATCACTTGAACCCGGGAGGCAGAGGTTGCAGTGAGCCGAGGTCGTGCCACTGCACTCCAGCCTGAGCAACAGAGTGAGACTCCATCTCAAAAAAAAAAAAAAAAAAAAAAAAAAAAGTCCTGCCTGAGGCACCAAATGACAGCGAGAAACTGGCCTCCATGCCTATGCATTTGTCAGACTCAAGACCTGGGGCTCTGGCTTCCCCAGAGACCCCCTGAAAAGGCTACTCAATACAGCACAGTTAATGCCCTGAGGGCTGGACTTTGACCAGTGGGAGACTGGGCACAGGAGGAAGCCAGCAGACAAATTCCCCCTTGTTTCCCTGGATGGTCTCTACGGAGATGCAGTGCCCCAAGTCTTCTTTGAAGATACTGTGGAGGCCCAGCACACACACAGCTGCACTTGTTACAAGGCTGTGGCCTGCTCAGCATTTGAGCTTTCTCCTTCCCTGCACCTGCTTCCCTAGGATTTTCCTTCTCCTTGATAAAGTGTTAGCTTATAAACTTTGCCTCCAGTTCTGTATTCTAGAGACCCCAGACTGATAGAAGTAACTGGAAGTAAGAGTGGTAACTTTTCAAGAGGGCAGAGGACAAAGTTCTTTCACAGGGGTGCTTAGGCAGAGATATGATTAGATGAGGGCGTGACATACGAGAAGATCTAGCTGGGAGGGCATTTAGGCAGAAGGCCTAGCAGGCATAAAGAAGGAACTGGCTGATGTAGCTAAGCAGAGGGATCCAGGCAAAGAGTTGCAGAAGAAGGAGAGGGCTAGGCAAGGACCAGATCACACAGGGTCCTGACAAATGCAGTAGCCCTTCGTTATCCACGGGGATATGTTCCAAGACACTTAGTGGATGCCTGAAATCATGGATAGTACTGCACCTGTATATACTGGTTTTTCCCATACATACATACCTATGATAGTTTAATTTATAAATTAGATACAGTAAGAGATTAACAACAACAATAATTCATAACATATAACAATATATTATAATAAAAGTTATGTGAATATGATATATATATCTTCCTCTCAAAATACCTTATTATATGTAATGTTTCAGACTGCAATTGACTGCAGGTAACTAAACCTGTGGAAAGTGAAAGTGAAACCTCAAATAAGGGGGAACCACTGAAAGGACTCTAGATCTGATGTTAGGTGTAAGGAAAGCCATGGAGGGGAGGAGGGTGAGCAAGGATCTATAGTATGTTTTTAACAGATGTCTCTGGCTGCTGTATGAAGAACAAACTGGATAGAGAGGATAGTGACCAGATGCAAGAGTGAAAGCAGGAAAGACCAGATGCTCAGTAGTCAAGAGGTGCAAAGTGATGTCTAACCCATTATCGTCATCACTATCATCCAACCAGCACCTAAGGTTTATTGATTGCTAACTATGCCATGGACACCAGCCCTAGCACTTTATATGTATTGTTTTTCCTAATCCTCATGACAACTCTGTAAGATCCTTATTGTATGAATTAAGCTCAAAGAAGTCACCCAGTTTATCTAAGGCAATTCGGCTGGCAAATGGCAGAGCTGGGATTTGACTCAGAGCCTGTCCTCATAATCACTACACAATTCTGTTTCAGTTACACACTGTGTGTGTATATGGCAGCTATCACATATCTCAGGATTTACGTACTACAAATAGGTGCCTAGAGAACCTTCTCTTCTGAATCTATTGGTATATTTAATTAGTTGCCCTCATCATGAACCCTTGTCATATAAAATCAAAACCAAACATGTAGTCTAAGAAATTACGGTAGACATTGTTGATTGGATACTCAAAGTATATTTCTCTCTTCTTCTCTGCATATAGAATGTCAGTTCCATTCAGGTGTCTCACCTTCAGCATGGTCTAAGCCAATCATGAAGCTCTTTTCCAGTGGTCATCAGGGAGCCCAGTTCTGGCTGAGGAGAGGTGAGAGAGTGTCAGCTGGGGAGACAAAGAGGTACACAGGAAGAGGTGGTACCTCTTTTCCCTCTTGATACTTTCATTAAGTATAAGACACCCCTAGACCCACAGCCACCAACTTGTGACCCTGTAAATGGCTAAGTTGGCTCATGGAGGATGGTGGAACAGGGAGAGAAAAAGAACCTAGGTCCTTAATGAGCTGCAGAAATAACCCATTCTAAAGCTGTCCTACCTCAGGATTTATTTTCCTTCCTACTTAAATCAATTGAGTTGGGTTTTTCTGTTACTCAAAGTAGAAAACACATCAAATGAAAAAGAAGTCAAAATGTAAATAAAAACCTGATGCATTATTTGAATGGCTTCAGGCACACAGCATGGGAGGCAAATGCTATTAATATGGGCATCATCCCCACTTTCCATGTCGAGATGCATTTTGTACATTATTTGCCAAGAACCCCAAGCTGGTCAGCGGTTGAAGTCTCCTGACTCCAACCCAGTGCTGAGACATATGGTAATTTTCAGTTATGGAGAACATTTAATTAACTAAGACCCTCCATTTCCTAATTGCAGTAAATAAAAACAGTGGGCATATAACAACTGACATGAACAGGGTGCTTTAAAGCTGACAAATGCATGCACATACATCAGCATTGCCTAGCCATATGTGACCTGCAAGCCTTTCACTACAACCCTCTTCAAAACATTTTAAAATAGTCTTACCATTTTGGTGTAGTATATAACAAAGAAGTGATTTGAAGTTTAAACAAATTATTTCAGAGTATCATATTAAATGTTATCTTCTAAAATTGGCTTTAATGCAATCATTAATAACATTCATGAAATATAGTCATTAAAGTTCCATTTTGTATCATTTAACAACAAGTATGTAATATTTAATTTTTATTTAATTAAATGAAATAAAGCATCATTGTCTGACACATATGCTAAAAAATGGTGTCATATCTAGTTAGGGGATAGAATGTATACAAAAAAGTGTTTTAGGACTAAAATCCTTGACAGTGCCTCAAGTATAGGCAAAAAACTGTCTTTCAAGAATTGGTGCCTAAAATTCTGGAATTTCATGCTTTAAAACACTACCATTTTATTTATATATTTTCTATGTTTTGTTTATAAATGGCAGGAGGGGAAAGATTTCAGGCCACTATTTCCAAGCACTCTGCAAATAACATATTGTGGGTGTGGATACAGCCTTTATTCTCAACACATGAAAAACCAAACTGAATATAATTGTCACTCTATTTTTCTCTTTTTAACACTGTTTTTGAAGTATGAAAGACAGCTTGATAGTCTATATATAAGGATTTTTATCAGATGAATGCAATTTACAGATTGGTGAAGGTAATTTTGAAGCAAAATTGTAGACTTAACATTTTTTGCTCTTAATTAGCTTGTATTTCATCATCAGGTTCCTTATGTTTCTAGTCTTTAAACACAGCCTATTATGGGCACAAATCAAAATATATGACTAAGAAAAACACCAATTTAAAATTATAACAGTCTCAAGCATCCCAGCAGTCAGTGATGTTCAACCAAGAGATAAACTGAGTAAAGGAATCATCAGTGTCCTCATCTGCCTTCCTCCACCTAACCACTGTGTGTGCTTGCTTGTTACATACCAACAGGCTTCCACTCTTTTATTACAAATGGAAAAAACTGTGGTGATCAAGGAACACTTCTACACTGCTGGTGGGAATGTAAACTAGTACAGCCACTATGGAAAACAGTGCGGAGATTCCTTAAAGAACTAAAAGTAGAACTACCATTTGATCCAGCTACTGGTTATCTACCCAGAGGAAAATAAGTCATTATTCGAAAAAGATACTTGCACATGCATGTTTATAGCAGCACAATTCATAATTGCAAAATCGTGGAACCAACCCAAATGCTCATCAATCAAAGAGTGGATAAAGAAACTGTCGTATATATACACGACAGAATACTACTAAGCCATAAAAACGAATGAATTAAGAGCATTTGGCCGGGCTTGGTGGCTCATGCCTGTAATCCCAGCACTTTGGGAGGCCGAGGTGGGCGGATCATGAGGTCAGGAGATCGAGACCATCCTGGCTAATACAGTGAAACCCCGTCTCTACTAAAAATACAAAAAATGAGCTGGGCGTGTTGGCATGCGCCTGTAGTCCCAGCTACTCTGGAGGCTGAGGCAGGAGAATGGCGTGAACCTGGGAGGTGGAGCTTGCAGTGAGCCGAGATCATGCCCCTGCACTCCAGCCTAGGCGACAGAGCGAGACTCCATCTCAAAAAAAAACAAAAAACCAAAAACAAAAACAACAAAAAAAGAGCATTTGCAGTGACCTGGATGAGATTAGAGACTGTTATTCTAAGTGAAGTAACTTAGGAATGGAAAACCAAACATCGTATGTTCTCACTGATATGTGGGAGCTAAGCTATAAGGACAAAAAGGCATAAGAATGATACAATGGACTTTGGGGACTTGGGGGAAAGAGTTGGGAGGGGGTGAGGGATAAAAGACTACAAATATGGTGCAATATATACTGCTCGGGTGAAGGGTACACCAAAACCTCACAAATCACCACTAAACAACTTACTTATGTAACCAAATACCACCTGTATCCCAATAACTTATGGAAAAATAAAATAATAAAAATAAAAATAAAAACAAATGGAAGGAAACCAATATATCACTTAGTGATTTTTTGATTTTTTTAATTTTGAAATAATTCTAGATTCACATATATTTGTAAGAAATAATACAGAGAGATCTTGTGTACTCTTTACCCAGTTTCCTCCAATGGTAACAACTTGAAAAACCATAGTACAATATCACAACCAGGTAATTGACATGTATAAAATGAAGATACATGGCAGTCCCATCACAAGAATCCTTTCTGTGGCTTTTTTATGCCCATCCCACCTCCCTTCTCTCTCTCCCTCCCCCCTTATCCCTAATCTCTAGCAACCTCCATTTTTTTTCTCATTTTTATAATTGTGTCATTTTAAGAATGCTATGTAAAGGGAATCATACAACATGTAACCTTTGGTAGATTGGCTTTCTTTGCTCAGCATAACTACCTTGAGAATCATACAAGTTGTTTATGTGTCAATAGTTTTGCTCCTTTGTATGACTGAGTAGTATTCCATGGTATGGAAGTGCCACATTTGTTTAACCACCTGGCTTTTTCTATTTTTTGGTGATTACAAATAAAGTTGCTATAAATATTTGTGTACAGGTTTTTGTGTGAACATAAATTTTCATTTTTCTGGGATCTATGCCCATGAGTACAATTGTTGGCTTGTATGATAGTTACATGTTTACTTCTTTAAAAAAGTGGCCAATTTCGAATAAAAATGTTACACGAAAAAGCCAAAAAATAAAAGAAACAGCAAAATTATTTTTCAGAATAGCTAAACGATTTTACCTTCCTACTAGTAATGTATGAGTGATTCCATTTCTCTGCATCCTTGTCTGCATTTGGTGTTGTCACTATTTTTTATTTTAGCCATTCTGACAGGTGTGTGGTTTTAACTTACATTTCTCTAATGGCTCATGATGTTGAACATCTTTTCATGTGCTTATTTGTCATCTGTATATCCTCTTTGGTGAAATATCTCTTCATTCTAATTGCATTGTTTGGTTCTTTTACTGTTGAGTGTTGAGAGTTTTTTGTACATTCAAGATGCTAGTTCTTTGTTGGTGTGGTTTAGAAATGTTTTCCTCCAGTCTCTAGCTTGTTTTTCCAATCTCTTAACGGGTCTTCTGCAGAGCAAAAGTTTTTAATTTTGATGCAGTCAGACTTATCATTTTTTCCCTTTTGTGGGTCTTGCTTTTGGTGTCAAGTCTAAATACAAAGTCCCAAAGATTTTCTCCACTTTTTAAATAAAAGTTTAATAGTTTTATGTTTTACAATTAAATCTGTCCCCATTTTGAGGGAATTTTTATACAAGGTCTGAGACTCAGGATGAGGTCTTTTTTTTTTTCCTACAAATGTCCAGCACCATTTGTTGAAAAGCCTATCCATTGACTTATTTTATATCTTTGCCAAAAATCAACTGGGTAGAAATTGCAAGGGTCCCTGAATAGCCAAAACAATCTTTTAATAGAAGAACAAAGTCAAAGGGCTCACACTTCAACGCTTACTACAAAGCCGCAGAAATTAAAGTATGGTACTGGTATAAGGACAGACATATAGACCAATGGAATAGAATTGAGAGTCCAGAAATACACATCTATGGCCAAATGATTTTCAACAAGGGTTCTAAGACTATACAATGGAGAAAGAACTATCCCTATGACAATTGGCCCTGGGATAACTCGATATCCACATGCAAAAGAATGTGTTTAGACCCCTACCTCACACCAAATTTAAAAACTGACTTAAAATTGAATTATGACCTAAATAAAAGAGCTAAAAACATAAACTCTTGGTGGGAAATCATAGGAGTAAATCTTCATGACCTTGGATTTGGCAATGTATCCTTAGATATAACACAAAAAGCATGAGTAACAAATATAAATAAATTTGAGTTTATCAAAATTTAAAAACTTTTGTGTATCAAATAACCTTATCAAGAGAATAAAAAGACAACCCACAGACTAAGAGAAAATATTTGCATATATATCTGATAAGGAATAAGAACTTGCATGACTCAACAACAAAAAGATGAACAACTCAATTAAAAGCTAGGCAGAGGACTTGAACAAACATTTCTTCAGAGAAGATATACAAATGGCTGAATATTTGCCTTAAGGAAATACAAATCAAACCACAATGATATACCGCTTCATACCCACCACAAGGAAGGCTATAATAATATATATTTTAAAGGAAAATAACAAGTGTTGGTGAGGATATGAATCACTGGAAGCCTCATACTTTGCTGATAGAAATGTAAAATTGTTCAGTCGTGGAAGACAGTGTGGTGGGTCCTTAAAAGTTAAACATAAAATGGTCATATGACCCAGCAATTCCACCCCTAAGTATATGCCCAAAAGAATTGAAAATAAGTGCTCACAAATTTGCACATAAATGTTCGCAGCAGCAATACTGACAACAGCTAAAAGGTAAAAATGACTCAAATATTCATCAATGGAAGAACTGATAAATGAATTGTGGTATATGCATACAACGGAATATTATTTAGCCACAAAAGGAACAAAGTACTGATACATGCTACGTCATAGCTGAATCTCAAAAACATGTTAAGTGAAAGAAGGCATACACAAAATCTCACATATTATATGATTCTTTTAATATGAAATATTCAGAATAGGTAAATCCATAGAAACAAAGCAGATTGGTGGTTGAAAGAAGGAATAGAGAGTAATTACTTCCTATAAGGTATGGGGTTTTATTTTGGGGTAATGAAAATGTTTTGAAACTAGCTAGAGGTGATGGTTGCGCAACATCGTGAATATGCTAAATGTCACTGATTTGTTCATTTTAAAATGGTTAATTGTATATGAATTTCACTTCTAAACAAAAAAAAAATACTCAAGCACATTTTGTGGGTTTATTTCTGGGTTCTCTATTCTGTTCCATTGATCTATGTATCTGTTTCTCTAACAATATCACATAGTTTTGATTTCTATAGTTATGTCTTGAAATCAGTGATTCCTTACAATTTTTCTTTTTTTCAAAATTATGTTAGCTATTCTTGGTCTTTTATCTTTCTGTATAAATTTTATAATCATCTTGTCTACATCTACAGAAAATCTTCTTTTAATTTTGGTGGGAATTTTGTTAAACCTGTGTATCATTTTGGGGAGAATTGATATTTTACTATGTTGAGTATGTCTCTTCATTTATTTAGAGCTTCTCTCATTTCTTTCATTACTTTTAGTAGTTTTCTCTTTATTTCTCTTGGTATATAATTCTTTTTATATTTTGTTGTATTCTCTGCTAATATTTCCGTTAAGAATGTTTGTGTCTATATTCATGAGAGATATGGGTCTTTAATGTTTTTTTTGTAGTGTTTTTGTCTGGTTTTGGTATTAGGGTAATACTAGCTTCATAATATGAACTGAGACATATTCCTTCCTCCTCTGTTTTCTGGAAAAGATAAGTGTAGAATTGGTGTTAGGTCCTCAAACATTTTGTAGAATCCTCCATTGAAACCATCTGAGCTGAAGATTTTCTTTTGGGGAATTTTTAGTTGTTAATTCAATTTTCCTAATAGTTATAGGACTATTTAAATTACTTTAATATTGGAGGAGTTGTGGAAGTTTATACATTTTGAGGAATTATTTCATTTAATTTTAGTTGTCAAATTTGTGTGTATAGAGTGGTTAATACTACCTTATTCTTTGTTTGATGTCTATAGAGTCTATAATAATAGTCCTTGTTTAATTCCTGGTATTGGTAATCTGTGCCTTCTCCCCTTTTTATTTTTGTCAGACTTTCTTAAGGTTTGGTGTCAATTTTATTGATCTTTAAAAATAACTCTTTGTTTCATTGATTTTTCTCCATTGGGTTTTTCTTTTCAATGTCATCAATTTCTTTTCTTATTTTTATTACTTCCTTAGTTCTGCTTGCTTTGGGTCTATTTTAGTCTTCATTTTCTAAGCTCTTGAGGTGTGAGCTTAGATTATTTGGGACAGTTCCATATATATATATATTCCATATATATATAAATTATATATATATTCCATATATATAAATTATATATATATTCCATATATATAAATTATATATATATTCCATATATATAAATTATATATATATATATATAATTTGTGCGTGTGTGTGTGACAGAGACAGGTTTCTCCCTGTTGCCCAGGCTAGTCTTGAATCCTGAGCTCAAGCAATTCACCTGCCTCAGTCTCCCAAAGTACTTGGATTACAGGTGCGAACCACCACACTTGGCCCTCTTTTCTAAGGTATGCATTTAGTGCTATAACTTTCCCTCTCAGAACTGCTTTATGTCCCATAAATTTTGATATGATGTGTTCTCATTTTCGTTCAGTTTAATATATTTTTTAATTTCCTTTGAGACTTCCTCTTTGACCCATGGATTATTTAGAAGTGTGTTGTTATGTTTCCAATTGTTTGGAAATTTTCCTGTACCTTTCTATGTGGATTTCTAGTTTTGTTCCTTTGTGGATGGAGAATGCACAGCACGTGATATAAATTCTTTCAAAGTTAGTGAGGTTTGTTTTATGGCCCAGTATATGGTCTATTTTGTTACATGTTCTGTGCACACTTTTAAAAATGTGTATTCTGCTGTTGTTGGGTGGAGTATTCTGCAACTATTGATTGGATCCTGTTTGCTGATGGTGTTCTTGAATTCTTCTTTACCTTTGCTGATTTTCTATCTAGTTGTTCTAACAGTTGTTGAGAGAGCAGGTATTGAAGTCTCCAACTACAACTGAATGTGTCTGTCCCTCCTTTCATTTCTTTCAGTACCTGCTTCACATATTTTGCAGCTCTATTTATGCTGCATACACATTTAGTATTGTTATATCTCCTTGGTAGACTAACCCTTTTACCATTATATGATGTTCCTCTCTGTCTCTTTTTTTTTTTTTTTTTTTTTGCTATGAAGTCTACTGTATTAGGCTGTCCTCACACTGCCAATAGAGACATTCCCAAGACTGTGTAATTTATAAAGAAAAGGGGTTTAATTGACTCATAGTTCCACGTGGCTGAGGAGGACTCACAATCATGGCAGAAGAGCAAGGGATGTCTTACATAGCAGCAGACAAGAGAATGAGAGCCAAGGAAAAAGGGGTTTCCCCTTATAAAACCATCAGCTCTCATGAGACTTACTCACTACCATAAGAACAGTATGGGGGAGATCACTTTCATGATTCAATTATCTCTCACTGGGTCCTCCCATGACACATGGGAATTATGAGAGCTACAATTCAAGATGAGATTTGTGTGGGGACAGAGCCAAACCATATCATCTATATTATCTGCTGTTAATATAGGTACTTTGAATTCTTTTGATTAATGTTTGCATACTTTTACATTCAACCTGCCTATAATGTTATATTTGAAGTGAATTTCTTACAGACAGCATATAGCAGGATTATGTTTTTTCATCCATTCTGAAAATGTCTTTTAATAGCCTATTTAGACCATTTACATTTAATTGACATGTCAATGCTTAAGCCTACCATTTTATTTTTTGTTCTGTGTATGTTTTCTCTTTTTCATTTCTGTTTTCTTTTTCCTGCCTTCTTTCACATTGAACTTCTAAGATATATTTATATATAATATTTTTGCATTATTTACATTTATTTTAATTCAATTTGTATTTATCTGTAGTGTTTCTGAGTATATCTCTTTGTATCACTTTTACCTGGCTGCTTTAAGAATTACATTACATAAAACTCACTCAAAACCACACAACTACATGGAAACTGAACAACCTGGGTAAATAAGGAAATTAAGGCAGAAATAAATAAGTTCTTTGATACCAATAAGAACAAAGACACAACCTACCAGAATCTCTGGGACACAACTAAAGCAGTGTTTAGAGGGAAATTTATAGCACTAAATGCCCACAGGAGAAAACAGGAAAGATCTAAAACTGACACCCTAACATCACAATTAAAAGAATTAGAGAAGCAAGAGCAAACAAATTCAAAAGCTAACAGAAGACAAGAAATAGCTAAGATCAGAGCAGAATTGAAAGAGATAGAGACACAAAAAACCCTTCAAAAAAATCAATGAATCAGGAGCTGATTTTTTTTGTTTGTTTCTTTTCTTTTTTTTTTTTTTTTTGAGACGGAGTTTTGCTCCTGTTGCCCAGGCTGGAGTGCAATGGCATGATCTTGGCTCACTGCAACCTCCACCTCCTAGGTTCAAGTGATTCTCCTGCCTCAGCCTCCTGAGTAGCTGGAATTACAGGCATGCACCACCACACTTGGCTAATTTTGAATTTTTTAGTAGAGACAGGGTTTCTCCATTTTGGTCAGGCTGGTCTCAAACTCCCAACCTCAGGTGATCCACCCACCTCGGCCTCCCAAAGTGTTGGGGTTATAGGCGTGAGCCACCGTGCCCAGTCACCAGGAGCTGTTTTTTTGAAAAGATTAGCTAAATAGATAGACCACTAGGCCAGACTAATAAAGAAGAAAAGAGAGAAGAATCCAATAGACACAATTTAAAAAATGAACAAAAAAAGAATAAAAAAATTAAAAAATAGGAATTCTTGTGATTTTTGCACATTGATTTTGTATCCTGAGACTTTGCTGAAGTTGCTTATCAGCTTAAGGAGATTTTGGGCTGAGACAATGGGGTTTTCTAAATATACAATCATGTCATCTGCAAACAGAGACAACTTGACTTCCTCCTTCCTATTTGAATTCTCTTTATTTCTTTCTCTTGCCTGATTGCCCTGGCCAGAACTTCCGATACTATGTTGAGTAGAAGTGGTGAGAAAGGGCATCCTTGTCTTCTGCCAGTTTTCAAAGGGAATGCTTCCAGCTTTTGCCCATTCAGTATGATATTGGCTGTGGGTTTTTCATAAATAGTTCTTATTATTTTGAAATACGTTGCATCAATACCTAGCTTATTGAGAGTTTTTAGCATAAAGAGGTGTTGAATTTTATCAAAGGCCTTTTCTGCATCTATTGAGATAATCATGTGGTTTTTGTCATTGGTTCTGTTCATGTGATGGATTACATTTATTGATTTGCATATATTGAACCAGCCTTGCATGGGGATATCACCACTATTCCCACAGAAATACAAACTACCATCAGAGAATACTATGAACACCTCTATGTAAATAAGCTAGAAAATCTAGAAGAAATGGATAAATTTCTGGACACATACACCCTTCCAAGACTAAACCAGGAAGAAGTTGAATCCCTGAATAGACCAATAACAAGTTCTGAAATTGAGGCAGTAATTAACAGCCTACCAACCAAAAAAAAGCCCAGGACCAGACAGATTCACAGCCAAATTCTACCAGAGGTACAAAGAGGAGCTGGTACCACTCCTTCTGAAAGTATTCCAAACAATAGAAATAGACGGACTCTTCCCTAACTCATTTTATGAGGCCAGCATCAAGCTGATACTAAAACGTGGCAGAGACATAACAAAAAAAGAAAATTTCAGGCCAATATCCCCGACGAACATCAATGCAAAAATCCTCAATAAAATACTGGCAATCCAAATCCAGCAGCACATCAAAAAGCTTATCCACCACGATCAAGTCAGCTTCATCCCTGGGATGCAAGTCTGGTTCAATACATGCAAATCCATAAATGTAATCCATCACATGAACAGAACCAATGACAAAAACAATATGATTATCTCAATAGATGCAGAAAAGGCCTTTGATAAAATTCAACACCTCTTTATGCTAAAAACTCTCAATAAGCTAGGTATTGATGCAACATATTTCAAAATAATAAGAACTATTTATGAAAAACCCACAGCCAATATCATACTGAATGGGCAAAAGCTGGAAGCATTCCCTTCGAAAACTGGCAGAAGACAAGGATGCCCTCTCTCACCACTTCTACTCAACATAGTATCAGAAGTTCTGGCCAGGGCAATCAGGCAAGAGAAAGAAATAAAGAGAATTCAAATAGGAAGAGAGGAAGTCAAGTTGTCTCTGTTTGCAGATGACATGATTGTATATTTAGAAAACCCCATTGTCTCAGCCCAAAATCTCCTTAAGCTGATAAGCAACTTCAGCAAAGTCTCAGGATACAAAATCAATGTGCAAAAATCACAAGAATTCCTATACACCAATAATAGACAGACAGCCAAATCATGAGTGAACTCCCATTCACCGTTGCTACAAAGAGAATAAAATACCTAGGAATCCAACTTACAAGGGATGTGAAGGACTTCTTCAAGGAGAACTACAAACCACTGCTCAAGGAAATAAGAGAGGATGCAAACAAATGGAAAAACATTGCATGCTCATGGATAGGAAGAATCAATATCGTGAAAATGGCCATATTGCCCAAAGTAATTTATAGATTCAATGCTATTCCCATCAAGCTACCACTGACTTTCTTTACAGAATTAGAAAAACAACTTTAAATTTCATATGGAAGCAAAAAAGAGCCCGTATAGTCAAGACAAGCCTAAACAAAAAGAACAAAGCTGGAGGCATCACGCTACCTGACTTCAATCTATACTACAAGGCTACAGTAACCAAAATAGCATTGTACTGGTACCAAAACTGATATAGACCAATGTAACAGAACAGAGACCTTGGAAATAATGCCACATATCTACAACCATCTGATCTTTGACAAACCTGACAAAAACAAGCAATGGGGAAAGAATTCCCTATTTAATAAATGGTGTTGGGAAAACTGGCTAGCCATATACATATACAGGGAAAACTGACACTGGACCCCTTCCTTACAACTTATACAAAAATTAACTCAAGATGGATTAAAGACTTAAACGTAAAACCTAAAACCATTAAAAACCCTAGAAGCAAACCTAGGCAATACCATTCAGGAAACAGGCATGGGCAAAGACTTCATGACTAAAACACCAAAAACAATGTCAACAAAAGCCAAAATTGGCAAATGGGATCTAATTAAACTAAAGAGCTTCTGCACAGCAAAAGAAACTATCATGAGAGTGAACAGGCAACCTACAGAATGGGAGAATATTTTTGCAATCTATGCATCTGATAAAGGGCTAATATCCAGAACTTAAACACATTTACAAGAAAAAAAAACAAATAACCCCATCAAAAAGTGGGTGAAGGATATGAATGGACACTTCTCAAAAGAGGACATTTATGCGGCCAACAAACTATGAAAAAAGCTCATCATCACTCGTCATTAGAGAAATGCAAATCAAAACCACAATGAGATACCATCTCACGCCAGTTAGAATGGTGATCATTAAAAAGTCAGGAAACAACAGATGCTGGAGAGGATGTGGAGAAACAGGAACACTTTTACATTGTTGGTAGGAGTGTAAATTAGTTCACACATCCTGCAAGACAGTGTGGCAATTCCTCAAGGATCTAGAACCAGAAACACCATTTGACCCAGCAATCCCATTATTGGGTATATACCCAAAGGATTATAAATCATTCTACTATAAAGACACATGCACATGTATGTTTGTTGCAGCACTATTCACAATAGCAAATACTTGAAACCAACCCAAATGCCCATCAATGATGGACTGGATAAATAAAATGTGGCACCTATACACCATGGATTACTATGCAGCCATAAAAAAGGATGAGTTCATGTCCTTTGCAGGGATGTGGATGAAGCTGGAAACAATCATTCTCAGCAAACTAACAGACGAACAGAAAACCAAACACCGCATGTTCTCACTCATAAGTGGGAGTTGAACAATGAGAACACATGGACACAGAGAGGGGAACATCACACACCGGGGTCTGTTGTGGGGTGGGGGTTAGGGGAGGGATACCATTAGGAGAAATACCTAATGTAGATGACGGTTTGATGGGTGCAGCAAACCACCATGGCACATGTATACCTATGTAACAAACCTGTACGTTCTGCACATGTATCCCAGAACTTAAAGTATAATAATAAAAAAGAATTATATCATATATACATAACACTACACAGTCTTACTAGTTTTATAATTTCACCAGTTCAAGTAAAGTATATTACCTCCCTTTACCCTCCCCTGTTTATAATATAAGGGTCTTAAATATTTTCTCTACATACATTTATAACCACAACAGATGGTGTTATAATTTTTGCTTCAAATATCAAACATAATTTAGAAAACTCAGGAGGAAAAGGAAAATCTGTTGCATTTATCCATATTTCTGCTTACCATGATTTTTCTTCTTTCTCAATGTTCCAAAATTCCATTTTTATTTTTTTTCTTTTTAGAAAACTTCCTTTAGACATTCTTTCAGGGTAGTTCTGCTGGAGACAAATTATCTTAGTTTTCCTTTTCCTAGGAATTGTCTTAATTATCATTTTATTCCTGAAGAATATTTTCTCTAGATGTGGGATTCTGGGTTGACAGTTGTTATTCTTTCATCAGTTGAAAAAGGTTGTGCCACTTCCTTCTGGCCTCCATAGTTTTGTGTTTTTTGTTTGTTTTTTTATTGTTGTTTTCTTTTGAAACAGGGTCTTGCTCTGTTGCCCAGCCTGGGGTGCAGTGGCATGATCATGGCTCATGGCAGTCTCAACCTCCTGGGGCTTAAGCAATCCTCCCAATGCAGCCTCCCAAGTAGCTGGGACTGGAGGTACATGTCACCACACTCAGCTAATTTTTTTTGTATTTTTGTAGAGATGGGCTTTCACTATGTTGCCCAGGCTGGGCTTGAAATTCTGGGCTCAATGATCCACACAACCTGACCTCCCAAAGTGCTGGAATTACAGATGTGTACCACTGTGCCTGCCCAGCCTCCATAGTTTTTAATAACTCCTCTGTCATTCACATTATTTTTGCCAAATAGATAAAGTCTCATTTCTCTCTTGTTGCTTTCAATATTTTTTTATTTGTCCTTAATTTTCAGAAATTTTAGAAATTATCTTGGTGTGGATTTATCCTGCTTGGAGTTTGCTAACCTCCTTGAATGTGTAGATTGAGTCTTTTGTTACATTTGGGAAGTTTTCAACCATTATTTCTTTGAGTGCTTTTTGAGCCCTGCCCTCTTTCTCCCTTCCTTCCAGAATTCTAATAACATAGGTCCCACAGGTTCCTGAGACTCTGTTAATTTCAGTCTATTTTCTCTACTATTTTCAGATTGGGCAATATATTGTTCTATCTTCAAACTCACTAATTATTTCCTCTGTCCCCTCCAATCTGCTATTGAACCCATTCATTAAATTTTTTATTTCAGTTACTGTATCTTTCAGCTTTTACATTTTTATTTGGTCCTTCTTTATATCTTTTATTTCTTTGTTGAGACTTTCTCTTTTTTTTCATTGATTTCAAGTGTGTTTCTAATTGCTTACTGAAGCATTGTCATGATGTCTGCTTTAAAATCTTATCAAATAATTCCAACATCTCTGCCATTTCAGTGTTGGCATCTGTTGACTGTATTTTTCATTGTTTGATATCTTCCTGGTTGGTTGTATGATGATGAGTTTTGAATGAAACCTGGCCAATTTGAATATTATGTTCTGAAACTCTGGATCTTATTTAAACTTTCTGGTTTAACCAGCTTTCTCTAACATCACTCTAGTAGGAGAAGGGACAAAGGTGTCATCTGTTACTCCCCAGTGGGTATAGAAGCCCAAGTTCAATACTTAGTGTCCGTTGAACCGAGAAGAGGGAGAGGCTCCTTCTTGGTGGTTGGCAAGGGTAGGAATTCAGTCTTCCTATTAGGCCTTCACTGAAACCTCCCTGGCAGGGAATGATAGGAGTGGCTCATTATGGCTCACCACATGGCTTCCACTGACATCATGGGGTGGAGAGAGGTGGTGGGAGAGTGGCCTTGTTACCAAGGGACAAGCAGTGGTAGTAAAGGTCCTGACTCTCCACTAGGCCTCCTCCAACGCTACCTCAGTGGCAGAGAGAAAGGGTGCCTTCTTCCTGCTGGTGGGGTCAAAACCAAACTCCCTATTTGGCCATCTCTGACACCATTGTGGTGATGGTACTGGGGCACATTGTTGCAGCCTGGCAAGTATGGTAGTCTAGGATCCCTACTTGGCCTTTGTTGGTGTGTGTAGGGATGGGGTCACGGGTCTTTCTGGGATGGTTGGGTGAAGCAGACTGGTTAATGTCTAAAAGTTTTCTGTCTTGCTAGGCTGCCTCTTTCCTGGTCCTTTGGCTAGAGAAAACAGGCTTTTCTCTCTCTTTTTTTTCTTTTTTCCTCTGTACCTGTTGGCATTTCCAGATTGCTGCCTCTTCAGCTCCAAGTCTGGAACATATGAGGCAAAGAAAAAACCCAGAGAACTCATCTCTGTGACAATCTTTGGGTCCTAAATTCCCTAATGAGTCTGACTTCTTCTCCTCACCTTATGTCTCCTTATAATGTCCAGAGATTTTAACTGTATTTAACAGGAAGAATGGGGTGGGGGTGAGGAGAAATGTCTACTCCATCATCCTAGAAGTGAAAGTTCATTTGTTTATTGTAAAAATAGCAATCTGTACTCTCTAGAATATCTCCAGTTATGAGGTACTTACACAGATGACATCAACTGAGATTTGTGATATGTCAGGCATGTTACTAATTGAGAAAATAACTACATGATAAGGTTCTCATGCCTGTTCCCCCACCGTTCTTTGTCTAATCTTCTCCAGAGAGTACCCTCATACTCTACAGCAAATAGCATGGCAATTAATTTCCCCCAGGATTCAGACACAATGTGGATTGGAGAGTCCTGCCTTGTTCATCTAGAGCTTAGTTATAAATATATTGTTTTTAAAACAATAGACTCCAGACAATAGGATCTCTTATTTATTGCATCCTTGGTGGAAGGTAAAGGAATAAATAGTTCCTCTACTTGGCACTTTATTGATCTCTTGCCTATTTTATTCTTTAAAAAAAAAAACATAGACCCTATAATGTCACGCCATCTGTTCTTTATGTCTAAGTTGGAGTGGAAAGCAGGCCCCTGCTAGTTTACATATGAAGGCAGTTAGGAAGAGAGGATACACTGGTTTCAGGAGGCTTCCGTGATGAGTCATATGCATGATGTACTCTGAGGATCAGACTCCACAGGGAGTGAATGATTAAAACTCAACATGACTACTGTGGTCAGAGAAGACAAGGTAGCCTCCAGTAAGCACTGCACTTACATGCTTAATAACAGTAGGTCTTGATGTGAAGTAATCCAATTGCTTCCACAATAAATGTGGAAAAGGATGACAGCTACATCCCTGATATATGTATATGGGAAAGTATGTGGACCAGAAGTCTTACCAGTTCCTTAAAACTGCCTTGGCGGCTGGGCACAGTGGCTCATGCCAGTAATCCCAGCACGTTGGGAGGCCAAGATGGGCAGATCACCTGAGGTCAGGAGTTCGAGACAAGCCTGACCAACATGGAGAAACCCCATCTCTACTAAAAATACAAAATTAGCTGGGCGTGGTGGCACATGCCTGTAATCCCAGCTATTTGGGAGGCTGAGACAGGAGAACTGTTTGAACCCAGGAGATGCAGGTTGTGTTGAGCTGAGATCACACCATTGCACACCAGCCTGGGTGGCAGAGCGAGACTCCATCTCCAAAAAACAAACAAACAAACAAACAAAACTGCCTTGGCTCCTACTTTCTGTGTTTGCAAAAACAAAGAGTGAAAATATCATCACTCCTTTCTCTTCCCCTAGAAAAATCCAACCCAGTTCAACTTAAGCCCAGTGGTGAGAGGAGAGGTCCTGCCGTGGGCACGAATGACCATGGGTATGAGAAGCAGGCAGTAAAATCACTATAGTACAGTGTCACCTCATAGTGCATGGCATCACATGAGCAGGGACTCTGTGCTGTCATCATTATATCCCAGGGCCCAGGTCGGCACCTGGCCTATAATAGTCCCTCAATAAATGTATGTTGAATGAAAGAATAAACAACCTTGAGGGGCTGTTAGGACAAATGGCTGTTTCGTAGAAGATATTTACTGGCTTCTGGTTATATTCAAGGCAAGACCAAGAATCAAAGACCCAGAGGTCCCAGAACAGAAGCCTGATATTCACTGGGGAGTCTATAGTCTGGCAGGGAGAGAGGCTGGGCTCATCTGCCACAGTGAAACTCAGCAGCCTGAGAGCTCCACTCTTTGAGTGGGATAGAAAGGAAGGGCTGTGGGAATTCCAAAGTTGTGTTTTAGGACGCAGCGATCAGGAAGCCCAGCCTGTGGGCTCTTTGAGGACATAGGCAGGGTCTTTTACATGTCTAAACCCCGTGGTGTCCAGTGCTGGGTCTGATTCACAGTAAACACTCAACAAAGGTTTACTGAATAGTGAATGAATAAAATGACCTGGCTCTTCCACCTATGAGCTGTGCAACCTGAGACAAGGCACCTAACCTGTCTGTGCCTCAGTTTTCTCTTCTACAAAATTGGAACAATAATAGAACCTACCACTTAGGGGTTACTATGAGGATTAAATGAGTTAATATATGTAAATTACTCATTTAGTTGAGAGTAAGCACTATGTAAATATTTGCTGTTATGATTATTATTGTTGTTATGTCTAAATGAATGGATAGTTTTTAACAGGATCCTAGAGATGATTTTAATAGATGGACTATGGTGGGGGTTGGTAGAACTAGTAAAATCAAACATGAAAAAACAGGAATAAAAATTATTGCTATGTTTCGAACAACAACTGAACATTGGTGCTTAACAGCCCAATGAGGAAAACATAATTATCCATACTATACAGATGAGGAAACTGAGGCTCAGAGAGGTTAGGCAACTTATTCATGGTTACACAGCTCGTAAGGAACATAGCTGGAATCTGCACTGTTTGGCTGGAATGGAAGCATAAGTAGAGGGATAGTAAAAGGCAAGGTCAAAGGATAGACGGCAGCTGGATTATGGCAGGAGAGTTTGGAGTTTATTCTGTAGTGGTGCAACAATGACAACATGAAACCCAGGCTCTTGAAAGATTACCCTATTTACGATGTGACACGACAGACTGGACTTGATGTCATAATTCTTCCACCTAGAAGCTCACTTCTCTCTTTTCTGTCTTGTGCTTGCCCTTTCTTCTCCCTGAAACCTACTCCAAACAGGCTTTCATTGTCACCACTCCACTGAAACTCATCTTGTAACGTCATCTACGACCTCCCCATTGCTATTAATACATCCAATGGCCAATTTTCAGTCCTCATCTTATTTGGCTCTCTTATTCACTCAATAAAAATTTTGGTTGAGCATCTACTATATTCTAGGTCCTAGTTTAGGGGCTGGAGACTATGCATAGAATAAAATAGAAAAATGTCCCTGTGCTCATGGAAATTGCAGCCCAGTAATGAGTAGAACTAGACACAGCTGTTCACTCACTTGTCTTAGAAACACTTTCTCCACTTGCTTTCTGGGACATTGCACTCCTGGTTTTCTTTCTATCTCCTTGGCCACTTCTTCTCAGTCTGCTATGCTGGTTTCTCCTTATGTCTCTTCCATCTAAAAGTTGGGATGCTCTGGGTCCTAGTCCTTGAATCTCTTCTCTGTCTCACTTGTATGGAAGAGCTCTTCCTCTTCATGGGTTTTGTCACCTTGTATAAGATGGCAACTCTGAAACTTACATCTCCAACCTGGACCTCTCTCTTGAACCCTAGACTCCTACATCCCATCACCTGAGCACTTCCACTTGAATGGCAAATGGGCTGTTAGCTGACTTAATGGGCTCCAATCGCCGAGATTGTGCCACTGCACTCCAGCCTGGGCGACAGAGTAAGACTCCGTCTCAAAAATAATAATAATAAATAATAATAATAATAATAATAAATTAAGTAATGGGCTCAAATCTGAATTTCTGATCTTACTCTCTGCAAAACTGTTCCACCCAAACTTTCTCAAATCACATCACAGCAGCTCCATCCCTTCAGTTAATCAGTCTGAAAGCCTTGGAGTTATCCTTGGCTCTTCTCTTTCTCTCACATTCCAATCCAATTTATCAGCAAATCTTAGCTCCACTTTCCCAATATAGCCTAAATCTGACAGCTCGTCACTGCCTTTACAGCCACCACTCCCTTACAGGCCACCATCAACTCTCAGCTGCATCCGGAGCTCCCTTCTTCCCCTCCTCACTCCCCAGGACTATTCTCAAAGCAGAAGCAGAGCTATCCTGTGAAATAGCTATTGGATCACAGCACCCGTGTCTTGACTCCCTCCTTCAGGACTTCTCATCTCACTCCAAGGAAAAGCCGAAGTCTTCAAAGGCCCCACGCAATGAGGCCCCTGTCATCTCTCCAACTGGGGTCCTACTTCTCTCCCTCTGCTGCAGCTCCACTGGCCTCCTTGCTATTCCCAGGATACTCCAGGCATGCTCCTGTCTAAGGACGTCCCTCCCCAGGTACCCAGTGGGCTAACTCCCTCCTCTTCCAGACCCTACTTCTCAATGAAGCCTTTTCTGACCAGCCTCCTTAAAATTTCAGTTCCTCCCACCCTAGTATTACCTGTCGCCTTTCCCTGCTTTTTCTCCCATAGCACTTACTGTCTTTCAGCATACTCTATATTTTGCTTATTTCTTTTGTTTTTTTCTGTATCTTCCCACTGACATAGACGCTCCACAAGGGCTGGACTTTTTTAAATATACATACACTGCATACAATTTGTAAATTGCTTTTTTTTTTTCACTTAAAAGTATATTGTGAACACTTTCTCATGCCCCTACATACTCATAGCTTAGCTCCTGTCATTAAGTATTTCTCTATTGACATGTATTTTAGGTTTTTTTTAACCTTTTAAAGCGTGCTTTATTGGAACTTTTATTATTTATTTTATTTTTTGTTTTAAGTTCTGGGATACATGTGCAGAATGTGTAGGTTTGTTACATTGGTATACATGTGCCATGGTGGTTTGCTGCACTTATCAACTCGTCATCTAGGTTTTAAGCCCCATATGCATTAGGTATTTGTAGCTCTCCTTCCCCTTGGTCCCCACTCCCTGACAGGCCCCAGTGTGTGTTGTTCCCCTCCCTGTGTCCATCACTCTCAGCAAACTAACACAGGAACAGAAAACCAAACACCATATTTTCTCACTCATAAGTCAGAGTTAAACAATGAGAGCACAGGGCTGCACTTTTATCTATTGGGTTCATTACTACGTCCTCAATACGTAGACTCATATGTGGCAGTAGTCTGTGCTCTATAAATATTCACAAGTGGGATGCTGAGATTCAGAAAAGGGGGGTCTGTGGACAGCCCTCAGGTTTTTCCCAACCTCAAGTGAACAAAGAAACTGTGTGAGGCCCACGGGGTGAGCTTGGCGAGACACAGGATTTCCCAAGCAGATAAGAAAGCCTTTGCTCCTTCCCTGAGAAGGGCCCTTGCCCTGTTCTCAGAGCTTGCCTTGCTTCCAAAGCAAACCCAGAGCTTTGAGTCAAGTCAGAAGGTTCCAGGCAGGGCAGAATCCCCGGTGGAGGAAGAGAAGGATCTCCTACTCTCGGGCCATCTGTGGAAGCCCCATGGTGGGCAGGGAAGGGCAATAGGCACAGAGGAACCTTGGGGGGAATGCCTTCTCTCTCTACCACGTTACCTCTGCCCATGTTCAGGAGGTCCCATAACAAGTGGGACAAGCAAGCTTTTATCCACATCTTATGTGCTACCAGCTGGGGGTTGAGCTTGCATGCAAGACAAATGTCTTCACCCCACCCAGAGTGATCTTTCCCACAAACTCCGAAGGGTCAGCACCTGAGACAGGGACAATCTCCAGGCCCACACTCTATGAGCCAAGAACAAAAATAGAGTCAGCACTGACTTCTTAGAAAGAAAAGAAAGACTCTGCACTGGTTTTGATTAACATTGAAATACAGACCCCATTCACACCCACCACAGTTACGTTAAGCAAACACAAAAGTAACAATAAGCATGGTGCAATGACAGAGGAGCCTACAGTTATCACAGTGACAGGGTGTGCCTTGCCCACAGGCCATTCTTTAAGGCTTTTCACTCTGATGATGCATGAAATTACCCACCCTGATGGAGCTGTGCCTACATTCATGCCAACTAGCAAGATGGCATCTCCTCATTAGCCCCTTGGTCACAAATCCACCCGGAGAGATGTGATTAATGAGAATCTCATAAAACCTGGGGGAATGGGCCATCTTAGCTGCCTTGGAAGGGAGACATTGTCATTCACAGCCACATAAATCACCATGTGTCAATCCCTGCTTTCTCACTGTCACACCTTGGTGAGCTGCCCTACCGCCTCCAAGATGTGACATGGTTTCTAGGACAGCAGAACCTCCTGCTGTCTGGGACACCTTGTACCTAGCTTCAAAGCAAGGTCAGAGTTGAGCTCTAATTATCCCAGTACACTCCTGGCTCTGAGACCTGCTAACAGGGTGAAGGAAAGGAGCAGGATGTTAACATCAGGAGAAATACCAAATGTGGAGTGCTGGCCTGATTCATTTCACAGCTGTAGTCTTTTTTGATTTGTTTGTAATTTTCTACACTACTGCTTCCAATTTGATACTGTCTGGGCCTGGGATGAAAATAAGAATGGGATAACAGATGATGAGTTCAAAATACTGAACACAATCATACTCACCCTGCATATATGTACAGCCAATATGTCATTTGGAAGAAGGGACCACTGGCCGCTGGGCAAAGTTGAGAATGTAAAATGTCACAGAATTTAAGATGCATTTCTTATGTACTTAGGAGCTGTCACCACAGCTGCCTCGCTGCTCTAGAGAGGAAACTAGGCTTCATGTTTCATAATCAGTTACCTTACACAAATGAATTAAAAGTCCAAAAGGAGTATTGGAAGAATTTCCATATGACTGCTCTTGCTTTCCTTGGCAGGGGTACCATGTACTGTTGTGCAGGTTGTGTACTGCACTATTCAGTGGGGCACAATTCCCATAGACTACATCTTCAAATAGCACCTCCTAGAGTCATGAAGTCATTACCCTACAACCATATGCAGCAGCCCTGCTGCTGATTGAGTAACTTGGAGTATTTCTAAGGGCTCATGGGAATGTCACAAATAGATCACAAAGACCCAACCATATAGTGCCCACACTGATAGCCTAAAAGACAAAACAAAACAAAACAAAACAAAACACACACACACACACACACACACACACACAAACACACACACACAAAACCACGTACTGATTCATGAATTACTAATACAGTTGGCTTACTGTTCTCAGGCTCAATAGGACAAGGGGCCATTCCATTTATTCTAGATATTCTGGAATAATACATTTTTCGTATACTTGAATATTTTTAAAACTCCCTAAACTTAACAACTGTTTTAAAAATGATCTTTCTTTGCTGAGAGGCACTTCTGCAAACTTTTGGGAAGACAATGTTATAATAAGTATAAATATGTTAGATTTCTAATACTCTGGGACCAACACTTCTACTCCAAAGAATCCTATAAATAAAAGTGTATGAATATATTTGCAAGTTTGTGTATATATGTGTATGTGTATATACACATACATAGTCAAAAATGTTCACTATAGTATGGCTTTTAGTAGCAAAAAATAAAGGAAATTATTTGAATTTGTACTAATAAGGGATTTGCTAATTTACAATATATGCATACAATGAAATACAATGCAGTCTTTAAAAGAATCCACATAGCTACTCGTACTTGTAGAAGACTATTCTTCTTTTTCTCCTCCTCTTCCTCCTCCTCCTTCTTCTTTCCTCTTTCTTTTCTTCTTCTTCTTACCTTTCTTTCTTCTTCTTCTCCTTCTTCCCCCTCCTCTTCTTCTTCCTCCTCCTCCTTCTTTCTTCTTCTTCTTCTTTCCTCTTTCTTCTTTCTTCTTCTTCTTTCCTCTTTCTTCTTTCTTCTTCTTTTCTGGATTCCTAACAGCTCTTGAACACTCTTCTAATGTTTGAGAAATTAACTGTCTCTCAATACCCTCTTCCCAAGGTAGAAGGCAGACATCACACTTCCGGGCTTCCTTTGCCACTAGGTCCCAGCTATGTAACCTCATTTCACCAGTGAAATACACCACATAAGACTTCAAAAGGGAAGGGAGGAAATGGGATCAGAGAGGGGCAGGGTTTTTCTGGCAAGAATAGTGCTTGAAACCACCTCTTTTGGCACTTACAAGGCTAGCTTCTGAGATAGAAGTGCTACCAGCATTAGTGGCAGGGGCAGTTTCAGCAAAGATGAGTCCCCAACAGAGCCAAGCACTGCATCTGAACGGCTTACTGGTGGCAGCACTGGCGTTTTCTCATCAGTACAGTTCTGCAGTGTGGGTTTGGCCACTGTTCCTCAAAGCAGAGTTCCAAACCTACTTCTTTGTCCCTCCAACACTTCTGTGAGCTGTTTGATCTTCTTTTAGTAAGCTTCTTTCTTTTTAATGAGCTGAGTCAACTGCCTGCAAAGACATCCATGATACATGATCCTTAACTTTTGTTAATCCACACTTCTGTACACCACCCATGGAGACCCTCCAAGCCAACATTCAGATGCCAGATTTAGACCTTCAGAACTCAGCAGAAGAATGCATATGCAAATTTTGCAGGGTGGAACTGCCAGCCTGTCCCCAACCTAGGTTAAGGAGCATGGCCATCTCTGTCTGCACAGCAGGACAGAATTGTACAATTATGCTCAAATATTTTATTGCATTATGCTCTTGTTAGCTTAGAAAAATAATAAGAAATTTAAATGTTGACATGTACAACAAGAAGACAAGGTTTAGTATATGCTTAATAAAATTGAAACAAAGAAATCACGGGGGTATTACAAGGAGGAAGTCTTTGGCCTTGATTTGCTACTCGTCGAACTTGAGCTGGTGGACTTGGTGTTCAACCATAAAGCACAAGAACAAATTGCAAGAATGTGAATGAGATGCCAAGATAATTTAGATCTCTGAGACTGCAGTAACCTTAGAAAATGTATGTCTATTATTCACTTTTGCATATTTAACTTCCAAACATCTTTTCAGAAGTGTATTATGTGTGAAAGTCGGAGACTGCCTATATATTCTAAAGTAAAATAAGTAGGATGCAGAAGAGTGTGCATAGGTTTGAACTCAGCTTTAAAGCATACGTATATGTATATGTATGTATTTTATATAGGCATTGAACAAATCTGGATGTATACCCTGCAAACTCTGAAAAGTTGTTAACTCTGTGGGTTGAGATGGTAAAGAAATTTCCTGTGCTATTTCACACAGCCTTGAATTATTTGAAATTTTGCAATAAGCAAGTTTTTCACGCTGTTATAATCATCAAAAACCCTATAAGGCATATCCATTGGGAAGAAAAGGCACAGTGGCTCTTCAGAGCTTCCTGAGGCCTGAGGCCTGAGGCTATTGTGTAGGGATGGGCCTCAGACCCTAGGTCTCAGGAGGCCTTTGTCCTCCTCCAAACTTCCTTCAGGCTGATGTGTGGTCGGGTGCCTGCCACGCCACCCCTCTAGGCCTTATGTCTAATCCCTAATATTAGCGGGTTGGCACACACTATCCCGGTGGTCCTCTGGAGTTCTTCACAACAAACACAGGACTCAATCCACCAAGCAGGTCATCCACCCCAGACAGATGCTCCTTGCATAAGCAGACAATAAACACAAGAACTACGTCCTGTCTTAACAGACAGTGCCCCGATGATGTAGTGTGGTGTGAGCAAGACTGATTGACTATCCTGCCTAATAAAGTGAGATCCTGCCCTGAAGGGGGCATAGGCCACAGAGCTCACAATGATCAGAGAGAAAATCGAATGAAGCCAGTATTACCCCATACGTACAAGGAGGAAGGTGAGAGCCTTGCAGCAATTCGGGAGAGGATGAAACAGCATAGGATGGGATGAAACTGTTCTTATGTTAGTGCTTTGCAGGGAGGCCATTTACACTTTCTAACACTTCTGATACTTATTCTATTCTTCTAGTAAATAAAATTAAAAGATTTCCTAAATTCAAGTGGTTATCAAAGTAAAATGATGGTGGGAAAAGGGTAAAGGTATTTTACTTGGTAAAATGTGTCCTTCCCAGGGCCACAGGGATGCACTGTGCTAGGAGAAACGAAGGTTCACTGGACACACAGAGGAGATGCGTAATCTGTGCTTTCAGCTGGAACAGCCCTTCTGGTCGCTAGAGTCCGAGCTTGCAGCTGTGCTGAAAAAGACCATTTCATTGCTCATCCTTTTCTTTGTTCCAACTTCTGAGTAAAAAACTAAAATCTTTTTTGTGTGGTTTTTTTTCTTTTTAACCCTGTGGCAGGGGCAGGAACTGAACCGTGAAACCCACAATGGAATTAACTTGCTGAGATTCCTCTGTCTGGTCCTTGTTAATGTCATGGTGGCCTTTAGCCCCTGCTCTCTGCAAGTCTCTCCCTCTGCTGTTGGTTCAGCATCTTATTTCACAGTGGCTGGGCCCCAGAGTGACAACAGTAGTGTAATTGTTGGGATGAGGATGCGGGGAAACCACCGTGACGGTCCTGTCTGCTGACCTGGGAGGACAGCTTTGGTGGAGAAGACATGGAAGGAAAGACCAACTGGAATGTTCCTACCCATTGTTCACTTACATCAGACCAAGTGACAGCCCGATTATTTGAACAAAGGCATTGCTGGGAACCTGTTCTGCTGGTTGCTTTCCATTCGCCTCTCCCCCAGACCCATACCCTGCCGTCTACCTGGCTCTGTGCTTTAAGAGGCTGACCTCTATGGATTGTGGTCAACATCCACAAGCTCCTTTTTCCTCTGGCTCTAGCTGGGTTCTGCCAACTGCTTACACCAGTAGATCAGAGGCTGGAAGAACAGATTGGGTATTTCTTCACTGGCCCCTCCCTGATTTGGCCCATCTCTCGGTGACTATAGCTCCCGACAGGCAGCTCCCCTCCACAGCCTCAGTTCTCACAGGGCTCTGTGAATGTTATTTCCTCCCCTGTCCCTTTGGTCCTAATGGTGGTAATAACTTCCCAATGGGGACCTCATGACCCTTCGGTTTTTTTCTTCACCTCTCCACTATAGAGTATTGTAGCTCTCTTATTAAAATGTCTTCATTTGACCCATCTGCATCAATTCTGTGTCCTTTCGAAATCCTGATACATCTGCCATTCTTTTGCTTCAGGGGTCTGCTTTTTCCTCCCCAGTGGGTGATGCAGAGGGTCTCTGAAACTGGGGGTATACCTATATGAAACTATACTATGAAACTGAAACTTTATCTGTAGCTCTGAAGTAAGAGAAGCCCCAAGAGGTGTGCATGGTTCTAGGATGGTGAGTGAAGCAAGTGCCTCGAGTGTGTGGGCAAGTGCTGATGCAGGATGGCAAGCACCTCTTGGGAAGGACACCCAAGGACAGGCATTTCTAATCAAGGGTAAGGGCCCCTGAAGAAAGCTGGCTGGTTTCTCTGGTACTACCTTTTTTCATTCATTCAACAAATGTTCTTTGAGAACTGACTAGGTGCCTGGCACTTCACTAAGTATAGTAGGCTGACTGGTAACCTCCCAGAAGGATACATCCATGTCCTCAACCCCAGAACTTGGGGATGCTGCTTGTATGGACAAAGATGTGATTAAAGAGTTGGAGAGGAAGAGTTTGTCCTGAATTACCTAGGCAGACCCTAAATCCAATGACAAGTATCCTCATAAGAGTGAGGAAGAGGGAGATTTGACAGGCAGCAGAGGAGGAAGCAATGCGACCATGGGGACAGAGATTGGAGTTATGTAACCCATCAACTAAGGAACACCTGGAACACCAGAAGCCAGAAAAGGCAAGAAAGTTTCCTCTTCTAGAGCCTTTGGAGGGAGCATGGCCCTCCGAACACCTTGAACTGGGACCAACTGGGTGGCTGCAAACAGCAGACAGAACTGTGCAAGAATAAATGTCTGCTGCTTCAAGCCACCCAGTTAGTGCACTGTGTTATGGCAAGCCCAGGACATGAATATACCAAGTACTGGGGATCGAGTCATGATCAAGAAAGACATGGTCCTACCCTCCTAGAGCATGCAGTCCAGGAGAGCAAACAGATAATGATCAGGTGGACAAAAATACACAATTACAAACTAATAAGTGCAATGATGTGCTTAGATAGACAAAAATGCAAAAGAGACCTTATTTAAACTGGGGGTCAGGGAAAGCATCTTTGAGGAGGTGACCTCTGAGCTTGGACCTAAAGGATGAGAGAGAACCAGCCATAGAAATCTCTCAGGGAAAAGTGTCAAGGCAAAGGAGAAAATAAGTCAAAGGCTCTGAGTGAGGGAACAGACTAACATGTTCAAGAAACTCAAAGAAGTCTAGTATAGTTGGAATGAGGTCAGAGAGGTAAGCAGGGCCAGGATGCACAGAGATTATGGGCCATGGTAGGGTCTTGGGATTTTATTCTGTGATGAGAAGACTTTGGATGGTTGAGAGCAATGGAATGCCGTGAGCTAATTTAAGGTTTTACATCAACCCGTCTGGTTACTGGTATGGAACAGGTTGGAGGGAAATTGAGAGAGAGCAGGGAGACAAGTTAGTAGACTGTCACAGCTTTCCAGGGAAGCGGTAAAGATGAACTAAGGTGGTTCCTTCAAGGTGCAGAGGAGATGGATTGAGGACATAGTTTGGAGATAGAACTGTCAGGAATTGGTGGATATGGGATATGAGAGAAAGACATGAGTTAAGGATGACACCAAGATTTTAGGCTAGAGTAACTGGGTGTATGTGGTGCCATTTATCGAGTTGAGAAGATAAGAAGGGGTGAGGAAGACCCAAGAGAACGACATAACTGGGAAATGTCCCCACAATCCCTTCACATTTGTTATCACAGTCTTCTGAGTTAGAAAAAGCTGTACCATTTTCGTTGTTTTAGAGGCCCAAGAGAAAGTATCCTGGCTCCTGCAAAGGTGTTACTGGAACCATTGGTCACCTAGATTTAATCACTCTAGCACCACAAAAACAACATAACAAGGAGCAGAGAAAAACCACGGAAGTACAAAGCTGGGTCTTCTAAAGGCAATGTTTGCTTTGTCTCCTATGCTGCATGAAGAGCGGCCCAATATAAATTGTGGGTTCCATGGATTGGGATCTAATCTAGCCACACCCCACCCAGGTCTATCCACTCACTGTGGTCTTGACTCCATTGAAGGCATCAGGAGAAGATACAGCAGAGGGAGTAGTTGAGAGATATATCCTGAATATCTGAACAACCCACCCCTTACCAAACACTCCACTAAAATCACTGATGTTTTAGCCAAATGTTACCTCAGTATATTGAGTTCCGTAAATTGACTACCCTTCTCCCTCAAACAGGATTATGAGAAAGTGGCCCTGAGAAGGAATAAAATACCCACATCATCTAAACCTTCCTCAACTACTATTCTGCCTTCCAGGGAGCAGAGACAAGGCAACTTGCAATGATAGAGCCCACACAGGGCCTACTAGCAAACTCTGCAGTCTTATATTGAAGTCCTAGATAAGACCCTTTCTGGGGAAGTCATCTGAAGAATAATCTCCCAAACCCATAGGTTATTTCTTCATCCCTTTCCAGGATATAGCACACAGCTAAGAACCAGGAAGAAGGAAAGATGCACACACAGCCTCAAGCCGTAAGCTAAAGGCTTATGCATATTTCTCATTGGAAATCCAGAAATCCATTCACTCTAGTCTCTTTACCCTTCCTAGGGTTTACTTAATTTCTTATTTTAAGGTCATGCCCAACTCTAACATTCTTGATGATCTGATTACTCAAGTTAGATCTTAGCAGTAATAACTATGAAGGGAAGTGATATGGTTTGGCTGTGTCCCCATCCAAATCTCATCTTGAATTCCCACGTGTTGTGGGAGGGACCCAGTGGGAGTAATTGAATCATGGACGCAGGTCTTTCCCGTGCTGTTCTCATGATAGTCAATAAGTCTCATGGGATCTGATGGTTCTATAAAGAGGAATTTCCCTGCACAAGCTCTTTGCCTGCTGCCATCCATGGGACATGTGACTTGCTCCTTCTTGCCTTCCACCATGATTGTGAGGCCTCTCCAACCACGTAGAACTGTAAGTCCACTAAACCTCTTTTTCTTCCCAGTCTCGGGTATGTCTTTATCAGCAGCATGGAAATGGACTAATACAGGAAGTAAAATAAAGTACAAACCAGTGAGTGACACCTAAAAGCATGAGAAAAAAGGAGGTGATAGAAAATACAAATTAAAAACCAGAAACAAGAATTGGAAAAGCTTAGAGCTAAATAGTGCCAGAGCAAATGTTCCAATTCAGTTTAGTAGCCCAAGGGGGCAGCTTTGAATTGCTGCATGGTTTAATAATTGATTCCAAGCACAGCAACTGGACAAGGAGGGTATCCCTTGACTACAGTTGTCAGGCCCAACCTTTCCAGGGCTGGGCTCAGGGTAAACTGTCTCTCTCTGGGCTACCCCCATATCTGACCCTCGGCAAGAGGGGGTCACATAGCCCATAAAAGTAGGCATTCATCAACCCCCTATGGTACATCCAACACAATTCTAAGCCTGGGAAGAAGCTTAATGCAGCTACCTCCAGAGTCATGGGATGCTTATCAACCACAGTTCCCCTGGCTTCAAAGGGTCTGTTGAGCACTGACACTCTGCAGGGCAAAGAAAGGGACCCAGTGCTGACTTTTAAAAAATGGACTTTATTTTTTAGAGCAGGTTTTAGGTTCCCAACAAAATTGAACACACAACACAGAGATTTTCTACATACCCCCACCTCCCACATGCATAACCTCTCCTACAATCAGCATCCCCCACCAGAGTGGGACATTGGTTACAATCAATGACCCTACATTGACTCATCCTCATGTATGTGTGTCTATAGTTCGCATTAGGGTTCACTCTTGGTGTCGTACATTCTATGTGTTCGGACAAATGTAAAATGACATGTATCCACTATTATAGTATCATACAAAGTAGTTTCACTGCCCCAAAAATCCTCTTTGCTCCACCCATTTGTCCCTCCCTTCCCCAGCTCCAGGCTACCACTGATCTTTTCCTGTCTCTATAGTTTTGCCTTTTCCAGAATGTCATATGGTTGGATCGTGTAGTACATGGCCTTTTCAGGTTAGCTTCTTTCACTGGGTAATATGCATTTAAGTTTCTTCCGTGTCTTTTCATGGCTTGATAGCTCATTTGTTTATAGTGCTGAATAATATTCCATTGTCTGATGTGCCACAATCTATCCATTTACCTACTGAAGGACATCTTGGTTGCTTCCAAGTTTTGCCAATTATGAATAAAGCTGCTATAAATATCCATGTGTAGGTTCTTGTGTATAGAGTTTTCAGCTCCCTTGAGTAAATACCAAGGAGTGTGATTACTGAATCTTATGGTAAAAGTTTTTTTAAAAAAGATATGTTTAGTTTTGTTAAGAAACTGCTAAACTGTTTGCCAAAGTGGCTGTACCATTTTACACTCCCACTAGCAGTAAATGAGCATTTCTGTTGCTCTACAATGTCAGTGTACTGGGTTTTGACCATTCTAATAAGTGTGTAGTGATATCTCATTGTTGTTTTAATTTGTATTTTCCTGGTGACACAGGATATGGAGCTTGTTTTCATTTGCTTATTGCTATCTACATCTTCTTTGGTGAGATGCCTGTTAAGGTCTTTGGCCCATTTTTTAATTATAATGTGTGTTTTCTTATTGTTGAGTTTTTAAGAGTTCTTTGTGTATTTTGAATAAGGGTCCTTTATCAGATGTTTCTTTTGCAAATATTTCCTCCCAATCTGTAGTCTGCCTTTTCATTCTCTTGAGAGTGTTGTTTCCAGAGCAAAAAAGTTTCATTTCAATGAAGTTCAGTATCTTAGTCCATTTTGTGTTGCTATAAAGAAATAGCTGAGGCCAAGTAATTTATCACAAAAAAAAAGGTTTATTTGGCTCACAGTTCTGCCAGCTGTATAAGAAGCATGGTGCTGAAATCTGCTTGGCTTCTGGTGAGGGCCTCAGGTTCCTTCCATTCATGGTGAGGGCAAAGGGGAACCAATGTGTGCAAAGATCCCATGGCGAGAGAGGAAGCAAGAGAGAGTGGGGAAGTGCCAGGCTCTTTCTACCAGTCAGCTTTCATAGGAACTTACAGAGTGAGAAGAACTCACTTACCCCAAGAGAGGGCATTAATCTATTCATGAAGGATTCACCCCCATGACCCAAACACCTCCTATGGGCCCCATCCCCAACATTGGGAACCAAACTTCAACATGAAGTTTGAGGGGACAAATATCCAAACCATAGCATGTACTTAATCAATTATTTCTTTTATGGGTTGTGCCTTTGATGTTATATCTAGAAAGTTATCACCATTATCACCAAACCCAAGGTCATCTAGATTTTTTCATATGTTATCTTCTAGGAATTTTATAAATTTGCATTTTAAATGTATGTCAGTGATACATTTTCAGTTAATTTTTGTGAAGAGTGAAAAGTCTATGTCTACATTCATGTTTTTGCACATGGATGACCAGTTGTCCTAGCATCATTTATTGAAGAGGTTGTCTTTACTGCATTGTATTGCCTCTGCTCTTTTGTCATATTTATATGGGTCTATTTCTTGGCTTTTCATTCTGTTCCATTGATCTATCTGTCTGTTCTTTCACCAGTAAAACACTGTCTTGATTACTATGGCTTTATAGTAAGTCTTGAAGTTGGGCAATGTCAGTCTTCTGACTTTGTTCTTGTCCTTCAACATTGTTCTGGCTATTCTGGGTCTTTTGCCCCTCCACATAAACTTTGAGATCAGTTTGTCAATATCCACAATCCATATATCAAGTTGGAAAAAACTAACGTCTTGACTATGTTGAGTCTTTCTATCCAGGAACATGAAATGTCTCTTCATTTAGTTTTTTGATTTCTTTCATCAGAATTTTGTAGTTTTCCTCATACAGATCTTATATATACTTTGTTTTATATGAAAAGCATTTTATTTTTTGAGTGCTAATGTAAAAGATATTATGTTTTTAATTTCAAATTCACATGTTGCTGGCATACAGAAAAGCAATCGACACTTGCATTTTAACCATGTATCTTGCAGCTGTGATATAATTGCATATTAGTTCCAGGAATTGTTTTTTGTCAGTTCATTTGGATTTTCTACATAGACGATCATGTCATCTGCACACAAAAATAGCTTCATTTCTTTCTTTCCAATTTATATAACTTTTATTTCCCTTTCTTGTCTTATTGCACTAGCTAGAGTTTCAGTATGATGTAGAAAAGCAGTGGTGAGAGGGGACATCCTTGCCTTGTTTATAATCTTAGAAGGAAAGTTTCAAGTTTCTTGCTAAGTATGATGTTAGCTATAGGGTTTTTTTGTGGATATTCTTTATCAAGTTGAGGAAGTTCCCCTCTGTTCCTAGTTTACTGAGAGGTCTTTTTATTATTATGAATGGGTGTTGGATTTTGTCAAATGCTTTTTCTGCATCTACTGATATGATCATGTGATTTTTCTCCTTAGCCTGTTGATGTGATGGATTACATTAATTGATTTTTGAATTTTGAACCAGTCTTGTATACCTGGGATAAACCTCACTTGGTCATAGTGTATAACTCCTTTTAAACATTGTTGGATTTGATTTGCTTATTTTTTTTTTGAGGCGGAGTCTTGCTCTGTCGCCTGATTTGCTTATATTTTGTCAAGAATGTTTGCATCTATGTTTCTGAAAGATATTGGTCTGTATTTTCCTTTTCTTGTAATGTCTTTCTTTGGCTTTGGTATTGGAGTAATGCTGACCTCATAGAATGACTTAGAAAGTATTTCCTCTGTTTCTATCTTCTGAAAGAGATTGTAGAAACTTTATATAATTTTTTACTTAAATGTTTGATAGAATTCACCTGTCATCCATCTGGGCCTAGTGTTTTCTGTTTTCTTAAATAGATATAGGCCCTTTCAGATTGTCTATTTCTTTTTGTGTGAGTTTTGGCAAATTGTGTTTTTCAAGGAATTGGCTCACTTCATCTAGGTTATCAAATTTGTGAGCTTAGAGTTGTTCATAGTATTCCTTGATTATCCTTTTAATGTCCATGGGATCTATAGTAATGTCCCCTCTTTCATTTCTGATATTAATAATTTGTGTCTTCTGCCTTTTTTCTTAGCCTGGCTAGAGGCTTATCACTTTCATTAGTTTTTTCAAAGAAGCAGCTTTTAGTTTTATTGATTTTCCCCATTGATTTTCTTTTTAATTTTATTGATTTCTGCTCTAATTTTTTATTTTTTCTTTTCTTCTGATTACTTTGGATTTAGTTTGCTCTTCATTTTCTAGTTTCCCAAGGTGGAAATTTAGCTGAATGACTTTAGATCTTTCTTCTCTCTAATATATGCATTCAGTGCTATACATTTTTCTCTTAAGTGCTGCTTTCACTGCATCTCACAAATTTTGATAAGTTGTGTTTTCATTTTCATTTAGTTCAAAATATTTTAAATTTTCTTTTGAGATTTCTTCTTTGACCCATATGTTATTTAGAAATGTGTTGTTTAATTTCACAGTATTTGGGAATTTCTTAGCTATGTTTTTATTTGCTTTTACTTTTTGCTTGCTTTAATTCCATTATGGTCTGAGAGCAGACATTGTATGATTTCCATTCTTGTAAGCATGTTAAGGTGTGTTTTATGGCAAAGAAAGTAGTCTATCTTCATGAACATTCCACATGAACTTGAGAAGACTGCGTATTCTTCAGCACTGACTTTTTAAAATCAGAAACAAGGACCACACTTATTCTGGTTAACATTGATATCCAGACAGTATTATAATCAAGCTATAGATGTATTAAATAAACAAAAATGTGACAAAGAGGTGATCAATTAGGAGAAGTAACTGCACCCATCATGGTAACAATGGGTGTCTTGCCCACATTCCATCTCTTGGGGGTTTAATTTTCATTATAAAATTATCCACAGACTGAGATCTTATGTCCCTGCCAGGACTAGATTCATATACCCAGAAAATAGTCTATACAGAAGTGCTCATTCCTTGTGAGTGCCAGCCAAACGCTGCATTAGGCTTTAGACAAACAAGACATAACACATACACCTACATGCACATACACATTCACACCACAGAGCACAGGCATACTGAGTCAGGCTGTAGACTGTTAATGCTAGAAGGAAGGGCCTTTAACGATGACGTACCTCTGCCTCCTCCTGAGGGAAAACTCAGGTGAAGGAAGGAGAAGTTCTAAAATCCCCTCAGTTCAAACATGTCACCATCCTGACTCACAGACGTATGTAGTTCACATAGCATTTGTCCCTGGGGCCTCATCTCCTCAGCAGATGATGAACTTTCTGAGGTGAAGTACAACCCACAAGGCACCCCAGCCAATTGGAGGCCTCCATAGAATCCTAACCACTCTGGGTCACAAAGAGGCGCCCCGTGTGAACACTAGCTCTGGGTATCTCCCTCGGGACTGTATCCCTCCCTGCTCCAACTCAGGCCCCTGCCTAGAATCTTCTTCCTCCCACTGAGGATTTAACTATTCTGCATCTTCGGCAGGAAATGAGTTCTTTGCTGTTTATTGTGGTCAAATCCTAAAATGAAGTCAATCCAGCGGTAAAGGCTGGATAAGCTGATGTCTCTTTATTAATGCACGAGGCACTTTGCAGTCCACCACTGTCCGTGCTCAGATTGATGGAAGCTGAAAAGGAAGTGTAAGTTAAATTATGTCTTTGATAACTTCTGCTTAACTTGTCTGTCAGGGTCCAAGAAGATTAAACATCTGTGATTTATTCCCATGTTAATCTGAATAAACACATGCACACACTCACACACTCACGCACATGCACACATGGCTGCTCATGAGAGACTGCATCAGGCTGCATTGTTAAAGGCAATTCTAACAGTCTGCAGTGGTCTGCACTGACAGGACAGAACAGAAGGTTCATTATTCCTTTCTTTATTCCTTCATTCCTTCGTTCATTTGCTCATGCAAGCTTTCCTCATTGGCTTCTGTTCTTGCTATGAAGGGCCTTGTGCTGGGCAGGAAGAAAACTCTAGGGGGCCTAAAGTTTGCCAGTTTCTAGGCAAATGGTCTGGCAGTAATTAATCTAGAGGCTTATTTGAAGCAATTCCTAGCAGCTCCAGCCCTTCTCTCACAGGTGAGGCTGTCTGCAACCAGCTCCCTTTCCCCAGTCATTCTTTCCTCATGAGCAAACGGTGAAACAAGAGTGCTTCATAATCATCGCAGCCACCATTTACTGACACTCATTATGCATGGGGTCCTTTACATGAATTATTTTAGTTAATCCTCCCCACAGTCCTCTGAAGGAAGCACAGTTGTTTTGCTCTTTTTACAATCTGAGGCTCAGAGAAGTTACATAACCTGTCCAAAGCCACCAAGGCACGAAACAGGGATTCTAAGTGCAGAAGGTAAGACTTCAGAGTTCATGTTCTTAACCCCCACATCAGACTCTGAATACAGTCCTCATACACTAGCATCAAGGCCAGGTGGGTGATCTTACAGGTCTTTGGACTGCTCTGGGCCACAAGTGCTCATTGCCTGCATTCTCTATGGTTTTCCAGGGATCAGCTTGCTACTGTCTTTGAGTGATGCCTTCATGCTACCTTTTCTTTTCAGACTTCTGCTGATTATGCTGGTCATGTGGAAGGGACTTGTCCTAGCTTGGCCTTCAAGGACTCCAAGGGCTGAGTGCAGAGCCATGGGGATACCAGGCAAGAGTGGGGAAAGAGGACAAAGTGATCAGCATCCTTGATGGAGAGTGCCTGACACAAGTGCAAAGGGACCCACAGGGATCCACGAGTTCAGGTCCTTCCCAGAGGTAACAAAAGCCTCAGGGCTGCCCCGGCCACCTCGAAATCTCAGGAAAGCCCTCTGGTATTGCTTGAGATTCTCCTTGGACATAAGTTGGTGATCACATCTCCTCGCACTGCTTCAACCTTCCCTATGCTACAACATATCCATGAGTTGATGTCTCCAGTCCCCACGTTACTCCTAAGCTGCAGACCAGAATATCCAATTGGATACCAACATCTGTCTCCACCAGGTACCCCCAGAGACTTTTCCAACCCAATATAGCTCAAGCTAGATTCAATGTCCTTCCCCTAAACCTATTTCCTCCTGTGCTTCTTTTAACTCTCCATCTAGTCTGGAACCAGGCTCTAGACCTCAGGTTCTTCCTTCTTTTCACCCTCTCCTAATCAGGCCTTTCTCTTCTTCCCCATAATTACTATCTGTGTTCAGAATCTCTGCATTTCTTATCTCTTCACCTTAGATTAAGCCAGAGCCTCTGGCCCCACCAGCCTCTAGCTATCCCAGTCCATCTGCACACATACTGCCAGAATGGGCTTCTGGAAACATAACCATGAATCAAGTCACTTCTCTGCTCTAAGCCCAGCAATGCTCAACCCTGCCCCATGACTTCACAGCAATTTTCAAATTGCCATCTTATTGGGCAATGACAGGTACACAGTGAGGAGAATCTTTAAGAAGCTTTTAAGAATGGTGTTCATTAAGAGTCATTTACTAAACAAATGTCTCTTGAGTATCTCCTATCATCCAGGCCTTGTACTAGGAACTGGGGATGCATTGGTGAGCTATACGTTGAATAGTTGTGTTCATGGACCCAGAGGCCCGTGAAGGGAGATGGAAAACATAAAATGAACAAACAGCCTTGAATATAATATCAGATAGTAATATTTTCAGTGGAAAAAAAAGACAAGGTAAGGGAAGAGAGAGTAACAAAGCCAAGACTTATTTTAGTTGGGGTGTTCAGGAATTGCAAAAGATGTTTATGGAGTGCTTACCTCATGTCAGGCTGTATTCTAAGTGCATCATATTTATTAATGCAGTTACTAATCATGGTAAACCAGTGAGACAGGCTGTTATTATTACTCCTCGTTTTGCAGATCAGAAAACCGAGCATAAAAGCTCAAGTTCACAAAGCTAGTGACTAGTGGGATCATGCTTTTATTCCAGGCAATTTGTTCCCAGAGCCCGCCCTCCTGGTCACTATGCTGTGCTGCTTCTCTTGAGACATGATGTTTAAGTTGAGAACTGACAGGGTAGGGGCTACCTTAGTCTGCATTCTCCTAGAAGGAAACCTGAGACAAGATAAGGATTCATGGGCAGGTAGTTTATTTAAGAGGTACATCTCAGGAAGCCCTGGTAGGGGAGTGAGAAAGTGAGACAGGGAAGAGAAAGAAGCCAACAAGGATTGTGTTGTCAAGCAAGTTACCACTGTGGGCAAATGGAGCTTAATCCCACTGGGAACTCTGGGATCTAGTATAAAACACATGTCTCTAAGTCTCCTTCCCACCCAAAGGGATGAGGGAGCTGGAGTGTTTATACAAAAATTCCCATTTCATTGTTTGAGGGCTGCTGTCAAGGGCAGTAATTTTCTGGACTTATGACCTGCCATTTGCACAGGCAGTGGCAGTTCTCATCTGAGAAAGCCCTTGGGCAAGGAGGCACAGGTGCTGGCAGATGGGAGTCTGGCTGAACACATAGAAATGTTGAGACTCAGGGGGAATACAGCCAAGGCACCAACAGCTTCTGCTTGAGCATTCTGGGTGGAAGGGACATCACACGTCAAGTCTCACAGGAGAGAACAGGCTTGGTGTGCTCAAGGAGCAAAGAGAAGGCTCTGGCTACTGGATTGATGAAGTCAGTGTGTTGAGAATGGCGTTAGAGGCCCAGCCAAGTAAGGATGTGTGGGCCTTGATAAGGTATTGGCATTTTACTCTAGGTGTGATGGGGATGCAGGAGAGTGACTTTGATTTGTGTCTTTAAAAGATCACTTTGGTTGTTGGATGGAGAATAGACTGCAGGGTGCAAGAATAGAAGAAAGAAGACCAGGAAGGAGACTGACAATAGTCTAGGTGACGGATACGTTGACTTGCACTAGAGTGGTGTTTTAGTTGTGGTTGGATTCTGGCTATTGTTTAAGTTTACTGTTGGTAAGAATTAATGATGGAATGGTCAGGGGTTATAAGTGAAAGAGAAGAGTCATTGACTAAGATGGAGAAGATGAGAGGAGATTCAAGTTCAGAGCAGCAGGTGGGGAAATTCAGAAGTCAGGTTTGGACATTTGGTAAGTCTGAGATGCCTATTAGTAAGTAGATTGTTAAATACAGGAGTCTGGGGTTCAAAAGAGAGTGATGAAGTCTGCTATGCTGTGCTGTAACCCCTCCCACCTTTCCTTGCCACTCAAGGAAAGCCCCCGCTAGACACACAGGGCAGTCTGTAGCACGTGTGGCATTGAGTGGCACATAGTTTGCAAGAAGGATGGTGGGCTTAGAAACACGGTGGAGAGCTGTGATGTAGGAAGACCTATAACTCTAAGATGACCAGGAGAAGAGTTAGCCCCAAGAGATAGCAGTTACCATAGCACCCAAGTGACTATGTTATATGAGGTGGACAGGGACTTCTTTTCTTCTTTTGGTCCTCAGGTGCACAGAGTTGAGTACAACACATTGCTCACTTCAGTGCACACAATGTCCATTGGTTCATGAAGGGCTCTTCTCTAGTTTTGTTATTTTATTATTTCTCCTAGTTCCCTGTTTCCATATCTATTCTTTTCTGCCCATAGGCACCTTCTCTAATGTATGTATTAATGTTACTAGATATCTGGGTATCCTTGAAAAATATGTAGTGTTGTTTTACATGTTTATATAGTTCAAAATGTTATACATTTCATTATTCTTTTTTACTCAACACTATTTTAAGATCTATTTGCATCACTAAATGTAAATCTAGCCTACTGTTTTTTGTGTGTGTGTTTTTTTTTTACCAATTTCTGTGTAGATTTTTTCTAAAACAGATGTATAAACTACATTTTCTCCTAGGGACACCTGGGCTCCCTTAAAGTACTCCTTCATAAATAATGCTACAAGAAATAACATTTAAAAAAATTAGATTTTAGTAAATAGCCTTTGTTAAGATTGGAAATTTTCCATTTATTCTGGTTTTCTCAGAGTATATTTTAAAATAATGAATATGAATAGGTGTTGAACTTTCTCAGATATTTCATTTGCAGCTCCTAAAATGATCATGAGATTTTTCTTTTATTCCATTAATAGACTGAATCACAGTTATAGATTTTTTAATGCTTACACTTCCTTAAATTCTAACTTGATTGCATGTTTTAAAAGATAAACTGTTACATTTGATTAGCTAATATCATATTTAGGATTTTCACATCTATGTTCATAGGAAATTGACCTAAAATATTCTTTCACTGTATTGTTTTTATTCATTTTTAGGATCAGGTTTATACTAACTTGACAAAGTTATGTGAACAGTGTGCTCTTGATTTCAGATTTTTTGTAGCAACATTTTCAGATTGGGATCATCTATTCCTTGAATGTGTTGCTGAACATAGCTGTAAAACTATATGGAGCTGGAAATTTTTTGGAAAAAATGTGAATGATTTCATTTCAGTTTAAGAGTTATAGTTATACTGAGATCTTTTCCAGAACTTTATCTAGTTCCTCTTTTTATCTCACATTTTTAAAAATTTGCATTTCCTCTTTTATTGGTGTCACCACAGGCTTATCTATTTTACTAGTCTTTCTGAAGAACACTTCCAGTTCATTTCCCATTGTTGTTTTTTTTCCTCTGCATTTATTAATTTCTGCCTATCTTCTTATTTACGTTTTTCTTGTTTATTTGGGTTTACTCTGTTTCCCCTTTGAATTTTTTAAGGATAAAGCTTAACTGTCTTACTTGCATTCTTTCTTAATTTCTAGTAAATTTATTTAAAGCCATAAATTTACCTGAGTGCTGCTTTGAACATGACTCACATAATTTAGCATGTGCTGCTTTCAAATGGTGAATTTTCATTCACCTCTAAGTATTTAACAATTTCTCTTTGGTTTATTGTATAGCCCAATGCTATTTGGGAGTATTTTTAAGATTTCCAGACATATAGGGTTTTAACATTTAATTTAATAGCATCATGGTCAAGAACATTGCATGTATGATGTTGATTCTTTTAAACTTATAAAGCTTTTAAATCTAAGCAAAGCTTATTTTGGGCTTACCACATTATAATTTGTTTGTGTTTGTTCTATATGCATATGAAAAGAAAGTATTTTGTTTATTGGGATACCTATGAACAGATAAATTATATTACTCTAATGTTCCATATCCTTGCTTATTTTTGTATGCTTCAAGTATTAGTTTTTGAGACTGTGTATTAAAACCTGCAGCTATTTTTTAAATTTATTTCCCACCCCAGCTCTGTCAGTTGTTGCTGTATGTCTGTTGATGACACATTATCAGAGGTGTACATATTCGTTATCATTCTATTTCTTGACATATTACTTGTTTTACCAATATATAGCATCCTCATTTTCCCTTTCTAATAGGTTATGCCTTAAATTACTGTCTTTCTGATACTAAAATTTCTATTCTGGCCTATTTCTGGTATATCTTTTCCTATCTTTTCTGTATCCTTTTGTTTCTAATCTATTGTTTGGTTTTTATCTTGATTGCTTGGTTTTTGTCTTTTAAATTCACTTAGAGAGTCATTATACTTTGATTAATGAATGACTTTAAATTATTTACTATTATTGTAATTCCTATTATAAATATATTGTAATATATTAATGTTAATATTAATTATAAAATATATGAACATTTATTTCTGCTTTTTTCATGTTTTCTATTTTCCACATCTTCTTCTTCCCCTTTCCTTTCTTATATTCTATTAGATAGATGGGATTTTCTTCTGCTAGCTTAAAAGTTAAATATTTTATTTTTATTCTTCTAGGAGTTGTGCTTAAGCTATCAAGAACTGTTTCCCCCCTATCAATTTCTTAAGCTATCAATATCTATTAATATTTTTCCTCTAGAAAAATAATTTCAGAGAAATAGACAAAAACAAGCCCAAGTTATAGAGAGAAGAAAGAGATTAAGGGAAGGAAATAAAGGAGGGAGCAAGAGGTCAGCAAAGAACAGAACAAAAAGAGACAGAGAGAAATAAGTTGACAAAAAGAAAGAGTTAGGGGCTTAGAGAATGAAGCCAGGAGTTTTGTCTACCCAATATGCTCAAATTCAAACAGTGAGGAAAAAACACTAGGCTTCATTGGTTTCTTTCATGTAATGTCCCTAAATCATTTTCTTTTCTTCTTTTGGTTGGGAAAACATTCCAAATTATTTAATGTTTATTTACTAAGCAGTCACTGTGTTCTTGGCCCTCTTTCAGGCCTGGAGACAAAGCAGTGAAGAAGGAGACCCTCTCCTTTCCCTCCTAGAGCTCACAGTCAAGATCAGCAGCTTAAAAAGCAATTACAACAGAGTAGAGGAAGCATAGGGCACCTTAGGAGCATCCAGCAAGGGAAACCCAGCCTGGTCCATGGGAATTAGGGAAATCCTCCTGTACAAAGTGACAGCTAAGCCGAGATTGGAAGGACATAACTTCTTCACCTGTGGTGCCAGCAGCAGAAACTGGCCTTAACTGCTGCCCTCCTGCTGGCCACAGGCCCTCTGCATCCTATGGGGCTATGGGCAGAACATTCCCAGATGTGAGTAAGACCATGGTGCTTGTGCTCAGCATGGAGTCACATGTCTACAGCCTACAGAGAACTGAAGTTGTCTCGGTTCAAATGCCCAGGATTCATAAGGTGCCCACCCTGTCCCTCTCCCCAGCCTGTGCCACTGGGTGACTGCAGACTGATGTCATTTTGTTCCTGAGTCCTACTACTTTTCTACAAAGCCTGCCTACCTATTTGCTCAGTGTCTTAATTTTCTTTTACACACAGTCATAGTCACTAATTTTGATAGATTGAGGAAGGAGTCTGTTAAGAAATCTTTGAAGGAAAAAAAGCAATTATTATTGTTTCCAAGGAGTAAATCCAGTGAGGCCTGCCTTGACTGACATCCACGCTGGTTTTAATGAACAGACAGACACAAACCAGTATGGAAACAGGAGAGGAGCTCGTGAGCTCTAGCTTTAGAGACAGCCACCTATGTTCAAAACTTTATTTTTTTTTACTTTTGTTTTTTTGAGATGGAGTCTTGCTCTGTCACCCAGGCTGGAGTGCAATGGCACGAGCTCAGCTCATTGCAACCTCTGCCTCTTGGGTTCAAGCGATTCTCCTGCCTCAGCCTCCCAAGTAGCTGGGATTACAGATGCGTGCCATCATGCCCGGCTAATTTTTGTCTTTTTGTAGAGATGGGGTTTCACCATGTTGGCCAGGCTGGTCTCGAACTCCTGATCACAGGTGATCCGCCCACCTCAGCCTCCCAAAGTGCCGGGATTACAGGCGTGAGCCACCGTGCACAGCCTCAAAACTTGATTTTACCGCTTACTGTCACTATGACCTTGGGAAAACCACCGAAGTGCTCTGAACTGCAGGCTCCTGGTTTGTAAAGATATAGTAAGAGCTTCACTTGGTGGCGGTGAGGATTAAACAGCACCATGCCTGGCACACACTTAGCACAGAGCTGGTACTTAATAAAAACTCAAAAAGGTAATTGCTCAGCATTTGTATTAGTTTAAGTAATAGATGTAGTATCAGCATTAAACATTAGTATTAGTTTTAATATATTACAGCCTAACCTTGTAGTGGCATAACATCATCATGAAGGAGATGATGTCACTATTTTCTCCAGTTAGAAAGGTATTTTGAATAGAGGCTGCCTGTTGTTAATCAAAGCATGGAAAAGTATGAAAAGTGGTTTCCAATGGATGTATAATACCCAATCTACGGTATCTCATAATCATTTCTTAGAATTGGTTTAAACAATAAACAAAGCTCTTGTTTATAAAGATAACTCTGTAATTAAGTGAGGGCGTTACAACAGATTCTTTACAAACTACTGTGTTGTCCTTAATTGGTTTAATTTAAGAATCTAAGGCATCTGGTTACATTTTTATTAACTTGTCCTTATTCATTTATTTAGTCACTCATCATGTATTCAACAAATATTTGTTGGATTACTATCAGAGAATCATATGCACAAAGTAGACATTCAATTAAAAAACAATTTTATTACCAGAATCCAACCATACATATATGCTTGACTATATTTAAAAATAGAATCAAGTTTGAGTTTTACTTTGCTTAAACTTTACAATAAACTAGCTGATCTATAGCCAGTACATTTTTACTTCTTGAGGATTGTTTTAGAAAATTTATATTTCATTAAACTTTCCAGATTTCTAAAAAGGCTTTAAAAAAATCCAAACTCCCTATATAGTGGCAATGCTATAAATAGATAAGCTCACTAAATAATCATTTACATTCCTAAAACATGAGCAGCTTTCTTTTCTATCTAATCCTCAATTTTTACATATTTTACTTTTCCATTTACAGTTGAAATGCTCTGCAGTGCCATTAATATTTGCCAAATTACAGTGGATATTTTCACTCTGTAGCTAATCACTTCTGAGTTTACCAAAGTTGGAATGGAATTGGAATTTGTACAACTTTTCTCCAGATCAGACAACCCTAGCATACAGACCCCCTATGAAGGCATACACTGTGGAGGGAGGAGGGAACGTGACAGCCTGTTGTCCCTGCCAAAATGCTTTCCTAAAAAAAATATATGGTTTGACAAGTTTAATTACCCTTGATTTTTATTCCTGCCTTTTGGAAACACTGAAATCTTCAGGCCATGAAAAATGTTAGTGTTTGAAAGCACAGAATCATTAGAAGAGGACGGCAGACTGGGAGCTCCCCAGGGCTGTGCTTACTGTGAACGCTCGTGTGGGGTCACCTGGCTCAACGTGGCTCAGGCTGCCACCTCTTCAGGTACTGGCTGTGGGGCTTTGAGTCACTCTTCTATCCTAAGCCAAAGGTTTACTCATTTAACCATGTGCCTTGGAGGGGCTTTGTCACATTGCTCAAGTCTAAAATATAATGCCATCCAATAATTTAAGATCAAGATTACATATATGCAAAAGGTTCCCATGAGCATTACCCTGAGTTAAAAAAAAGGCAGTCTCAAAAGCTTACATATTGTACAATTCCAACGCTCTAGCATCCTCAAAGTGACAAAATTATAGTAGTAAAGAACAGATCAGTGGTTGCCAGGGATTAGAGTTGGGAAAAGATTTGATTATTAGGGGTAATGTGAGACCATTTCTTTGGTGACTGAACAGTCTGTAATTGCGGTGATGGTTACTTGAATCTACACATGTAATAAAGTGTCATAGAACTACACACACACACACGAATACATATCAAAACTGGTGAAATCCAAATAAGGTCTTTCACTGAGTTGAAGTACTGTACTATGCACAGTTTAGACACTGGTTTAGACAAGGTACTATAGTTGTGTAAGATACTGTCACTGGGGGAGGTTTCATGAAGGGAACTAACTCTACATCCTGTTCTTGCAATTTTTTGTGAGCTTTTGGTTATTTTAAAATAAATTTTTAAAAAAGATATCAATGAGCCTTTCTTCACCAATAACTTTTCATGGGACCAAGAGAACAGCCATTGGTTAACTGATGAGTGTTTTTGTTTGAGAATAGAGGTGCTAACACGTGCCTCTTCACGTGCCTCATCTACATTACTGACAACATGAGGAAAGGGGCGTTCAACTGCTGCACACGTGGTCTCATTGCCATGACATGCCTTTCTGCTAGAGTTGAATGATGTAGGAGTGAGATTCAAAAGGGGATCTTTCCAGTGACTTCACTGTAGGATAGAGAAGTTTGAGCAAGGAGGCTTTTCAAGCCAGAAGTGCTCCCCCATGGGCTCTGGGCTGGTGCTGTGCCTTGAGGCAACATGGCAGCCAGGGGAAATGTAAGCTGTGGGGTCCTCAGACCAGGGCCTTTGACAACTTGAACAAGCCAGGGAGGCCATCCGGGAGGTGAGGGGTCTGGAAGCCTCTCTAGGGAATCTTCCAGTGCTTCTGTGAGAGACTCAGCCTGGAGAGCTGGTGTGGGGAGACCTGTGTATATGGGTGGGGGGATGTACCCTGAATGCTATGAGCAAATGTCCAAAGAGCTGTTGAATGGGAGACCAAGTGGGCTTGTACTGTATGAGTGTGGGGGCAAGGCTGATTATCTGCAGGCTGCAGCTACATGAAAGCAGGTTTCAACTCAACACAAAGAATTATCCAGTAGGCCTTCTTTGACAGGTAATAGGTTTCCAGACACTGGAAATATTCGAACACAGATCAAATGATCACGTGTCAAGGAGGCAATCAGGGGACCCATTCAAGGGACCCATTCTACTCTAAGAGGATGACACCAACAGTGAGGATGCTGTGGGCGGTAGACCCTGATCGGAAAACATGGCACAGCATAGCCTGCTGATTCTTTTTTTTTTAAAAAAATTCCAGTAGAATTTCCTAGGCACATTAACTCTTCATTGGTTTATAGTGTCCCAAAACGAATCTCACCCCACCACAGAAGATCTATAGGCCTCTTGATGAGAGGAATATCGCCTTTACTGCTCATCTTCCCCAAGGGAGGCTGGCATGAGGTGAGTCAGAAGCAAAGCTCTGTAAACACCTGACTCCAAATGAATGATAGCTCTGGCATGCCTGAGGCAAGAAGCCAGGCTGGCTGCCCACTCAGTGTCCTCTCACCCTGCAAGTCCATATATTTTATGACCCCACTGTGCTTCCTGGCCCAGACTCTCCAATGGTGATTCATCTGTCCTTTGCAGCTTTGTCAGTGTTTGGGTTTTCTACTTAGTTCTCAATGAACTAGGTATCATAGTTATAGCTCCCTAGAAAATGCCATACAGTAACTCTGTCAGGGGTTTTATTTGCTTAGATGGATTATTTTATTTCAGCAAGTTGTTTTACTAGCTTAGAGCGTCATGAATCACTTCAAACATAGATGAAAAATGACTCAGTATACATGATTTTATGTGGAATGTGGTTCTTTCTATTGAAGATCATGTCTCCTTGATTAGGATATGAAATCAATTTAATTTCATACAAATTATGAAAAATAGAACCATATCAGCATTTCCATGCACCTACCCGACCGGAGCTAAGAAGTTGACTCCAACATGCATTTGGTGGCCACTGCTCAGAAAATTGTCCATGAGCATAGGGTTATAATGGCCCCAAATGAAGCAGTATGAGGCTCCTTCTCTGAAGCATATGCCTTCTTGGGCCCAAACCACACCAACGACTAAGACCCCCAAAAGTATGAGTGGGACTTTGAAAAAAGAATTGCAGTATTTAGGATAGACTCTGCCGTGCTGCAGTAACACCTAAATTCCTAAACCTCAGTGGCTTGACCCAGCACAAGCTTATTTCTTATTCTCACCAGGTTTCAATGAGATTTGGTCAGGCCATGTTCCATGGTGACCAGGAATCAATTCGGTCCTCTTCCATCTTGTTATAGAAAGAACAAGGAGGATAAATAACTCTATGGAGTTTTAAATGCGTGGGCCTGGATGTTAACACCCATTGCTTTTCCTCACAGCCTACTGGCCAGATCCTAGCAGCAAGAGTAACACAGAAGTAAGGGAGCACCCAGATATTCTAAGCCCGACATGCCTCTGCCACGGTGCTTGCCCCTAAGAATAACTTTCTCAGTGCCTAGATATTGCCTTGACCTGTCACCCTGGTGGCTACTGGCATCAAGGTTTGTTCAGGTGTGTATGCTGGACTGAGAAAGCAGCCTTCACTTCTGTGCCTGGAGAAGAAGGAGGCTGCACATCCCAGAAAGCCTATTCTAGAAGCAAAGGCAAGGGTTAAATGTGCTGAACCTGGGAACATCTGGCTGACATAGGGGTACATAACAGAGGGGGCTGAGGGTCTCTTCCCCCTCCTCTGTATTCTAAATCTGAAAGCACCTAACCATCAGAAAAAATGCAGAGCAAGAGAGCCCAGGCCTGTCTCTACACAGCCCTTGCTCAAAGGCTGGTCCTGGGGAGCACCTCTGTTTGAAACCTGCAAGCTGGGCCACTGCAGAGTCCAGAGCATCACATACCTGGGCCACTGGGGATTGGCAGCTCAGCTGCAGTACTGTCTCTAGGCCCTGACCTCACTGGCTTAACCCCGATTAAAGTCCCCTTCAGGAAAGTCAAGAGTGGCAGTGTCCACATATCCTATCACTTGCCAATTAAAAAAAAAAAAAAGGATAATCACCAAAGGAATAGCTGCTAAGACCCAGCAGAATCTCATCTGCACATGAACCTGCCAAGCTACTCAGATATTATATTATACTACTATGGAACTCAAGTTATAATATCTTCAATGTAAAGAATCATTTCAGTGAGCAAAGCACTTTTTTTCTTTTCCAAATCCTGTTTTAATTAGAAAATTGATGGCAAATATGGAACTACCACCCCATAGTTACTTCAAAAAAATCTATTTGGAAGCCTTGAAAATATTGGTGAATTATAAAAGAAATTGAATTCTGATACTTTTCTCCCATTTTATTGTTCCCTATTCCCTGAAAAGCCTCCAACGTTGTATTTCTGTAGTTTGGAATAAGGACATATTTTGCCCTTAGAAACTGTAGGTATTCTAATTATATGTAAATCAGTTCACAGAAATAAATATCCATGGTTAAAGGATATTTAAAATGTTAAAGCTTTTTCTCAACTGTTCTCTGTTTAAAAAAAAAAAAAAAAAAGTCTGTTTCCAGAACACTGGTGTCTTTAACACTGTTGTCCTCTTTCATGAATGCACACAAGAACCTGCTCATGCAATATAGTTTCTGTGATGTTCTCCACTCCGAAAAAGCAATTCCATGTTAACTTCCCTTTCCTGACAGTTAAAACTTTTTTTCTCTCTTATTCAGAATCAAAATATTTAATTGGACAATGAAACTGAATAGAAATTAAGAAGGTTGTTCTCATGTTGAAAAAGGTTTCTTAAGTGTTGTCTTTTACTTTCTGAAAACATTGCCACAGTTGTATTTTTAAAGGATCATTATTTCCCTGATATCTGAATTATATTTTATTCTAGTCTCCTGGCTATAAACACCATCAAAATGATGATGATCCCCAAATTTCTATTTCCACCCCTGAGTTCCAGGCTCATGTAACCAACCGCCTATTTAATATCTTCACTTGGTTGTCTAATAGGCATTAAAAACTGAGCCTGTCCAAACCTAATTCCTGATCTTCTGCAAATCTGCTCCTCCCTAACTTTCTCCATCTCGACAAAGGGCCCGCACCTTGCTTCTAGGTTCTCAGGGCAAAAGCCTTGCAGTTACCCTTGATTCTGCCCTGTCTCTCATAATTCACTTTCAATTTATCAGCTGAATTCTGCTGGCCACCCCTCAACCTATGTCCAAAATGTTACCAGTTTTTATCACTTCCACCATTATTACCCTGGTACAAGCCACCATCATTGCCTACCTAGATTTTTGCAATGGTTGTCTCTTTGATTCTGCCCTTGTCCTCCTACAATCTGATTTTAACAATGCAGCCAGAGTGGTCCTTTTAAAACATAAAGAAGATGATGTCATTTCAATGCTGTAAACCCTTTGTGGCCTCCCATCTCAATCAGTGTTAAAACAAAGTCCTTTAAATGGTCCATAAGACCCTGTTTAGCCTCATCTCCTGCAAGTCTTTCCTGACTCACTCAGCTCCAGCTCGAATATATCAGACCCACTTCTGCCCCAGGGCCTTTGCACTGGCAACTCCTCTGCCCAGAAGGCTCCTCTTCGGATATCTGCAAGGCACTCTCACCTCATCAAGTCCCCACTCCAACATCACCCTGACTACTTACAGTGGCAACATCCTCACTCCTAGCCTGCCCTCCCATCCCTGCTACATCTTTCTTCATATTACTTATCATCATCTGACATACTTTATATTGTACTTATTTGTTTATCTGTTATTTTCTTCTACTAGATTACAGACTCCATAGGAACAGGGATGTTCATCTGTTTTATCCACTGTGATGTCCATGCAGAATGCTGCCTGGCACACAGTAGACAATAAACATTCGTTGAATGAATGAATAAAATTGCATTCAGTGGTGAATCAATGTGTTTGGCTAAATTAGGGACTCATGCTTACCTTTCATGCCTGATAACACTTCTCACTCACATGTTTGTGGAGAGTGAACCAGTGGCTGCCCCAGGAAGCTCTTGTGACAGGACTAGCAGGTGCTAAACCTGTGTCCGGACTTTAGGGATGATTTCAACATCTGAATGTTCTCGTGTGCTGCACACAGCATGCTGGAATACACTCCTGGGCTCGCTGCACAGGGTCAGCCACTGCAGGCACGCTTATGGACTGGTCAGCACAATTCTCTCATATCAGGAACTAAGAAACCCTCAGGAAGACCACCCATCCTGCAGGGAAAACAGAGCTTCAGGGGTCAGGGGGTATGGGTGATTTAGAAGAAAGTCACATGGAACCAGGAAATCAGCCCCTCTCACACACTCTTGGCTGGTCAGGGGAGGGATGTAAGTAAAAATGCAGACTTATTTCACTAAATGATAGACTACCTGCAGACAGGTGTATGACAGAGGAGAGAAGTACCTTCTCAGATACCATACCATGCATCTCTGTTTCCTCTACGTTCTGCGAGCTGCCAGAGCGAATGGTCTGTGAGCTCAAGAGATACTCTTGGGGTATATTACGAAAACATGCAGGAAGGGCTGCAGGCCTGAGTGGCCAGCCTTATGCTAGACCTTCTGACACTGGGTTCTGTTGCTAACATGACCTTGCTAGTAGCCAGAGATTGGCTGGGTCTGGAGACATTTGGGCCCCTTTTGGATGGCAGTTCCAGCTCTGATGCTTGCCTGGATTCTGTCTTGTGACATCGTCAAGCTGGAGGTTAAGGCTGCCCATGGAGGGGTGATTTCAGGTGTGAGATCAGACGTCACCAAAACAAATGAGCCCAGGCCCATCAGGCATAGTGCATTAGATGAGTTCTGAAAAATTCTGAGATGTGGAGAAATCTGATGAAATATGTCATAAGCAGAAAGGACAAGAAATGTTTCCAAGTTTCGTTCACTCTTATGAAGTGACATCTAGAAAGAAAAGGAATCAGATAAAAAGGAAAAAGCAAATTATGATATTAAAAATTCATTCCCATTTAGCAAATTTGCTATTAGCATCACAATTGAGGACATTTTAATAATTCCAGCCTCACAGAGGTAGCATAATTGGATGCTTCAATGATGGGATTTAGGGAACACCAGAAAAATCTCTTCACCAAAATCACTTCTTCAACAGCCTGAGCTCACCCACTACAGCTGGACATGCCAGGTTCTTCCCTGGCTTCTCTTCTAAAATCCGCATTCCCCAAGGGGTCAGCTACGGAGACCCAGCTCTTCCCGGTGAGCAGGTGGGGCAGATGAGGGCCCCAAATCCTGAGATGGGGGGGCAAGAGGGAGCATGAGGTGGACAGTCAGGCTCCAGGCTGGCCACCCTGCACCTCGGGGGCTCATCCTCCCTGAGCACTTCTTCACAGCCTGACCAAAAGTGCTCAGGAGGGCAACATGCTCTGTGTTCTTGTCTAAATCATTGAAAACAGAAGAAGTTCACAGGAAAATGACATCCTTCAGCCAGGGAGGTGTCTTGCCAGGTTCCGGTCAGCAAGGGCTAAAGTGTGCCCTGCCCCCAGCAGCTCGGCTTAGCAGCACCAGCCTGTGGTGTGGCTGAGGACCCACCTGCATCCTTCAGCCAGGCTCCTTGGGAGCATCTGAGACTAGCAAAGGATGCTGCTATTATGTTACCTCAAATATCCACCCTTACACACCAACTGAGAACCAAGCGAGTCCAGAGGAGATGAGCCCTGGTGGAGTCAATAATTCTGAGGCTGCGAGTGCCTCTGCCTTCTACAGCTCAGCTCAGGGAAAGTGAGTTCATTCCCAGGACCACAGATCCACCCAGCCCATGCCCTAGGCTAACCTCCCCCCCACTGCAACCAGAGGGACTTCTGAAGTGCTAGGCTGAGCCTCTCTGCTCTCTAGCATAAGAGTCATTAAGAGTTTCCATGAACCTCAAGATAAAGACCCAAATCCTAGCCTGGGGTCACTAGATGCATGAGATCTGAGTCCTGCCCGTGTCTCAGGCCTCCCTCACCACATTCCCTCAAGACCCCTGTGTTTGCTACACGCTCCGCTCCCAAGATGCCCACACTGCTGCAGGACCCATGTCCTTCCCTCCGACAACACACCCTTTTCCGTCGTCAACATAGCAGTAAATCAGCTGAGAGAGAGGGATATTTGACATAAATTGTGGGTGTGCCTTTCTGAGCATGAAGTGGCTATCATAAAATACATAGAAACTCCACAGTGTTTTTAATATGAATTGAACTGGTAAAAGTACTGCCAGGCTGGACTAAAAGAAACTGAGTCTGTTCAAATTACAAAAAGACCTCTGGATCCTTAATTTTCTATGGCCAGAGAACAGGCTGAGAAAACTACTAAGTTGTCTACATCAACCATTTCTTCAGAAGTAGCCATGGAGTGTGACACAAAGGAAAGCGTGGGCAAGGCCAAGAGCCCAGGGAGTGGAACCAAGAGCTGTGGACACACTGGACTGGGGCATCATTTCCAGGGAGTAGAACAGTGGTCTAATCAAGGGATACTTTTCACCCCAGAGTTGGGGGCCCCAGCAACATTTCCACCCTGTGGGATTTCAGAATTATTATGGAGTAGTGACTAGCCTGTTTCAAACAGGAGAGTTTATTGCTATTATGCTGTCCCTGTCTCATCAGTGCATGCTGAGGGTGTGGGAGACAGATTACTTTGCTCTCTCATTCACTGGGTCTCCAGAACAAAAAGTGCTCCAGCTGGATTTTTATGTAGATTTTATAAGATCCTGAATGTTAAGCATTAGGCCAGGATGGGATGAGACTTTGAGGGTCTTCAGAGGGAGTGAGTATATTTTGCGTGTAGAAGGATATGAATAATTTTGATCAGAAGGCAGACTGGTATATTGGTTGTACAAATGGCTCCAATTCCATATCTACACCTTTTGGGTGTGGCTTCACATCTCTACCCATCAGGACCTGGATTCCATCTCCAGATCCTTTGAATCTGGGCTGACTATGAAATTTCTTTGGCAGATAGGATGAGGAAGAGGTGATGGTGTAACAGTTCCAAGCCTAGGCACATCAAGGCTACTATTCTTTTGCTTTCTTGGTTTCCTGCCTGCTCCATGAAAATAAGCCAATACTAGCCTGCTAAGGGGCGAGACCTTGTGAAAGACAGCCGAGGTGCCCCAGCTGATGGCAGACAGCCTCCAGGAGCAGAGTTCCCTTGATGACAGACAGCTGATAACCCAGGAATGAGACAGCCCCACCAAGACCAGAAAAACTGTCCAGATGAGCCCTTGCCTAAATTGTCAAACTGCAAACAATCTATGTAAATGCTTGTCATTTAGGCCGCTCAAGTTTGGTATGGTTTGCTACACAGCACTACATAACAGATACACATGCACCATCTCTTTTAATCTTCACAACAACCAAAGAGATAGATGCTGTTATTATCCTTATTTTGTAGGTAAAACTAAAGGTTAGAGCAAGTTTCACGGGTATATAATGTTACAAATGCTTGTTCCTCGGTGCCTTAAAGAAATAGCACTTGAACATAAATTTAATTTCCTCAGCAAGGCCGTTTTTACTTTCTGCAGAAAAGTTACACTTGCCTGCAGTTTTGCCACAAGAGTACACCGAACAAAGGAGACAGGGTCATTTATAACCTGATGCATCCACTCTACTGCTGTGTCCGGTTTCCATTGGCTGGAATGGGACCTCACATTCTGTATTTGTCCTGATTGGCTAGCAACTTAGAACTTTTTAAAAGAGGCAAAGGCAGAGGAGAACAAAGGAAGGAGGAAGTAACTTGTGGAATGCTGAGAAAGGTAAAAACATGTTCAAACAAGGAAGAGGAACAGGCTATGACCTAATGCTTGCTTGGACCAGTATAAGCATGCCAGGGCAAATATTTAGGCTAAATTGTGGGGGCTAAGAGCATAAAGTACATTGGTTTCTTTATTATGGCTAGCAGATATTTAAGAATGTTAGCACAGGTCTTTGAATAAATTTTGCTTCTAAGAGAAGTTACTATTTATTCCTAATTAGATGGGGAGGCAAGTCTTTGAAGAGGAACCTCTACTTTACTTTTTACACTAAGGTCGTACAACTAGCAACAGCTTTTAGTCAGCAGAGCTGTTTGTTAATATCCTGGTTCTCCTTCCAGGCACTTGGTGAGGTTAAAGTTGAGGAGAGAGTCTTGGGACATGCTTTGGATGATAAAACTCAAGTGGAAGCAATGTGTATTACTTCCAGGAAAAAGACTATTATGAAATGTATTATTTGCAATGTTTGCTTTCTCTTGCTACTGTACTCGATGGTGCCGTAGATAGTGATGGCTCCTACAGCCCAGGTCTCTCAGTGTGACTTGGAGCACAGCCCCCAGCCACCTCATGATGGGCATGAAACATGATAGTGAAAAAACCCATTTTTGGTTTAAGCCAGTACGATTTGGGACGATCACTGCAGCATAGCATAGACCGTCCTGACTGATACAGTGGCTGAGTTAGAATTAAACCTCATATCTATCTGGTTCCAAAGCCCATGCTCTTATTCACGAATGTGTGAGTGAATAAATGAACTTTGTCCAAAGGACAAGACCAACAGTGCTAACTGAAGTAAAAAAAGGAGAGAGAGAAAAGATTAAAGACAACAAATCAATGCAATTGAGACAGCAGAGGTGAGGGGAACACATTTTCTGTCCAGGGTTCAAAGCATCTATGGAGGTGTCAAGAAAGGAGGTTGTTCCTGCCACAGCCCTCCAGAGCTGTGCTGCAGGGCTGTGAAGAGAGCTGGCTTCTGCTTCTCATCCCAAGAGATTTGGAAGAATCAGCTTGTGAACCCAGGAAATCTGAGACAGATTTCAGTTAATTTAGAAAGTTTATTTTGCCAAGGTTGACTATGCGCCCATGACACAGCCTCAGGAAGTCCTGATGACATGTGCCCAAGACGGTCAGGGCACAGCTTAGTTTTATACATTTAGGGAGACATGAGACATCAATCAATATATGTAAGAAGTACACTGGTTCGGTCTGGAAAGGCCGGACAACTTGAAGCAAAGGCAGGAAAGCTGGAGGCGGGGAGGGAGCTTCCAGGTCACAGATGGGTGATACATAAACAGTTACATTCTTTTGAGTTTCTGATGAGCCTTTCCAAAGGACACAAATCAGATAGCATCTATCTCAGTGAGCAAAGGAGTGACTTTGAATAGAAAGGAAGGCAGGTTTGCCCTGAGCAGTTTCCAGCTTGAGTTTTCCTTAATGATTTTGGGGGTCCAAGATATTTTCCTTTCACAAACTCAAAGCAGGCACTACAGGGCTTGCTGTGAGTACAGGTGTGGCACCTCCAGCCCTTCTCCATGATGCAGGAAGCTCAGCAGTCACCAGGGCAGAGCAGCCCCAGACTGGACCACCCAAACTCCCTCCCAGGGCAGGGATGTTCCCTCCTGGCTCTGCTATCCTGGCTGTTGCTCACTGCCGGATATTCCTTCCCTAAAATTAGGTGGAACAGGGTAGCTTGTCAGCACACCTGTCACTCAAACCACTTCAACTCAAAGGTAACCAAGATTGCCTAATTAACCAGCTCAGATCCCTAATTTGACATCTCACGATGCCTGCCAACCATTGTGGATTCAAATTCAACTCATCTGCTTCTACTTTGAATTCTCCAATTTAAGTGACATTTCCAGATTCCAAACTTTAATTCTATGCAAATCAACACATGCTTATCTAGAGCCTATTATATGCACAGAGCTCTGGCCAGGAAATAAATAAAACATCTTCTCTGCCTCCAGGGACTCACAATCTAGTGAGGGAGAAAGATACAAGTAGAAGAAACCGCAATTCAAAGCAGCATTTGATAAGGGCTGTAATGGAGGGACAAAAGCAACAAAGAAGCCAGGAGGGCAAGACTCAAACTCTCCAAGTTCCTCTAAGTGCCAGAATTAACTTCTCTGTTTTTGTTCTTACTATAATTTTTCACATTGCCATTCTTATTGTTTTTGCCTTAATAATGAGTAGTCTTAGGAACATAATTAAACTTTTGTGATGACCCTGGCAATCACTGTAATGATAACTACAGTGCACGCTGTGATACAGCAACAACAGAGGCCCCCACCATAGCAAAGGTTGGGGGCCTGCACGGGGGCTCCAGGTCACTACATTGTGAGAGGACTGACAACCCTTCTTCCACCAGCGAAGGGCTCCCCACACTGCTGTCTGTGAATCACTGTTTTTATCCTGCCAACTTAAATCATTCCCAATGATCTGGGTGCTGAAGGCTGTTCTGCCTTTCCACCAAGTAAAATGCATCAGCTGTATGACAACAATTTCCCCCTCTGCGAGATATTTGTTCCCACCTACTTCAAAGCTTTTGGCTATCTTCTTAATGGTGGAGGTCACTGCAGTTCTGGCCTTTAGATAAATGGGGATTGTAGGATCATTTCTAATACTACCAGTAACCATGAGGATATACCCTTCACACAAAGTAACCAAAAGAGAAAAAGGATCTTCATGTACTATAATAAATAGGAAAAGCTAACTTTATTAATTTAGATCCCATTAAGATGAAAAGAAACCTTGAGAAATCCCGTAGAGAATGAGACAGGCAGACCAAGGAGCCTTCCGTGTGTGTGTGTGTGTGTGTGTGTGTGTGTGTGTGTGTGTGTGTGTGTGTGTGTGTGTGTGTGTGTTAATAAAAACCAAACCGATGCATGAGAGAGACCTTTTTTGGTTCTGCTGCCTGGGGATCATAGTGTATGTCAGAATACCATGCCTGGCACACAGTGGTGCACAATAAATGCAAATTGAATACAATCAGTGCAATCACATGAGTTGTGTGGGTAATGAAAGGGGAACGTGCTCATAGGCATTAGGGTAGGAAATTGAATGTTCTTCTTCACATAAGCTGGTAGATTTCTCATGATAATCACATATTCATTAATTTAGCCAAGAAACCTATTCAACGCACTTGTATTGAGTTCATCCTATGTCTCAGGTGCTAATTTAGGTACTAGGCTCATTGCAGTGAATAAGTGCTCATGGAGATTGCATTCTAGTGGTGACACACAATGAAGAATCAAACAAACAAACTTAAAAATCAGGTCGTGATTTGTTCTCTAAGAAAATAATCTATAAAACTGTGAGCTGATGGTGTTGGGGCAGGGGAGTCCACGGGGGCTCATGAAGTCCTCTCTGAGAAAATGGCATTTAAGTACAGACCTGAGTGATAAGAAGGCTCTTTCCATTCATGCGACAGGAAAAGCACCAGGGCAGAAGAAACAGCTAGCACAAAGGAGCTCGTGTGAGAAAGAGCTGGGCATGGAAATGGGAACACAGAGTAACTGGAAAAGTGGGAAGTGTGTTTTTAAATTGACATTTTAAAAAAGAGATTTGTTGCCAATGTCTCCAAATCGCAATTTGAAGGAGTCAGCAGAAGCCAAAGATTTTTAAACCAGCCATTCTTTGCTACCGATGGCCGAGTGTGGTGGCCAGAAGGCTGTGGGTCTGCACGGCTGGGCCTCTTGCTCCTGTGGCCGTCAGGCAAGCCACTCACCACTCTGCCCCAACACCGCTGCCCACAGGGGTGTTTATGAGGATCCAATGAGAGAATCCGCTGTGTCAACATTAGTGCTGGTGCCAATGCCTAGCGTGGTGCACTCCCTGGCAGCAGGCAGGACAGTGCATGAGTACCTGCTGGACTGGGTCACATGAGGGCTTTCTGCCAAACCAGGCCCCAGGACTTGAGATTTAACCCTTCCTGGCTAGCTTGTAAAATATGTCCATTATGACCACCCTAAATTGACTGGGATTCACAGTACACAAAAATTGGGGGTTAAAGTGGGAAGAGCCTACTAATTGCACCTGGGCAAATCTTAGAGAACATCTCGGGATTGCAGAAGGGCAGGAAGGAGTCACCATCACTCCTGAGTCTAGCCAGGGGAAGCCTTGGTCTCCAGGCCTGGCAGCAATGCAGAGTCAGCCTAGGAGAGTCTGACAGGCCCTGGGACCAATGGGAATGCTCCAGGGCCCCACCCTTTGTGACTCTGCCATCTAGACACAGGCCCTCCCCACCCCAGACTCCATGACCAGGTCCCAGGGGGCTGGGAGACCCTCAGATGTATGAATGAATTAGAATGTTTACTTCCTGCTGGAGTAGAGGATTTAAGAGGCATTGTTAGAGACCACAGCAAAACACAATATGGGGTGGGAGGATTAATTTCTGCACATCATATTTGTTTTCTAAGAAATACCTTATCCTAAGAATTTTTAAAAAGAAGTTTCCAACACTGAAATTAGTATGGAAAAATAAACGAGGTCTACACATTTCTTCTATCTTATAACCCTATGGACTAACACTACCTCTGAGATTTTTCTGGTTACTTTTCAATCCCTTTCAGATAGATGGAGAAAACTCATAACAATACCTTTTGTTAAGAACACTTTAAATTCCAAGTGTTCTTCATTCTCTTAAAGTGATCCTGTTTCTAATAGGGCTTTTTACTAATTAGTTTCTTCTTTCAAAATTTCAGTTTCCAAAAATCCTTTGAAATGTAGCTGTTCTCCTTGCATTTTTCTTTTTCTTAGAATAGCCTTCTTCTCAGCCTTAGAAAGAGTTTGATAATAACCAATTTGGAGCTTAAAAGCAAAAAACATTAGTGCTAACATTGCCAATTTTCTATTACATGAAGATGTAAGAACACCATGAGGTTTTGCTTTTCACTAAATCTACAGGCTCAGATATTTAAAAGATAGATTGTTCTTTTGGCCTTCTTAGAATAAAACTGAGTCAACTTTGTGTCAGCCTGAAAATTAAATTGTGAATATTGTTATAATGGAAATTTCTTATATTTGCAAACCAGTCCCTTCATCAGAAACTGGGAAAAAAATGTATATTTCTTTACTTCTCTTGTCCAATTCTGTATTCTGTTGAGTCTTTTGATGTTAATAGTTTAAATTACTCTGAGTACTTTTCCACCATGAGGGTTTTAATCCTGCTTTCAAACATCTGTAGATATAATGATGTGCTTCCCCAAATGCTATGAGAAATTTTATGAACTCTTTTAGAACCCTTCCCCGGAGAAGGTGCATGTAATAGACGAAAATGTCATGTTTCATTAGTACATTCGTGCTCACACAAATTTAGTCTTTGGAAAAGATAGTGCTTGTAAAACTGAAACCAAAATTGACAAATTGTGCCTCTGCCTCTGTTTAAAGGCTGAAATCCTCAAATAGAGGATCGTTCACACACACGTCAACCTGAATCCATAAAACATTTACTTTCCCCTGGAATGAAAATTCTTCTGCTAAGACTCTTTTCCTGGGAGGCAAATCTAGAGGGCCCGAGTCCTGGGCCCTGGAGGTCGTTTAGCTGGATTCCATGAGATCTGGGCAGTTTTATCCATGGTTTAGCCCCTGCATGGATGTGGATATGGAATTGGGAATGCCTTATATACTCTCATTGTCCATGCAACAGCACATTAAGGACTTCTGAGGTCTCTGCTGCACTTTGCCTCCAGCTATGAAACCAGAAATGCTTTGTGCAGAAAGATCATTAAGTTAAGAAGCAAAGTCAATTCCATCCACAGGAGATACTAACGGAAGGACAGTAAAAATGTATCCTGCAAGTGAATAGACTTAATTTCTGATCCTAAGAAAATAGTCTCTCCAAGCTTTAAGCAGCCTAGAAAGAAAATACGACGTGAAGAGTCTAGCAGAGCATTCAGATCTGTAACTTTGGACTCAGTAGATAATTTAAATCTGGAATCTGCCGTTAATAACTCAGGGACTTTGGTCAAGTTGCTTAACCTCTCTGAGTCTTAATGTCCTCAAGCAAAGGATTAAATAAGATGCTGTGTTTATTCATTTATTTATGGACAAATAACTACCAAAAATACTACAAGGGCCAGGAATTATTCTAGGTGCTGAGAAGAATGCAATAAACAAGCCAATAAGGTTCCCACTCTCATGGAGCTCACATTTTTTAAATCATTTTTTAATTGACAAAATTGCATATATTTATCACGTGCAACATGATGTTTTGAAATACATGTATGTTGTGGAATGGCTAAATTGGACTAATTAACATATGCATTATACCTCACAGAATTATCATTTTTGTCCTGAGAACATTTAAAATCTACTCTCTTAGCATTTTTCAAGAATATAATATATTGTTATTAACTACAGTCACCATGTTGTGTGTGGAGCCCACATCTTAATGCAAGGAGACAGATAATAAACCAATACATGTAGATGATGTTGGGTGGTGTTAAGTACTAGGCAGAGACATTTTAAGAGCACTGTTCTTGCTGTGGTTGAGAACAAACTCTAGGGAGACAGAAAGAGAGACCAGTTAGAGGGCTGTTGTAATAAATAATTCAAGCAAAAGGTAATGACAGCTTGGACTTGGGGAGTGGCAGTAAAACAGTGAAAGCTAGGCAGATTCTGGAATTACTTTGATGGTGAAGATGATGGAATTTGCTGACAGCTTGGAAGTGGAGTATAATAAAAGCAAGCCAACAAGGGTAATCCTAAGATTTTAGATCCAAGGAGCCATTGGATCAATGTTGGTAGCATTAACCGAGATGGGGAAGCCTGGGAGAGGGGCAGGTCTGTGTTTGAGCGTGTGTGCGTGTGTGTGTGTAGGAGGAAATCAAGAGTCCAGTTTTGGACATGCTCATTTTGAGATGCCACTGAGGCATACAAGTGGAGCTGTTGAATATGGAAGTGGATGTGTGAGTTTGGACTTCAGGGAGAGAAGTCGGGGATGGAGTTACAAATATGAGAATCATTGCTGTCTAGCTGGTATTTAAACCCCTGAGACTAGATAAGATTACCTAGGGAAGGGAGTGCAGATCTAGGAGAAAACAGAGCCCAGGATTAAGGCCTGGAGAAGTCAATATTTTGAGGCTGGGGAGAAAAGCAGGAGCCAGCAAAGGAGGCTGAGAGAAGTGGGAGGGTGGGCGTGGCAGGATACGGACAGAGAATCCTTCTGCATCATCACGTTGTTCCACACCACATTGCTGTCGATCAGGGATCTCATTTCACAGCAAAAGAAGTATAAAAATCTGCTCAGCAACATAGCAAGGCTATATCAGTGGATCATGAGCAGGGAAGACACAGACAGAACCTGGAGGAATCTGTGTGCAGGCTTCCCTATGCCCTCTCCCTCTCAGGAGAGGACACACAAAGCTCACTCTTCCCTCAGCAACATGCATGCAACATTTCTGCCCAGGGAAGCTCATTAGAGCCCAAGGTTTTAATTATAGGCTGGTCACACAAGCACCCTCTGCCTAGCATGTACCCAAATTCCAGACTCCCAGGAGGAAAGCAGGTGTTCAGCATAAACCACACTCTCGGTACAGTTTAGGCACAGTGAGCCACCCTTATCATTTAGGGACCAGCCAAGTTCCCAGACAATGGCCAAGCACAGCCTTGAAAGAAGCCTTTCTGTGGGTAGCAGTCTCAAGCCTGCCATGCTAACTCCTTTTTGCACAGTGGGGATCGTGCTCCCTTAAGCATCTGAGGACTCAGTGCTGGTCTTGGACCATTTCCTAGGAACCTGGGTACCCAAACTCCTGAAAGGCCTCAGAAGGTGTGCCCATCACTTCGGGGAAGCCAAGAAGGGACCTTCTTGGCATGGACTCAGAGAGCTGGAAAGTAGTTGAATTCATTCTAGGCCTCACATGGGAATTCCTGAAAGTAAACTCTGACAGTGCCTGCAAACACGCCACAGCCAGTCATCTATTTGCAGAACAGGCTGTCTGCTCATGTCCTGAGCATGTGGGAGCTTCCCTTCTCCATAGGAGGTCTCTGCACATGGCCTCCTGCTTGTTCCTTAGTCTTCTGACCTCATCCTATCCCAGGCCTACCCAGATCTCAGGCTGCATTTTCCTGGACTATGGCAATAGCCCCTTATCTCTACCCCTGGCACTATACCTCCCTTTCCCTCCAACCAGGTAGCTTCCTGTCACTACTCTCCCAAGAAGTCCACCCCATACTACCCACAAACAGATAGGATGCACGTGTGGCCATGGATAAGACTGTACTAGAACTCAGAAAAGTCAAGATGGTGAGAGGAGCTAGGATGTCAGAGCGATGGGCAGGTGTCTTCTTTTATTTTGATTCTGTAAATCATAAAACCTGATCATGTCAAACAACCTCTGCTGGCTCCCCAAAGTCTACATACTAAAGCCCACATTGCATTCCACAGCATGGCATGGTCTTCCATGCCTTCTCACTCACTCGTTAATTCATACTTTCATTCATTTGCTTGTATGTTCATTCATTTATTCAACACTACTGAGACCTACTATGAGGCCCTGTGCTGAATTCTGGAAATACACAAACAGCACACCATCCTCCGCACTCTATAGCATGCGGCTAAGAGAGGGGGCACACCTATGATCCAAGGATTTCCACCAGACTTGTAGCACCTGAGCCAGCTCCAAACACAGGATCCTTTCCAAGGTGGTGGGCCCTGCCCTTCCAGCCCACTCTCATACCCCCTCCTTCTGTGGGATCCACATGACCAAAAGTAAGCACTCCCTCTCCAGGGTTCCACAATACAAGGCCTCCACTTCTTAGAGGATTACTGAATTTTACCCTCTGATCTCCTCTTCTTGATGATCTCATAGAGGACAAGAAACAGCCCATGTTCATTATTGCGGAAGAACTTGCCTCCCAGTGTGTCCTCAATACACACCTGCCAAATGAAAACTCCTTGTCAGCCCCATGAGACAAGGCTCCTCCTTATAGGCATCCTGTCCCCACCTTTTGGCAGAGGGGAGGGGTAGATACAAAAGCCCTGCAGTTATCTGGTTACAGCAGAATGAATACTGACTGACCTCACAACAGCTGCCATCTGCAAGGACTTAGAGCATTGGGGATTCCACGCTAATGACTTCACGTGTGTTCATTCTTGTTACAGGTGAGGAAATTGGAGCTCAGAGAGGGGAATGCCTTGCTCTAGGTGATGCAGCTCATCATGGGCACAGTCAGAACTGAACCCAGACCTGTGGGCTTCTGGGGCCAGAGTCCTTCTCCATCATGTGCAGTGGCCTCTCTACTCAGGCCTGGATGTCTGAAGGCTGGACAGAGCAGGGGCAGCCAGGGCAGCTGAGGTGTGCATGGCACAGGGCTTGTTCTAATGAGTGTGCAGTGAGCAGTGCAGCACCAATCTCCTGGAGGCAGACAGGCAGGCAGGTGGGCAGGCAAAAGCCCCAGGCTTGGCCTCCTGCTTCGTTTCCAGATCCTCAGTTGTCCGGGGAGAGCAGACCCCGGGCAGTCCTTGGCAAGCAGCCATTCACTCCCTTCTTTCTCTGAGCTCCCCCTAAATAATGTGAGGCCTGGGCCAGAAGCGGTGAGTGAGGCAGGGCAGACCTCTGCCACACAGGCATATGCGCTCCTGCCTCAGGGGGATTGGAGGGGACTGCAACAGCCCTTCTTCACTCCAACAGAACTGAATCAGATGTTTCCCATCTGGAGCTACCAGACGGACTTGGCTGTGGCCCCCATGGAGTCTGTGATCAAGTCCTAGATACGTTAACATATTCTAAAGCCAAAATGTAAGAGTGATTTACTCACTGAAAAATCAAAGGGGAGAATGTCTGATCATCCTCTCACTGAGGAAAAAGAAAAAAAAAACTTGACAATTGTCATTGATAATGTGATGTACTTGACTTGCATGTTTCTGGGGCTCTTTATTACAAAATGTGATTTTAGAAATGCTGCTAATCAGGAGGAATTGGACCCCCCATGAGAGAAGCAAGGCTGGGAACATTCCAGCTGGTGGAAGCTCTGTGTGTTGGGAAAGTAGAAATGACCCATCATCAGAGCAGGGTGGGCCTGGTCTCTGAAGGACCCAGCATTCCAGACTCATCCTTGGGTCCCTCTTGTATAGAAGAGACTGCTGAAAGCCACCCTTTGGCCCCAGCCTACCCTAAAATCCACCTCTAAATGAGACCCGGAGGATGCAACCACCAAGCCACACTCAGGAAATGAGCTCCTGGCATGGAGAAAGTGGGCTGTTGCTGGTGGTTCCACAGTGGTTTCGTTCCATTGCAGAGATTCCCCAGGCCTGCTTGCAGAGGGTAGGCTGGGCAAGTGAGGCTCTCAGTGCTTTGTGATACAGTAAGAGGAACCCCAGTGTGGCACCCACCCTCTTGGCCCAACTGACATCCTCTGCACAAGGATAGCCCCACCCACAGTCTCTGTCTGGAAGGGAGGAAATGCAGCAGCTCAGACCCTATTCAGACATGACATCCATCAGAGTGGAACTAAGGGGCTCTCTGAAGCAGAGAAAACTTGCCAGGGGCAGAAGTGTGAGTTCAGCCTCCCAGGTAATGTCAGAAGCACTTCCTTACTCTCATTCCCAACCCCCCTAGTCTGTCCCAGATCATAGCACCCATCTCACTGCATTGTTATTTTCTCCTGTTTTACTCCTCGAACGCAGGGACTGCCTTGAATTCATGCTGCCTAGAATAGCATAAAGCCCCCATGTGTAACCCAGTGGGTATGGAAAGGACTTACTTGCTAAACACCAATGCTGGCAATATGCACAGCTATCTACTACAGGAAAAATCTTTAAGGAAATGATGCCGCCCCTTTCCAGGCACCTGGATGACGACACATAGCAAGGGGCTGCCCTGGAGACAGAACTTCTGAGAACAACCCAATTTGTGCACCATTTGTCACTGCAGCCATGTGACTGGGAGTCCTGAATGGCTATGGCCACAGAGCAGCCTGAAATGCTCACACATTCCTCCCAGCTGAAAGGAAAGGAGGGCTGGTGGGTGGGGTGGCCTCCTGCAGAAAGAGGATGCCGGGTACAAAGTCCTACAGCAGTCTTGGTGCTCAGGTTGAGAGGCTGCATCATAGCCTCCCTTCCTTAGGATCCATGTGTTGATGCTGAGGCCTGTGTTGGGGCAGTGACCCCAGAGAAAACTACAAAGTTCTCCATTGTAGCAGAGTAAGGCTTGTGTACAGTTACCCCGCAAGATTTGCTTTGGACACCACTGAGCCATCTTGGTGGGAAACCCAAGTGACTAATATCAAGATATCTTTGGAAGAAATATTTATTTAGCCTTTGGGATGTGGTTGAAGCCTTTGCACATCACAGAGAAGCAGAAAAAGAGATTTGACATGGTCCATATTTTCCCGAGTATTTTCTAGGTGTGTCTGCCAAGGGGTGTCGAAGCACAAGGTACAGATCGGCAAGGTTTGCATATTTTGAGACCAGCTACAGGCAGAGGGAAACCCTAATGAGAAAAGATGAATATTATGTTTGGTATGCAGGGAGGGCACCAGTGGACAGTTACATCTGCCATCCCCTAAATTAGAGCTATTTGTCCTCAAAGAATTAATTGCAGAAATAAATAAAATTTATCTTCAATGTTTGGCATGCTATCTTAAAAATTAGAATTCATGAGCTCACATTTTCAATAACTCACATATAAATATAGACAAACGGATGTTTTAATGCAAATTTAATATACAGTAGTTAAATTAATGATTTTTCTCCATTCGTTTGTAATTGAGAAAAAAATCCTCAGAGCCACACCATATAAATCAAACTTGCCAAGCATGTTTGCGTGATAGAGAAGTCGGCACGTTCACAGGCCATGCATCAAGATCCGATTTGTTTAAAATAAATGGCTCCTGTTTCCAGCTCCAAATGCAGCATCATGCTAATACATATTCATAACTGGCCATTTATTTCCTTTTTCCCCCCTCTCTTCTCAGTTGTATATTTTCTGGATTGAAAACATAACCAAGGACGTTGATTCCCAGAGGCCACATGGGTCAGGAATGCTGTGTTCAGTAGGATTAAAGATGTGATGAAGCTTCTCCCACCACCTCAAATGCAGAAAGGCAAGGCACCTGCTTCGGAACTGGACTTGGGTTGCTGGATGGTGCCGCAGGAGCCCTCCCTGCTGGGGCGAAGGTGGGTGCGGGCACAAGGAGATGGTGAAGGACGGGACCCTGGACGTGGGCTCTGCTAATTGCTGCTGCGTGTAGCTCATCTTGCCTCATCCGCAGTGATTGCCTCTTGATTTCATGCTAGATGGCTATACTGCTATCAGGAGCCTCTTGGTGAGTTTGTGGACCATACCAAAAAGGCATTTTTATCACCGACTTAATGCCCCATGGCTGACAGGGAACAGGCGAGAGACAGAAGTGATGCTACTGCTCGGGCATTAAAGGGATCATTAAGCTCTGCGTTCGGAAAGGTCTTGTTTTCAGTTACATGTCAAGCTCAGGGCTGAAAGTGACGGGTAAGCAAAAGGTAGCAGGGGGATGCTCACCTTGTCTGGGCAGCTTCTGCCCTGCACCCTCACCTTCCTCTGTCCTCCCCGACCCTCGCAGGTCAATGGCTGGGGAGGGAGGGTGCAGAGGGGAGAGCACCCGTGAGACTCCAGCCTAAGTCCACTTATTGGTTGCATGCCTCTAGGCAAGTGATTCAGCCTGGACTCCCTCCCAGTACTTGTTGCTTATCTCTCTCCTGAACCTCCCAAGCGCAGAAAGGCAGCTACTAGCACTGACCTTCTCCCTTATCCCAGGCCACTTCTGCAATCAAGACTTCACAGTTTTCTCCCTCAAGTACCCATTGAGGCCTTTCTTTGATGCTTGGCAGACAGAGTTACATACAGATTCTCTGTCAAACCTAATCCCTGGTCTTTCTGCCTTCGAGTATCCAGGGACTCATCATTGAGATATAGAGTTTGTGGAACATAAGCATTCAACCAGGGGACTCGAAGCGTTTCAAGAAATGGGAAATTGTCCTCATGGTACAATTAACTGGTGCATGGATATCACCCACGGTGATGGCAGTCTGGAGAGATGGCTCCATGTAAGGAAGAAGTCAAGCATAATTGAGGGCTGCATAATTTACGGATGACCTGGGGCAGCTGTAAATAATGAACATCCCCAAATTATTATTCATTGTTTTATTAGGCATCCTGCTTCTTTCCAAAGAGAAGCTCCAGGGATTGAGATGTATCTGTGACAAGATTTAAATAGCAGACATGCTTCACTTTAGTCTACACCCAGAAGACCTGCTCCAAACAGCCTATAAATTCTTCTCTAGCAAATGGTTGGTAGCATCGAACTCTAGACTAAATGAACAGGGCCTGTCCAGCCTTGGCAGGGTCAGCCAATCAGTGGCAACAGAAACACACAGTTCTAATTTTCAAAGGGCATGGGCAGCATCTCCTCTGGTGCAAAGGACTTTCAGGAGCCTGCCCCTGGGGCTCAGCATCTCTCCTGGGATGGGGCCCATCCACTCTTTTGGATGGTCATTGGATTTCTTTTGCTAGAAATCTATCTTTGAGATGACAAACCCTTCCCCGTTCGAATTCAAGGTTTGTGCGCTTTGAATATGGCTCCTTGGAAGAAACATGACAGCTGACATTGAGGCACGGTCCTTGGCTGGCTGCGTTGGGAAAGGGAAGCTAAAATGGTCCAAAGAGAAAATCTCCGTCCATATAGCAGTGACCATCAAGAGCCTAGCACATGCTGTGTCTACAGAGAGGAAAATACCCAGATGTGCAGAATGTAGTGATGAAATAAGAGATATGTGTGTGCTTGGAGACAGTGAAGTGCTGCATTCATGAGAGGGATGCTCACCCCTGTGGCTGCCAGAACACTCCTGCTGCTTTCTAGCACCTCCGCAGGCCCCACCCAGGAGGGAACTGCCTCACCCCTCTCAGTGGGATTCTTGAGCCCTCTTGGGCACCCACAACATGATAGTCATGGAAGGCTGGGACAACTAGCCAGGCATGAGCCAGAGGGTATGGGCTTATGGCCAGTGCTGGCAGGAGGCAGGCAGGCCCCAATTCTCTGGGGACAGATGCCTGTGAAATCAGTCCCAATGCCTCCACTGGCAACTGCCTTAAAATCGCACACCCTCACTGTGTCCCAGCCGTGTCCCTGAGGCTTATCAGCTCTGACATACTCCCGACTCATTTATTTTTCTTATTCGCCACACAATCTCTTCTAGAGGGGCATCATTTCCCTGGCAAATGGCACGGTTGTCAGATCACCTGATTAAGAGGTCTGCATTCATTACTGTGAAACTGCCCAGCCCTGCATCTATAAGGAGCCCACAGGACAGCACAAGGGACTCTGTTCTGGGATTTTTGTTTTCTCCCCTGATGTCAAATAAAAATTATAATTATGAGCATCCTACATGTCTTCTATGACAAAGCTGTCATCCCTCTGGCCCTTACTGGCCTTGGGAAAATAATCTGTGTAAAAGTGAACAGCCCAGACCCCAGAGTCAGACTGCCTGCTTTCAGACCCTGTTCCTCTACTCACTAGCTCTGCGCCTTAAGCAGTGTCATCAAACTCTCCTCAGTTCTTCCATCTGTAAAATGGGGATGAGAGAAATGCCCACCTCAGAGAGTGGCCAATAGGATCACATGAGGTAGTGTTACATGAGGTAGTGTTATAAGGTAATATTATAAAATGCTCACATTGTGTCTGGCACATGGTCAGTGCTTTATAAGAGTTACACAAATCAGTCAGGCCCATCCTTTGGATAGTTCATTTTATTCAGTGTCAGAATTAATTGTGTTTATTGGATGTGGCTCAGAAGCCACCCCATTCACACAGCATGGATAACTGACGTGTATGTCCATGTCTGTGCAGAAGCTTACCCTTATCCACACACATTCTGTCGATACCTATAGGCCAGGTGGGATAGGCAGCAGAGGTATTATCATCCCCATTTCACATACAAAGGGACTTAAGGTCAGGGGATAAGGGAAATGACTTATTCAGAGTTACAAGGATAGAATAAAACCAGGGTCGCTTGACTCATGTGTTACTTTCATTGATGTTTACTCTGATCTGCGCATCAGGAATTAAGGTGTAGGCATCCCAGGCTGCCAGAGGGGAAGACTCCGGAGAACTGACCTCTGCAGAAACACATTTTGCAATGGAAGTAAGACTGTGTTGGGAGCAGCCAGGCATGGAAGACTGGTCCGTCTGGACAGTGGTTGGTGGGAAGCAAAGGCTGAGTCTTGGAGGGTGAGATGTTCCCCAGGTGAAGGAGGCAGGAAGGGCACTGCAAGTGTGCACACAACAAAACATACGCAGGCACCAGAGTAGGAAACAGTGGCATGCCTGGGAGCCACAGGTTGCACAGTGGGACGAGCCTGTGGCCCAGGGCAAGTGTCGGGGGAACTGGGACTGAGGACCCCACATGTCACAACTCAAGGAGTGTGGACTCGATCCTGTGGTCAGCAGGGAGCCACTGAGAGGCTAAATAGGGGGGCATGGGTTGTATGGTAGGATCTGCATGATAGAAATACTAAGAAAAGTGATTGTGTGGACTGGACTCGGGAGGAGGGCAGTGAGCCCAGCGGCAGGGAGGCCAGCTTGGAGCCTTATGTCTTTTAATTCAACCAGCCCCTCTTATCTGCCAAACACTCTGCGGTGTGAGGCTAAGTGGTAAGCAAAACAAAGCCGCAGCCCTCTTGGAGTTTACCTTTCAATCCCGCAAGAGGTGATAAGCTCCTCAGCCCGGGTAGTGATATTCCAACGCAGAGAGGAGGAGAGAGATCTGAGGAATACCCAGGGGAGCTTTACAGGGCGTGAGTTAAAACTCATTGCACACTGGAAGGTCTTTGGAAAGCCTTCCATTCTTCCTACTCACTAAGGAATGCCTCCAAATTCGAACATGTTTTGGGTTGCCAAAACCAGAAGGTGGTTTGTTTAGGCACGTTCCTTATTCTCCAAATGCATACATTCAAATTTCAAATTAAGAATTATAATTGATGATCTAGATGTAGCTATGAATAGAGATCCAAAATAGTAGTAGCCTAAAGAAGAGAGACGTCTATTTCTCTCTTGCACCACAACTTGGGCACCATCAGTGCAGGCTGGCGCCGTGGCTATTGCACACAGTGTCAGGAGCCCAGACTCCTTCAATCTGCCTGCTGCTCCCATCCCCAGGGAAGCTGCCTCCTCCCCAGGTCCCAGATGGCTCACCCCCACTATGTTTGCATTCCTGACAAAATGGGAAGGAAAAAGGGGGAAATAGAAGGCAGACCCTTTAAAGGAACCACCTGGAAATAGCTCACATCACTGTGCTCAGCTTGGCCGGAACTCAGTTAACTGGCTAAACCTAGCTATCAGGAAGGCTAGGAAATGTAGCCAACTAAAAACTGGTGGTTCTAGGCCGGGCACAGGGGCTCATGCCTGTAATCCCAGCACTTTGAGAGGTCGAGGCAGGCGGATCACTTGAGGTTAGGAGTTTGAGACCAGCCTGGCCAATACAGTAAAACCCCATCTCTACTAAAAAATACAAAAAAAATTAGCCAGGCGTGGTGGAGTATGCCTGTAGTCCCAGCTACTCAGGAGGCTGAGGCAGGAGAATTGCTTGAACCCAGGAAGCGGAGGTTGTAGTGAGCCGAGATCACACCATTGCACTCCAGCCTGGGTGACAGAGCGAGACTCCGTCTCAAAAAAAACAAAAGCAAGTAACAACAACAACAAATGGTGGTTCTAGAGAACGAGAAGAGAATAGATGTTAGGAGACAACCAGTTCTCTCTGGCATAAAAAGTTTTGGTGCTTTGTCATTGACTTGAAAATGCTTTATGACTCAGCCTCGAAACAGCCCTTGTCCTCCACTGTTCTCAACCCAGTCATTCTGAGGACAGAACAGAGATTCTGTAGACAGAGCTCACACAGAAGATAACTGAATTTAGCCTCCAAGGGAGATAAATAGGTCTCACTCAGGACTCATTTTTTTCTAAAGTCAATGATTCTGACTTCCTCAGTAAACATGTGACTGATGGGAAATATGACAGGGCCCACAGTTCTTATGACCTGCAAGGTAGAAACTTGTGCTTAGCTGCTGACTGTCCTGGACTTTCTGTTTTGTCCCTACCACGGGGCCAGGGATGTCATCTGCTGGAGCCCCACGCCAGGCAAACTAAATTTCAGAGCCTGGAGAAACAAAGTCCTGTAGCCTCCTCACACGGCTTGGTCCTTTAGCTCCTGGGTGTGGGTGGCAGCCACTCACTCAGGGTGACAGGAGTCCTTGCCGCAGGCAGAGCGTCGCTAAGACTCCGGTGTCATTGCTTGGGTCCCCAAGCAGGGCCCTGCAGCCAGCCCCTTGCCATCTGCCCTCCCCGTGGTCCTCAGTGTTTTCCCCTGTTCCATATCTTACTTTTCTAACCCCTCGACCCAGTCTCTCCACAGTGGCCCTGTTGGCCAGCCAGTTTCTTCCTTCCCACCTCTTCAATCTGCCCTTGCCTTAGTTCCAGAACAATCTCCTCAGGGCTCATCTTGGACCATTCCCTTCCCTTGTCCAGATAACTCCCAGCTAACCACACCTGGGGCATGGTACCCTACTTCTGAGGCAGGAGGTCCTCGTCAACAGCACAACTGAACCCCAAACTCGAGAGCAATTATATAAGTTTAGAAAACATTGCTTGAGGCAATCTACAGTGCCAAGCAGCTACTTCAAATTCAGTAAGCCTTTTAAATACATTTGCATTTTTTCCCCACAATAGCCTCAATGTATTCAGGTACAGTAGTGGGTATATGTGTGAGAAAGATTATTTATTTGGTCTACAGATAGTTGCGTATGCTGTGCTGGGCACAGGGATGGGAAGATCTCCTGCACAATCTCTGAGCCACTCAAGGAACCACAGTACCCTGAATAAAGAGAAAACTCTTTCCTTTGGGGATCCAGGTTCCTGTCCTTCTGACCCTGCCCTACTTTTTCAAGCTTATTGTTTCTTATTCCCCAAAATTCAACCCACAAACACAATCAGACTAGTGGTCTCAGCACTCTAAGTGCCCCAATAAAACTTCTCCACCAGGCCGGGCACGGTGGCTCACGCCTGTAATCCCAGCACTTTGGAAGGATAGGCGGGTGGATCACCCGAGGTCAGGTGTTCGAGACCAGCCTGACCAACATGGCGAAACCCCGTTTCTACTAAAAATACACACATTAGCCAGGTGTAATAGCGGACACCTGTAATCCCAGCCACTCGGGAGGCTGAGGCAGGAGAATTGCTCGAACCCCGGAGGCAGAGGTTGCAGTGAGCCGAGATCGCACCATTGTACTCCAGCCTGGGCAACAAGAGCAAAACTCCATTTCAAAACACACAAACAAACAAACAAAAACTTCCCCTGACCTCCCCACCGGAACTTCCCTTCCACAAATCAACTCATCCTCATCTCCATACCTGTGCCCTGCTGGGAACATGCCTATCTCCTCTCTGTCACCTAAAATGACCCCCTCCTCCAATTATTCCATTCATAAGATCAGACATACATCTAGTCCCCGCCTCCAAAAGGGCTATCTGCCTGCCCAGCCTTCTCTGGATCCTATCTCATATCCAGAAAGGACTCCGTAGTTAGGACAAGAAAGAGAACCAAGGTGGAATTATGCCATGCTTGCTGACTTTGTCTTGCAAGCAAAATGCCACTTTCCTTAAATGAAGAATCATGACATATATCTGCTGCACCTCAAATATGCTTGGCATAAGAGATCAATAAATACCTAATGGCAGATTATAGTTATTGAAAACCTAGCAGTTGATTACAGTTCTTAGAGAAGGAATAAACCATTTTCAATTCCTGCCTGCATGCATATAGGACCCCATGTAGGGACTATCAAGCATCTGGGTGAATGATAAATTCCACTGATGCTCCAGATGTTTCTAAATATAAAGATGCAGGGCAAACACTCAGGGGATGAACTGAATTTCTGACTTTTGATGTGAATGTTTTGTGGCTATGCGTATACAACCTGAAATCTTTTTCGTAAATCTTTGCCTATAGAGACAGTAACTTGCACATCCTCTGTCCAGCCATCTCCAAATTCAAAACTTCATATTTGCTTCTTCTAATAATTTTCCTCTGCCCACCTGCCTGCTGCTCCGTTAACATGGGATGACTCAGAAAGAACAAGCCCTCCTTTGCTGTCACGTTTCCTCCACCCTGGCAGGGGCATCTCAGGATTTATGCTGTCTCCCAGAGAGCTCCACAAAAGATGAGCTAACTAGCGGGGAGAACTTTGGGAATCAGGGAAGCTCTGAGCTCGCAATCATAATCCTGCCATGCTTTGGATCCGAGGACACTGAATTAAACCTTTCTTCCCCTTTACCACATCGGTTTTTCAGGATGTCTCTGAAAAATCAATTTGGAAAGGCGTTTTGGGGAGAAAACAAATAAAATTTTGTTACTGAATTTTATTTAGAGAAAAATGCAGTACTTTTCTATAAAAATACAATTTGATTATATTACAATTTCATCCCTAATATGTGTTTCCTATGCCAAAGCATTCTTTAATGGATCAGAAATACATAATTTCCAGCCATATACTCTGTTGCAGCCTCCAGAAACAATGTGTCTCTAATGTCTTCTCTCCAGGGTCTGTATTCTTGGCAACACTCAGCCCAGACTCCCACCCGATGGATGCCCCATCCAGCTGGCAATGTCCTGCCAGCCAGCCCATTATGATTACAGAGGCGGCTCTGACCCACATCTAAATTCTGAGCTGCCCAGAGCTGAGGAATCATTACCTTGAAGGCATGGACCTCCCACATCATTTCCCTACTTATTTCTGAATTCATTGCTTCTATCCCAAGAAGGGTTCAAGGCTGAGTCACCACTGAACTCTCCTTTGGTCCAAGTCTCACACTGAACCCCGCTCTTATTCATCCCTGTAGGACTGAATGCTCAAGACTGGAGTGAATGGAGGGAGGGTTACCTGGCCTCCACACTGACTCACTCAACAAGCAGAGAAATGGCGCACAAGAGGTGCTCTGTAAATAGTGTCAACAGGAAGCCACAGCCTGCACAGGGATAAGGGTCCATGTGAACTGTCCCAGGAGACAAACCCTCTTAAGTAGCTGAGAACATCTCAGTGACAGCAGGGGATGGGACACAGCCACCTTGAGCTGTATCTTCACCACTCACTGGTTTACTGAACACCTACCATGTACCACCTATTATATACAAATTAATAGCACACTACACTATAGATAAAACAGATGTGTGCTTGGTCTCATAGAATTTACAGTTCAGAGGGGGAAAACAAATACAGATCAAGCATCTATAGTAAAATGCAATGGAGAATTACAGCAAGGAGCTGGAAAGAGAGGTGCAGCAGGAGTGATGGGAAGCTGCCCTGAAGAGGTGTTTTAAACTGAGAATGGAAGGAAGGGTAGGAGTCTGCCAGATGGATAAGAGGGCAGAGCCCTATTGGCAGGAAGTGTTATGGGGAGAGTAAGTGGTTTGTGCAAAGACTCTGAGAACAGCATGAGTAGGGCACATTCACGCCCCCAAGATGAGCCAAGTGCCTGGAGTGGACAGAACAGAGGCCACAAGGATCTTGGAGGAGGTTGGAGCCTTAGCATGGGTTTCATCCTTTGGTTACGGGGAACCACTGGGGGTTTGAGCAGGGGTGTGATGTGATCAGATCTCTCCCTCACGAAGATCCCTCTGGCTGTGAAGCATGGCATAGTGGCTGTTGTTAAGTAAGGTAAGACACAGTAAGAAAGGGCAGTGGCCTGGGCTTGTACAAGAAGAGCTAGATTCAGTTCCTGGAGCCACAGCTTGCAAAGCACAGAAATTGACACGGAGAACCCCTTGAATAGAGTGTTGGTGGAAGAGGCTGGGCTGTGGGGGCTCTGACCTCTCCAGCAAAGGTGCAAATTCCATGTTCTCTGAGATGAGATCCTTACCTGTCTGGCCACAGGAGATGTGAGAGGAAGATGTGGTGTCTTCCAAGAGTGAGCAGAGAACAGGTCAGACTCCCTCTCACTTTCTGCTGCTCCCTTGACTTGGGGTTCCAACCTCCCCATCCCGCTTATTATCCAATGACTTCCTACTCAACCTTCACAGCCCAATCAAATATCACTTCCTCAGGGGGCCTGCTCTGACCTCTCCCATTAGGTCAGGTCCACTGCCACCTGCCTCTGCTGCACTGTGTACCTTGCCCCACTGCTCACATCACAGCTGCGATGTTATGCTTCTTAATAAGAATATTTGAGCCACATATATCTCACCCTTATGTGAGTGCTCCATGATGGCAGAACTACAACAGTGCCTGGCACAGAGTAGGTGCTCAGTAAACGCTTTTTGAATGAGTATGAACTAAACACAGCCACATACTGAGGAAGTTCTCTCACTCCTGGCTCACCCTTCTGGGTGGACAGGGTCTTGACAGGGCCATTGCCTCTGCTTTGCTGATCCAGCCCCACTGAAAAGCATATAGCTAGCAGAATCCAAACTTTACACTGACTCTCTCATAAACATTTTAAAAATAAGAAAACTTTTAAAGATGGGCCATTCTGGAGCTCAAACAACATCCTCTCATAATTAGAAGATTAGGGAGCCTTTTATGGGAGCAGAACTATAATCATCACACTTTATTACAAGAAATTATATACAAATTATACAATTATAAAAAATTTGTTGCATCCTCCCAAATTACAATACGCTATGCATCTCCTGAGGAAAATTGTACTCTGTTTCCACCCAGAGGGAAGCAGCGATTCTGATTTGACATTTTGAGAAGAACCGGCATGGATTAGTGTCAGCAGCCATATTTTATTGATAAACTGATTTACTTGGTTGCTGCAGCCCTGACCTCCCAAGGGCTCCAACTGCCACCTTGATATGGATAAGTGCTTCCTGTGCCAGACATTATGAGCTGTCTTAGTACATTTTGTGCTGCTCTAACAGAATATCTGAGACTGGGTAATTTATGAACAATAGAAGTTTATTTGGCTCACAGTTCAAGAGGCTGGGAAGTCCAAGATCAAGGGGCTGCATCTGGTGTAAGTCTTGGAGTCTAAAGGTTGGAGACCCTGGAGTTCTGATGTCCAAGGGCAGAAGGAGAAGAGTTTCCCAACTCCAAGCTAGCGGGGGGTTGCTATTTCTCTGCCTTTTTTGTTCTGTCTGGGCCCCAGCCAACTGGTTGTTGCCCACCCACATTGAAGGCAATTCTTCCCCATTCAGTCCATAGACTCACATGCCTATCTCCTCTAGAAACCTCCTCACAGACATGCCCAGAAGGCATACCTTATCAGCTTTCTAGGTATTCCTCAATCCAGTCCAGGTAACACCTAAATTTAACCTTCCTATAAGCCTTACCTGAACTCTATGTGGAGGTGCAAAGACTTCAAATTCCAGACTGAAATACTCCCTCCCATCCCCAGCAAAGCCATGAAAAGCATCAACTGATGCAATCTGTGCCTAGAATGGGGACAGGACCTGGGAGAGGAGATCAAGAACCTGCCCTCCAAAGGGTGCCGCATCTGGACTGTGCTGTCCCTCCGGGCCCAGAGTGGGCCCCATCTGTGAGTGCCACAAAGGCCCAGATATACCTGAGGGCCTAAAACCGAGTTTGCCTGGGCGATCTGCCATGTACCTCCTCTGCACCTCCACTCCACAGAAATTCTTTAGTCTCCTCCACTCAATCAGCAACATTCACCCACAAAACATTAACTGAGCATGTGCTATGTGCCAAGCACTTTGCTAGGTGCTGGGGCACCGTGGACTGTGAAACTCAGCATGGTTCCTGTTCTCCTGGAGCTCACAGCCTAGCCTGGGGGACAGAAGCTGATCTGCATGCTCCCACATACACACATAAGCATGAGCTCTGTGTGGGAGCACACAGTACCCTTGTAGTGCTCTGGGTTCCTGCTTCCAGCACCTGTGACCATTCATCTTATGTCTTAGTTTCTTCAGGCTGCCACAACAAAAATACCACAGACTGGGTGGCTTAAACCACAGAAATTTATTTCTCATGGTTCTGGAGGCTGCAAAGACCTAGGTGTCAGTAAATCTGGTGTCTAGCAAGGGTCCTCTTCCTGGTTTGCGGATGGCCATCTTTTTCTGTGTCCTCACATGGCAGAGAGAAGAGAGAGCGGGAAGCAAGCTCCCTTTTCTCTTTTATAAGGGCACTAATCCCATCATGAGTGCTCTGCCTCCCAAAGTCCCCACTTCCTAATACCATCAGCTTGGGGGTTAGGGCTTCAACATACAAATTTGGACTGAATACAAACATTCAGTCCATAACGCCTTGTTTTCAGCCACTGTGTTGTGGCATCAGATGAGGGCTAGGACCCTCAGGTCCCTCCCATCCCAGAGGCTTTCCAGCAGATATAGTGAGTGAAACAACAGACTTGCCAGGCCTGCCATGTTGCAGTTGACTGCAACCCTCTTTATTAGCCACTGCTTCCTCATGATCATCATCATCAATGCCATCATAGCTACCAGCTTCTGAGCACCCACCAGCAATGAAGCTTTGCTAGCACATTCTCAACTTTCCCTCGTGGTTGCAAACTGTTAATCTCAACTGTGCATACCAGGTTCTGGCTCACATTCGTGATCTGTGGTCCCAGACACCCAGCACAACAGCAAGCACCCTCACCCACACTATAAGCTCAAAGAGAACTCCACATGTCAAATGTCAGAAGGGAAGGCATGTTTCCCTTCTCAAATGTCAAAGCAAGCAGAACCTTTATTCCCCTTAAACTGTCATTTTCTTCCAAGGGATTTGTACATAAACATAGTTCCCACTCAAGCAGTCCCCTCCCCAAGGACCAAAGAGGTCATAGCTGGAGACCTTACACCACTGACCTAACGGGGACAGCAGCCACAGTAAGGAAGATGCCCGGGATGCCACTGAACCCAACATTCAAGTCCAGCTCCTGCTTCAGCCAAACTCTTTCAACTTGTCATCATCAGGATCCTGAGGCAAAGCTCAGAGCCAGGTACTGCTCCTGTCCTCAGGGGGCCCCAGACGAAGCCAGGACAGCAAGAGACCAAAGACAACCCCCTCCCCTCCCTGCAAACCAGGAGTATATAAGAATGTGGGAAGGGGAGATGGGACAATATGGAAGTAAAGATGTGAGTGACCTCCATGGAGGCCAGCCTTAGTAAGGTCTGTTCTTCCCATGAAGTGGAGCCCAGGTTCCAATGTCTGCTTCTGCTGGCTCTGTTCCTGATCAGGCCAGCCCATCTCCCTCATTCCTTCTGTTCTGAGATAAAGCCACACTTTTCCCAGCACTCCATCTCCATTTAAACTCTGGGACAGAGTCTGTGCTCAGTACTTTGTATTCTTCACACACACAAACCCTGTGAGGTGGCTCTTATTCCCACTGTGTCGTCTAAAGAAGTTGCAGAGTAGCCTTTTCCCATGGCTGGTCCGTAGAAGCCTGCAGGGAGAACGCAGGGCTGCCTGGCTCTGAAGCCTACGCTCCTGACTTCCATATTGACCTCCTCTCTCCTCCTTCTTTGCTCACTCCTGGTTTTCAGGGCATGCAGGGGACTGGGGGGTATCTTTGGTCTTCAGCTGTCCTGGCTTTGTCTAGGGCTCTGAGCTTTGCCTCAATATCCTGCCAAAGCCCCGTGACCGTCCTCTGGGCATCCACCCCATCCACCAGCCTTCCTGCAGGTCCTTGGGGCCCAACCCAGGCCTGTGCCCTGTGCCTCTGCTCATGCTCACCCTGACCCTAGAATTCCCCTGCCTGATCTCCCTGTCCTCGAAGCCCCAGAGCCCTTTATCTGGGCTCTCCTCTGGCATGTTGTACCTCATTTTAATGAGTCGTGTCTCTCTGTCCTACCAAAAGGTCACCTCTGATCATTTCTGCATTGCACACTGCTCTGACATGTGGCTGGCCCTCACAAAAGTATCTGTTGAGTGAATAACTACACGTGGATAAGTGAACAGATGGACAGATAGACAGATTCCCCAGGTGGCTCCAGTTCATCTGGATTAGGCAAGAAGGGCTGTGGGGAAGGAGGAGGGGGAAGCACCAGTGGGCAGCCCCCATGAAGACACCCACAGCCTCTGTGTTAGGTATGCGAGTGGGTGCAGGGGTGTGTGCATGCTCTTGTGTAGATAGGGGTCTGAAAATTATGCTGTGAAATCATCAAAGTGTGAGGCTGAGAGGTTGTCCTTTCTGAGCCATGGCCTGGGGCCCCCGAAGCCTAAATGGACCCCAAGCTTGCCTGTAGGAGAGGAGCCCCAACACCCTAGCGTGAGGTCCTTGGACCAGACAATGCAGCTACCTCAGCCGCAGTGCCCGAAACACAGGGCGATTAGGAGGAATTAGTGGAGGGTAGGGGGAGGGCTTGGAAACCACCATGGCAACTGTGGGCACATCTTTTGTGTGGTGCTCCTCTTTGTCTCTGCCAGTGACTAGCAGGGATATTATATAAGCAGCAAATGTGCTCTCTGTTGGTGCTGAGCCCACACCGCTGGCAGGCCAAGGGCTGGGAGGCACCACATGAGAATCCTGCTGTTCCCATCTACCACCCTGAGGAAGGACTCGGTGGGGCTACAGCCAGGATCAACTCAGGCAACCCCGGGTGAAACACGGCCCTGCTCAATTCAGCGCCCACTCTCCAGATGCAGCCTTTCCGCCAGCCACACTGGGCAGCCACAGTATGGGATCAGCAGGTTCCTCTCCCTGCCCCAGACCGCGCTGACATCTCCCCAATGACAAATATACACATTCATCCTCTCTGTCTTGGAAGCAATGGAAAAGACAGTCTCTACCCCACCTTCTCCATTTGCATGAATTTCCCAAGAAAACCCAAGACACATCAACAGCTAATGAGGAGTGAAAACTGAAGCCCCACTTGCTAGAATCTCTTTATTTTTAAGAGGCTGAATTTATAAAGTCAATCTGAAATGGGCCCCTTCTGGCATGACAGAAAGCTCCATGTAGATGGCAGGTTCCAGCAGTCCCCTCTGCAGGCTCTGGCCCTCAGAGGCAGGGGAAAGTGAGGGCCCGTTGCCCATGGCCCAAGGAAGGGTCACCACTTTCCCAACCTCGCGTGAGACTATCCACCAGCATGGCCTGGCAAAATCAGCAAGGTGCCAGGACCCGTTGCAATTCTCAACAGATAATTTCCTGCTGGAGGGCACATGCCTGCTGTACTCCCCCAGTGTCTGTCCCTGTCACCAGCGGAAGTACCCCCAAAAACATAGCTCCCATAGATGAGGGCTTATCTCCAAGTCTTTATCCTCAATAGAACAGCTTTATTTCTACTTGGGTTCTAGCATTTTCTGGAGGGCAGATTCTTTTTTCCCAATTCAATTCCATGAGGATTTATTAAGCATCACTGTGAATGTGTGGCTTTCATAAAAGAAACCAAACAGAGCAAGCTTTCTCTGACCCCTGACTATCAAAGTCAAAGCCACAGGGAGGAAGCAACTACTTCATACCCTTACTTAACAACCCACACCCTGCTCACATCGAAAAATCATTCAGGCAGCAGCAAGCAGCACCCGCCAGAGACAGGAGGAAAAGATCCAGAAGCCAGGGGCTGCCAGAAGCTTCCAGAGATGGCAGGAGAGCATCTGTACTGAGGGCTGAGCCTCACCAGACAGACTCCAGGGAAGGAAGGAAGGACAGACAGACAGGGACAGTCATTGTGGCAATGAAGAGTACAGTGTGAATCACAGATCTGAGTCCAAATCCCAACTCTGCCACTTATCAGCCAGGTGACCTTGGTGGGCTGGGTGGGGAGCACTGTCTCCGTCAGCCTCCATTTGCTCTTCTGTCAAACATGATGGAGCCGTTGTGACTATCACATGCGATAATGCATGATGATTACGTGCAATAATGTGTGACCATTACATGTGATAATGCGTGACCATTACATACAATAATGCATGACTATTACAAGTGATAATGCGTGTAATGCTTGGCACAGCATCTGCAAAGATATAGGGCTCCATACATGGGAGATGCTTTCCCTGTTAGGTAAGTGAGGAGATCTCAGGACCATCCTAAAAGGCTCCTTGAGAATCTGGAGCTCTCAAGCGTCTCACAGCAATGGCCAAAGTCCCCTCTGGGCTGGAAGCACTGACAGCTACAAAATACAACGAGACCTCGGGAGGCCGGGCAGTGGTTCTGTGAGACCTGGTGGGTTTCCCTCAAAGGAGACAGACCCACGGCTGTCAGGTACACCACCTTTGCTTTCTATTCAGAGAAGCAAATTTATTCCTGAAGCCACAGTATGAACTGCTCTGACGTATCACTTACAGGATGACAGTGACAAGCCAATGCCTTGAGGGACAGCATCTCAATACAGCCAGAAGGAGAGGCAGTCAATGGTGTCCTGGAGGTCGGGGCCCACTACAACCCAGGCCTCTGGACCCCAGCCCTCTCACCAGCCCCTCCTTTCTGAGGGCAGAGTATGACATTTAAAACAGCTAAGAGGAAGGAAGGTGCCCTCACCATGAGACTTGGTATGATGTCACTTAGGCTCACCAGTGTCCACGCAGGGCCTGAGGAATCCGTGCTAGATTCCACTTGCTTCAGCCAGTCAGGCCATTTGGAGCTGGGAAGCCAGGAGGAAACAAAACTAGCCAGAGTCAGCGTCTGCCTAAAAGCCAGACACTCCCCCTCTGCTATAAGGACCATTTGCATCAAAAACCACCCTGAGGAAACTCCACCTGCTCAGAAATGAGTACTTACTACACACCGAGAACTGTGCTTACCTCAGCTAACCCTCACAACTGCTCTACAAGGTTGGTATTAGTGTTTTGATTTTATTCATAAAGAAATGGCTCAGAAGAGTTAGGTACTTCCCCAGGGAGTAGTGCTAGTCTGTTTTCACTGTATAACCAAAAGCTTCAAAAACCCCAGTGCCATGGCCGGGCGCGGTGGCTCACGCCTGTAATCCCAGCACTTTGGGAGGCCAAGGCGGGAGGATCACGAGGTCAGGAGATTGAGACCATCCTGGCTAACACGGTGAAACCCCGTTTCTACTAAAAATACAAAAAATTAGCCAGGCGCAGTGGCGGGCACCTGTAGTCCCAGCTACTCGGGAGGCTGAGGCAGGAGAATGGCGTGAACCCGGGAGGTGGAGCTTCCAGTGAGCCGAGATAGCGCCACTGCAGCAGGCCTGGGTGAAAGAGTGAGACTCTGTCTCAAAAAAAAAAAAAAAAACCCAGTGCCTTACACAACGTTCATTCTTCCAGGTCTGCAGGTTGGCTACAATTTAGCTAATCTAGCCTGGGCTCCGTTGTACCCGACTCAACTCCAGACTTCTTGTCAGATTCACATTTGCCCCCGGTCTTCATTCAGGCCCCTGCTGCAGGATCAACAGCCAGGTGGGATGAGCTTCCTCAACCACATATCAAGTAGCATCAGAGAGCAAGCCACACCAAACCACCACACCAAAACTTCACACCGAACCACCACACCAAACCATCACACCAAACCACCATACCAAACCACCACACCAAACCATCACACAAAGCCACCACACCAAACCATCACACCAAGCCACACACCAAACCACCACACCAAAACATCACACCAAAACATCACACCAGACCACCACACCAAACCACCACACCAAACACCACACCAAACCATCACACCAAAGCACCCACACCAAACCACCACACCAAACACCACACCAAACCATCACACCAAGCCACCACACCAAACCACCACACCAAACACCACACCAAACCATCACACCAAGCCACCACACCAAACACCACACCAAGCCACCACACCAAACCACCACACCAAACCACCACACCAAACCACCACACCAAACACCACACCAAACCATCACACCAAGCCACCACACCAAACACCACACCAAGCCACCACACCAAACCACCACACCAAAAGTTTCTGCTCACGACAGGTCTGCTCATCCTCCAAACAGGCAAGGTGAGTGTGCCTGATGGGACAGGTGCTCTGCCTATGCCAAGGGCACAGATGTATCGCTGTATTCCAGGATGGAGTGCAGCCCCAGGAATGATACCCAAACCTACTGCAAACAGCCCCCAAGGGGCAGAGCCAAAAGAGGTGAACCCAGGCAGCTCATTCTCATTACTGCTCTGCCATTCCAACCACCATGTGACCTCTCAGGACCTCGGGTTTCTCATCCACTCAGGGGGTAACACATGACCTACCTCACTGGGCTTTCTAAGGCTTAAATGGAGTGTGAAGATGAGTCTTTGAAGGGACCCAGGTATACATTTAGAAAGAAGTTATTCCCAGCCTTCATTTGGAAGTTCCATAGGACTCCAAATCTTCCATGCACAGATAATGTCAAATGACAAAAAGGCAGAACTGCCCCATGGACTTGAGAAGGACGGGCCTCTCTCTGCTCATTCAGACGCAGGCTGAAAATTAGGTCCATTTTGTGTAGATAAGAAATGACAGTGTCTTTATCATAATTTTGACAACTGTCCAGGGTTGACCAGGTTGACTGCCCCAGGGGGACATTCCATATTGAATAGAAAAACCAGGTGAGAGCCAGGCATGGTGGCTCATGCATGTAAACCCAGCATTTTGGGAGGCCAAGGCAGGCAGATCACTTGAGGTCAGGAGTTCGACAGCAGCCTTTCCAACATAGTGAAACCCCGTCTTTACTAAAAATACAAAAATTAGCCAGGCATGGTGGCAGGTGCCTGTAATCCCAGCTATTCCAGAGGCTGGGGCAGGAGAATCACTTGAACCCAGGAGTCGGAGGTTGCAGTGAGCCGAGATCACGCCACTGCACTCCAGCCCGGGCAATAGAGGAAGAGTCAGTCTCAAAAAAAAAAAAAGAAAGAAAGGAAAACCAGGTGAGAACCTAGTCAGAAAGACACAGAAACACACACACACACACCCCCCACAGGCCAGCCTCAGTTTCCCTGAATGGCATTGCTGAGGAATGCAGGTGACCATGGTTGGAGGACACAGTTCAGTACTGCACAATAATCTGTTACTGTTCATCGCTGGTTCTTAGTTCTTCCGCACACACCGTCTGATTGGTACCTTCTGATATTTCATTTTCAGATCAAAGTAGCAGCAGGGGTCAAGCTTAGAAATTGTAGCAGGAACACAAAAAGCATAGGGTTCCTTACAAAATGCACACAGTAGAACATGTTTGCATGTTTTCCCCAATAAAATGCATGAGTGTGTGCCCCGTGCAAATGCCTGAGCTCATCCCACTCAGTTCCACAGAAAACAGTCAAGAGAACAGGTCCTGTGATAGCCCTGCCTGGGTTCAACTGATGCTGTGCGCATTCCATAAGGAAACCTATGTAGAGCACACAGCTCAGGTCCTGGCGCCCAGGAAATCCTCAGTAAACTCTACCACTGTCATGAATACCAATCTGCTCTCTTGACAGGCAGCCCCTGAAACCATCCCCCACCCCAGACTTCTCTCCAGCTTTTGTACAGATTCTGGGAACCAGATATCCACATGTCCCTAAAGAACACATTTTAGTACTGAGCACACATCACTGCAATCTGATTTGAAGCATCGCTGTGTAAACATACGACCCTTTAATTCTATTTCAATTCAATTATGCAAATCTCATCACACATTCGGCATCAAACCATTTTTCATTCCTCTCAAAATCTGTCCACCAATAGCGAACTGAACCTAGTATCAATCCTAGACTCAGAGTGAGCAGAGTCCCAGCATCTTAAGCTTAAGCGCTAGAGAAGGCTATGGCTCCTCGGCCCGAGCACAGGGCCAGACCAGCGGCAGGTGCTGGACAAATGAGCCAATAACCCTGGAAACTCAGAGCATTGGGGCAGGAGGTAGGACCAAGAATACCCCTCCAGGCCTGTTCACACTGTGCTCCATGGGGCCCCCAGAGTCCAGGGGCTTGGGGACATCTCTGTGTTGGGGAGCAAGAGGGGTGAGTGGGAACAGGCAGGAATACAGGGCCCATCCTCCATCATCCTTCAACACCACTTACCACTTGCCTGTTCTCTAGATTGGGGCTCCAGGGAAACCTTGGTTTGGAAGAAAGTATGCTTTTATAGATATAAAAGAAGTAGTTAATTAGCCTTGTTCTAGAATCCTTCTTCTAGAAGTGGAGAACTGAGGACTGAGTTCCAGGGAAGGAAAGGAGTTAGGTAAAATCTTGGAGAGCCTGGGAGCCAGAGCTGAGAGCAGATTCCAGGGCAGGGCTGTTCGTACGCAGAGCCTGGCACTCACTGAAGAGGCAGGGCACTGGAGCTTCCTCCACAGGTGCCAGGCACACAGCTGCAAACAGGGCAGCACATACCCATCGCTCTCTCTCCTCCCTACATGGGGACAGAAGTGGAAGATGCTGTGGACAAGGCCCCTGACACAGTCACAATGCTGCCCCACCGTGATCTGTCTGCTCCCATGACAGGGAGGCCCTGTGGGCAGGAGAGCCGTGTCACCTACTGTGGGGAGCACAAGAGGCCTGCAAAGTCTTAATATGACCTTTCTTAGCTTATTAACTGGAGATGGATAATATCTGACAAATGACAGGAGATAAATTGTTAAGCAATATGCAAATATGCCTGCAGCAGGAATGGAAAATTACTATACAGTAAAAACCTTTTATGGCTGCGAGAGAATTCAGAGGTAATTTGTCTCTGCATCTCCTCAAATTCCAATCTCGCTGTTAGCTGTGGCAGAATGCTACATCCGTTACCATTCCAATTAGATCATTTTAAAGGGGCTCCTGCATAGCCATCAACTTTGAAGGGCTGGGAGGAGAAAGCATTTACAAAGCCAGGGTCGGCTCCTCCCAGGGCTCTATCTCTCTGTGGACTGTCACTTAGACAAGAGCCCAGATTAGACACCAGGACTGTCTCTGCCAAATGCATACCCATCTGGGCCATTAACGATCACTGCAGCAGGCCCAACTGACGGTTCTTTGCGAGACACTTCTGTAGAATGTCAGATAGGTTGTGCAAATGACCAGTCTGCCCTGGCTGAAGAGAGGGGCCAGCCAGGATGGAAAAGTCTTTGTACCTGAGGAAACTTCCAGAGAGGAAATGGAGCCATCTGTGAAAGGAGCACCTGCAAGAATGCCCAGGCTCAGCCTGCTGCAGAAACAGATAATGAGATGAGGCTCTGCAGGGTCCCAGGCAGGAAGAGAAGGCCAGGAACTCGCTGAGGGCACAAAAGTAGGCCCCTGAACTGCAAAGCCTAGTGAACCTCCAGAGAGGAAAGCCTCAGAGAGAGGAGGGGACTCCAGGGCCGAGCAAGGGATGCTGCTCCTGCCACTCCAGGACATGCAGCTAGTACAGGCGGCAAAGCTTGATTTTCATTTCGCTCAGGCCCCTTGATTTTCCATTGAGTGGCAATATAGGAGAAAAGCCTCTGAAGGAAAATTGCTGTGTTCAAAACACTCTTGTGGACACCTGCTACTCACCACACGGATGTGAGGCTGGGCTGTCCTAGGGGTGGGAGGGTGGAGGGACAGGGAACAGGGCTGGGGATAGGAAGAGGCTATCATCTCCACACCATCAGAGACAAGATCTTGACTGGTAGCAGAGGGCCCTCTCTGGAGTTCTGCAAACAGCTGCCTACGTGATGGAGGAGGAAACTGGGAAATTCAGTCCCATAACTAATTTGTTTCAGCTTGTTTCCGCTTTAGTATTTGATTATTTTGGCTAATTGTTCTAAGAAATTGTTTTAACAAACAGCTTCATGGAATTGACTGGCAATTGTGAGAACCTGTGGGCACAGCCCTAGTGAAGGATCTAGAGCAATAAGCAGAGATCCAAGAGACCAACTTTATGGTTCCCATGTCTCCCTACAGGCCAAGGCTGGGGTCAGTGACCCAAGGGTTCAGGCCCCCAGGCAGAAGGCAGACCCACAAACATTCAGCTCAGATTGAACCAGGAAATGGAATGCCAGTCCTAAATCCTACATCCTCATCAAAGGGGCTCAAAGGCACCAGGTTGCCATTGTTCTTACAAGGTAAGAAGCACCCAGGTAACACCTGGATACGGCCAGGGGCATGTCTTGATTCAAATTTACAGCAGCTCAAGGGTTCTCTTCCTCTGTGAGGCTCCCCAGCCTGGGCATGATAAGGTACTGTCACCAGTGTGGGCTTCACTCCACCCCCTGGGGTGTACCCAATGCCTGTCATCACTACTTCAGGTGACTGCCTGAGGAAAAGGCCAGTTCTGCCAGCAGTAACCTCTGCTATGTTCAGGCATGGTGTCAGCTGGGTCACACACCAGATCCTAATGGCACACCCACTACTGTCCTAAGATGCAAAACCAACAGAATCAAGGTTCATCTGTGATATGGAAACATGAAAACGCATTTGCCTGTTCCCTGGGAATTATAACTGCAGGTGACAAGACATTTCCTCCATGGAGCTAAATGGCACAGGCATTTGGATACTGGCTAAGTGCCTGATGTCTGTGGTGGGATGTGAAGGTTAGTGGAATATATGTTTCTGTTGTTGTTGTTTTGAGATGGAGTCTCGCTCTGTTGCCCAGGCTGGAGTGCAGTGGCACAATCTCGGCTCACTACAACCTCTGCCTCCCAGGTTCGATAAATTCTCTGCCTCAGCCTCCCAAGTAGCTGGGATTACTGGTACCTGCCATCAAGCCTGGCTAATTTTTTTTATTTTCAGTATAGATGGGGTTTCACCATCTTGGCCAGGCTGGTCTTGAACTCCTGACCTCGTGATCCACCTGCCTCGGCCTCCCAAAGTGCTAGGATTACAGGTGTGAGCCATTGCGCCCAGCCGGAATATATGTTTTACAGATTAATTCTAGCCATAGTCAGGGAAATGGCACAGAGGCTGCCTGCAGGCTCCACACACCTCCTTCTGGAATGGTGGGACCCTGTCTCTCCTCTGCTCTGGCATCCACCAGGCCTCTGTGCAGGTTCCTGCTCACCTCTTGGCTCTGGGGCTGCCTCAGTTGGGCCATAAATCCTTCTCACAGGACCCCTGACAACCACAAGACCCAGGATCACCTTGTGCGTTCCTGTGATCCTGCAGGGATCTTCCTAGGGGATTCATCAGGGACAACCCAGCAGCCTAGGGGCATGGGACTTGGCAACAACAGAACCCCAGTACCTGTGTGAGCAGCATCTTCAAATCTCTCCACCCCTGTGACGGGTCCTCTGAGTTCCCATCCAGAGCCCTTTCCCCTCTACTCATCCTCTCCCTCACATTATTCAGGATCCAAATCAAGTTGCGTCTCTTCCAGAAAGCCTCCTGCAACACACACACACACACACACACATGCACACACACACACACACACACACACACATGCACACACACACACACACACACTGTGGCTCTAGCACTTCTCAGCTATTTGAATCATGTGAATGGCAAGGAAACTTAAGCACCTTGTTTGCATTTCCTTTCTTCTCTGTGTTTGACCATCTCCCCAACTATGCTACAATGCACGGGCTGAGTGCGCCCCTGCCAATGCTCCCATAAAGTCTGCCAACAGTGTAGGTGTCCAATAGCACCGTAATAGGAAGGAGGTAAGCACAGAAATGGAATCAAGTCTATCCCTATCCCTTGGTCTGTATGGTCTTGGATGCACTATTTAATCTCTCCAAACCCTATCTGTTAATTATGGGCTATAATACCTACTTAATAGGGTCATTGGAACAACTAAACAAAATTCATATCAATTATTTAGCACACAGGGCCTAGTTCACAGTTAGCATTCAAAAAATGATACCTATCATTATGCCTTAGTTTCTTGTATATCACCATTATGATCAATACTGGAAAATTGATGGATGATACCTCTTTTACCAAGCATGGTTAGCAAAAGGATGTTCTGGTTCATTAAACATCTTAGTTAAAAGAAAATTACCAGAGTTGCTTAACTAGAATCACCAATTTTTTCAAGGAGTAAAATAAAATACGCTACAACTTAATAATTGATGAGACTGAAGGCATTTAAGACTCTTAGAAGGCTTTCAGTCATCATGGTGAATGCTGACCATCTTTTGTACTGGGAAATTTCATAAATGCCATGTGACAGACCTTTCCGACTGCTAGAAGGATGTTTCATCCACCCTTTACTGTGCAAATTACAGACTTGCATATTCATAAACACTCACAAGCACGTACTTCTGACCAGCCCACTTCCACGAGGCTCTTCCACCTCCAACCAACACAACAGAAACAGGATAGTTTCATCCCATCCCTCCCTCCTGCTATACCAGAGCGCTTGAATTTGGAAACCATGCAATACTGCTCAGGGACAGGATGACATGGAGGAGGAGCGGTAAGGCAATGCAGATGGGCCCCACCCAATAGCAGCTTCCATGATTCTCTGGCAGCTCTTCATGTCTCCACTGGGCTCTCGGGAGGCCACAGCCCACATCCATGCAGATGGCAAGGTAAAGGCACTCTCTCACACTGCATCATCATGAGGTCATAAGCACAACGTTATTCCTTTTATCAGGAGCTAAGCATCCATGAGAATCTAAGGCTTAGGTGAGTTTCCCTCTTCTACAAAGAGGAGTGGTCAGAGGACCAAACTAGTGCCTGGCTAAGGAGCACTGGGCAGCTCCCTGACTCACCTCTTCCCTGCTGCTGCTCTCCCATTCCCTAACAATCCTGTGGCAGGATTTGTTTACATGATAGGTATGATTTCATGGCCCCGTTCCTCCAGGATCCTGCCCACCAGCAGTTGCCAAGCTCCACGGCCTCTGGACGCTCCCCTCTCACTGATGTCTTGCCTATCACATGGTCTAGGAGGCTGATGAGGCCCACAAAATCCTCTGGAGCCTGCCAGTGGCTGTTGACATTTCAAAAGGTCAATCAATCACTCCATTTCATGGAACATAATCATCTTCTGGGACCTAAATGCAACAATAAAACCAAATAGCGCCAAACAATTGGGGAAAACGAATGATGCACACGAAGGAGGAAGGCTATAGCTGGCTTGGAAAGCATCCCTGTAGCCTGGGTCAGGAACAGGAGCCTGGAGCCCAGAGCTCTGCATCTGAATTCTACTCCTTCCATTAGCCCTGAGAAGGCCCTTTCCTTTTCTCAGCCTCAAGGATGAAGTGAATTGGCTTTGGGATGCTGTGCTCTGAGGACTAAACAAACCTTTCCTCAGAGGAGGAAGAACAGGAAGCTGGTAAAGTTTGTAAGGCCCCATAGGGTACCCTGTGGGGTGGGGGTCACCAGGCTAGAACAGCTCTCCAGAGGCTGCAGGAATCCAGTTGGGTTGCAGAGAGGGCTCCTCTCATGCCCGCCTGGAGCCCTTTCTGCACAGTGCTTCCCTTAATTCCAGGCTTCAGGTGTTGCTTGAGGCCCGGGCACTGGGGAGGCTTCCTTGCATTTCAGGGCCCTCCCATCTGTACTCCCAGGAGGCGTGTTTAATTACCAGGTTAGAAATTCGTCTACGGATTCCTCGAAAGCTGAGCATGTGTAACTCCAATGCTTGGAACAGAGCCTAGTACATGATATTGTCAGTAACTAGCTGTGAGGTAGAAAGAAAAGAGGGAAGGAGGGAAAGGGGGCAGGAAAGGGGAAGAGAAAGAGAAGGGGGAGGGAGGGGGCAAGGAACGAAGGAAGGAAGGGAGAGAGGGAGGGAGGGAGGGAGGGAGAGGTGGGGAGGGGAGGGGAGGGAAGAAAAGAGGGAGGGACTCAGTTCATTAAAGACGTCCAGTTGCCTCCTTCTCTCTAGAATGAGGTGGCTTGCTTGTATTTGGCCCTGGCTACACAGCTTCGAAGGTAGGTTTCCTGGCAATGCCCTTTTCATCTCCTCCAGGACCCGCTGTGGGTGGGTCTCTGCCCTATTTTGTCATGGTTGAGGCTGCTATACTAGGTCTACTCCCCAGGTGGTCCCTGCCCTTCACTATGTGACCTGATTACTCTCCAGCCTTATTACTCTCACTGCTGGGCCTGAGTCATGAACCAGAGCCACTGGACCTGACTGTTCCTCCTCCCAGACCCTAGCTTGTCCTGCTCCATTGGAGCAGACACAACCTGCCTCACAGGCTATGTATGGCCCCAGTGGCACAAGGAAATCCACAGAGGAGGGGACAGTCACAACCCCAGTCATGTGTTCCCTAGGCACAGAGCCAAAGGAGCTGCAACTCTGTCTCCTGACATTACCTTCCTCTCTGGTTATTCTCTCCTTTTAAAAATTTGAGAACCAACCAGTCAATGTGGCCCAATTGTAGGCTGGCCCAGGGAGTTGCCTATGATGTGGGGGCTATTGCCTTGGTCTAGGTCTTCCTGAGATGGGGTTGGGAGAGAAACATAGCTGGCCTTAATTTACAGGGAATAGGAGAGCTGGTGAAGTCTATCTCCTCCACCAGAAAACCAATTCCATGAGAGTAAGGGACTTGATGGCTGTATTCTCCACTATATTCACACCAGGCAGTCTCTGGCACGTAGTAGGCATTCAATAAATATCACCTATTATGATTGATTATAATAACAATCCATAACAAACTTCCCCAGGGCATTAAAAAGAGATCTGAGTTATAAATTATTTTATACACAAAATTGTAGACACATGGACTGTGTCAAAGTGAAGCACAGCTGTCACATACAGGCAGGAAGGCCATCTCTTCAGATTACAGACCACCCGGGTCATACCCATTTTGATCACTTTAGAAGGAACTAAGAAGATGGGGAGGAAATGAAGGATTTTTATAGTGATTGGACCAAACGTTTCCCAATCAAGAGCCCATCTATTCACTGGAATCAGCTCCAGTCTTGAGACACCAGCTGGCAGTGTTGTCAGATAAACCACATTCTCTCCTGTATGTGCAAACTCCACATTTGACTTCTATAATACTTGAGAGATAAGCCCTACAAGGACTGGCTTCACTTATTCTGAAAACACTGGCTCCTTCAGTATATTTTCTTCAGTCTATTTTTCCTGCCTTGGCAGCAGGAAGAGCACTTTCAGAGATGTTTATTTTCCCTAATGAAAAACAGCCATCAGCTGCTCTTGGCATGCTGAGCAATGGCTCGGGCCACTCTGCAGCATTTCAGAGCAGGCTGCAACTCCTAAGTCCACCTTCCTGGAACAGTGACTTGTCCTAATCATGCCATCTTTTCCTTCTTCTCCTCCCTCACTGCCAAAATGACCAGAAAAATGATGGTTTCATCTCAAGCCACCTGAAGGGCCAGAGACTTCACTGTAAATATTAAGTTTCCAGACGTAGCATAAGGCTCATCCATAATGCTCATGCCCCCAGCCAGTTCTAAAGGAGCTATTTGTGAGGATAGATCTCACTTTTATGTAGGAGACTAATATTATTTTTATTGGCTTGGAGATGAAGGGGCTCTGACACATCTCTGTAAACTTGCAGAAGCCCAATATGCTCTCCCTGGGCACGCTGGGCAAGAGGACTGAAAAGACACTGAGTTTAGGAAACTACCCCTGCAGAGCCTGAGATGTGTCTTTCCATGCTCTGCAATCCAGAAAGATCTGCATCCAGAGGATCTCAGCCAGAACTGACGCTGGCATGGATGGGCTCAGGGAGGAGTGCCATGAGGCAAAGGTCAGCCCACTGCACGGGAAGATAGTGCTTCTCTCTGCCCTGGACATGAGCCATCAGCTATCAGCCATCAGCCCCCCACAATGCCTATTCCTTGGATAAGGGAAAAATGGACTCTGCAATATGCTCACCATGACAATCATTGGTTGCATCTGACCAAACCATCCCTTCCTGGGAATTTGCAATCTGAATACAAGTCCGGCCCTCCACCAGGCTCAGCCCAAGAGCACCTATCTTCATGAAGCATTCTCTTGACTCAAGTGAACCAAATGTCCCATTTGCCAGGGACAGCCTGGGTTTACACTTACTGTCCATTCTATTTATCAATAGTACCCTCTGTCACTCAAGCATCCCAGTTTGGATGATAACTGGGATGAGTGTCCTCTTACTTTCTTACCCCAAATCCTCAGATGCATGCACCCATCAGAATCACACTGTTTCATGGGGCACAAACCCACCTTCCTGGGATTTGGCAGTTACCCAGGGAATGGAGGCCACATCTCCTTTCTTTTCTCCTGGGTACTCCACAGCCCTTGGCCCCAGCCTGGCCATGCAGAGGTACCCCTAGAGCTGGTTAAAAAGCATGACCCTGGCCTAGGCACTTGGCTGTGCAACCTGGTTGTTGTATAAAACTAGTCAAATCATAAGTAAATTGGCAAATAACCAATATTTGAGGACAGTTTCAGCATCTGTGGGTTGGGAGATAGTGGAATGGCTCAGAACATCCTCATCATATGAGAAAAGAGTAACCAAATAAATGTTCACACAATACCATCACCGTGCCGCCTTTGTCCCAAGACTTAAAATAAATACTGTCAGGAACAGTAAAACTTGCAGGATGAATGAACAAATATATGTACAAATGAGCAACTGAACAGGGGAAACCTCTTGTCTCTAGTTGCACTCTGCGCTCACAGAGCCTCTCTCTTCTGAGCCTCATGGCCTCTCCAGATTCTGGTTGGATGTGCACCTGGTCATGTTCTCAGTCAGAGAATTTAAGTACCAAAGAGCAGTACAACCCCTGTTGGGTTCCAGTGCTAGGAAAATGGAGGCCCAGGTTCCCAGGGAGCTCTGTCTCTGGAGGAAGAAGGAAAGCATTTGGGATGGGATGCAGCTTGAAGACCAACCAGTTTCTCTGGTTGGACAATTCATTCCATGGACTTTGGGCACATTGGGCAGTTTCTAATACACTGTGTGAGGCAGAGGCTAGATGGAAACCCAGCCCCCATCTAAAAAGAGCAAGAACAGCCTGACTCAGGAGCCTGCAGTACAGAAGGAAAGGCACTAACTGGAAATTCAGAGAGGAGGGAAGGAGAGCCAGGAGCTCTTACCCGGGTGGCCGCTGAAAGGGCCAGGGATGGAGGGTGCGAGGGGCCCCACCAACACAACAGACTTGCTAGCTAGCACCAGATCTCTTCCCACGGGAAAAGGCCACTGTTCCTCCCATATGTAGGAGCACACAGTGCTCAGAACTCCAGAAAGGACTGTTCCTTTGTACTCTGCCAACCTACTGGTGACAGACACAGAGCTGAGCACTGTGATTATAGAGAAGAAACAACCGTCATTGAGAACTTCCTGATCTGATCTAGTTTTCTAGGTCATGGACTCTTTGGGAAAACACAAAAACCATGATCGCTGCCCCCTCCAAAATACTTTCATGTGATACAAACCCCTTCCTGCATTCCATTTTGTGGACTGACCTTCCAAGGCCAACCATGGGTGCTGGGTGAAGAACCCTTGGGCTTAGAGGAAAAATGGTGGAAGGACAGGAGTGCTGCCATGTGCTGGGCTCAGGGCTTTAACTCTTCTCACAACAGCACACAGAGATGTTGGCTTCATTTCACAGATGGGAAAACTGATGACAGCTCAGAGAGGTGACATAACTGACCCAAGGTCACACGGCTACAAAATACCCTGCCCAGGGCTTTGCACTATTCTCTCCATCCCCAGGCCGCCCAAGAACAAGTGCCATACAAGGGGCTATGTGACAACCAGAAGGATGAGCTATCCTATTCGGAGCAGGCAGTTAAACTCCGCTGAGGCCAACTCAGAGCTGTAACTCCCCATCACCATGCGATTTATGCAGATGTTTCCCATTAGCTCTAATGGATGTGGGGAGCATAAATTCCAGGGCACAACTCCAGACAGGCTCTTGTGATCTGAATGCCACTAAAATCAATGGCATCGTCCAGTATTGATATGGCAATTGTGGTGCTTTATAAGTAGGCCTGTGGGGTTGGAAGGAGAAGCAGCGTGGGCCCTGCTGCTGCAGCCTGTCTCCATGGTGCCCCATTTGGTGGGAATGGTGCCCCTAGATAGGCAGTCTGGCAGAGTGGGTCGAGAGCTGATTTCAGAGCTGGGTTGACTGGGTTCAAATCCTGGCCCCAGCTCTTTCCAGCCACGTGACTTGGCAAGCTATTGAAGTGCTCTGAAACTCATTCTCAACATCTGTAAAGTGGGGATTAATGAGTTAACACGGGTAATCCCTGAGAACAGTGCCTGGCTCCAAGGTAAAATTTCACTTTGAGAAACACAAAAGGCCTGCAAAGGTCACTTCCAAGGGAACCTCCCCACTGGGTTACAAACCCAAGCTGAGGCTAGAGCTATCAGGTTGCTCATGGATTTGTCCCGGAGACCTTCTAAGCAGATGTCAGCACTGAAGTCCAGTTGGCTTAAGGGCCAGGATTCCCAAGGGGGCCACTTTGAAGGCCTATGCCCACGATGCTGTGTGGCATCTGGAGGGTCAGGAGGGAGAGTGAATGGCCGCCCAGCTCAGCCCCTGCAGGAGGTCCAGGCCGTGTGTGATTCTTGTAGCCATCCTACTTCTTTCTCTCCCCTGCCACCAGATAGATGAGCACTTAAGAAGCTGGTGCTGAGACCCACTAGAAGGCCAGAATTCCATCCTACTCTTGACAGTATAACCAAATCAACATTTCAATCCATATTTTGAAAAAGAAATATACAAAGAGATCCTGTTATCCTAGGATAACAGGTACCAGAAACAGAGCCACAGCAAATCCACACAAAACAGGTACAAAACCCATAGTGAAGGGTGAAGAAAAGTTTTATTGAGACTTTATCTTAAAAATTAACATAAATTTATAAAGATATGTTTACTTGTATCTTATATTTTAAAATCTATGTGATAATTGCAACTCTGCTAATTATTAGAATTAATAAAGAATAAATTATGAGTTGGTATAATCATCTAACATTTGCTTTAGACAAACCCATAAAAAAGCAAAGCAAATTGCATGATCTGATAGGAAGGAAATAGCTCAGGACCTGCCTTGCCTGGCTTCAGCTGCCCTAAGGCTGCCAGGCTACCCCTTGCTGCAAGATCCAGATCTGACTGATGGTACCTTTGCACTGTAGAAAGCAAGCACCCAGTGGTGATGCAGAGAACTTGAGATTGAAAGAGAGACAATAAAAGTTCCCAGGATTCCCAAAAAGCAGGATAGATGCACTGAATCAAGAAGCCATGAGGTCAAGCTAGCTACCAGACAGCTTTTGGAGGATCCTTCCATCTTCCCAGGATACCCCCTGTTTGGGCCAGTCCAACCCCCAAATAGGGAGCTTCATCTGGCTATGCAAACCAAGCCACTGGGTCCTGGGTGGGAGGGGATGGGAAGTGTCAAGTCCTTGATCTCTCTGTCTAAGCAAGATCTCAGAATTTTGGAGAAGAGAAACAACCAGACTAGAAGAGATGGGATAGCTCATTTTCTTCCAACATTGAAACTAGGGAAGTAGCAAGAGTGAAGTCATTTCAATCCATCATACACTGTAGTGTTGGGCAATGCACAGCCACACATCGGCTCTCCCATAAACCTGGCCACAAAGGGAGCCCGGACGCTGAACCCTTCTTACAGCTAGAACCCTGGAGACACAGAGCTGCAGCCAGGGTTTTTCTCACAGCAACAAGGCACTCTCCAGGAGGGAGACCCTTGCTTTTCACAGACCCTTGTCCACTGACCCACAGAAGAGGTGAGAAACTGGACACAGCACCAAGGGCTCGTCTGGGCGCTGGGTTTGAATCATACAATAATGATCTGGGCAGAGGCTGCTCCACAAAGACATGCCTCCAGCTCAGCCCAGCCCAGACACACATGGAGAGAGAAAAAAATAAAATACCAGATGTGGCTGTTGTCCAACATGGCCCCCCCATCTCTGGCAATGTAAAATAACCTTTGCTTATCAAGCCCTTTCTACAAACCAGGCCCTGGGCTCCCTTTAATCTTCTCATCAACTCTATGACTCACTTACTCATTTGACAAATGTGAGAGCTCAAATGCATGCCTGGACAGTGGTGTAGCCCCAGATTCTAACTCATGCGAAGCCCACGCTCTTAACCCTGAAGCCCGGCGATCTCACCAGGAAGCTGAGAGCTCTGCAGATCAGATGCCTGGAACAGTGTCTGGTACAGAGGAGGTACTCAAAAATACTCGATGCCTCTTTGCTGTGTCTTCACTTCACAACAACCTGGAGAATTGAAAAATCTTGGCAGATAATCTAAGCTTCATAAAACTTCTGCCAAGCTGTGATGAGTGAGTAAATCTTGACTGTGGGCTCTTGAAGGTAGGAACTGAGTCAGATCTTTTACTCTCCCAGAACACCATATGCCTCCCCTGCTCTGCGTGGAAGTGTGGTCCTGTGATTAATTAAGTCATGCCTGTCTCCTCCACTGGGATATGTGTTACCCCAGCATCATTTCATGATTGACACACAGTGGGCAACAATGGATATTCCTTGAATGAAGAGGCTAATAACCGGCAAGGAGGCTGGTGTGGCTGGTCTCGGCCAGGAAGACAGTGAGCTCCAGAAATGAGACTTATGCACCAGCTGGGTCCCCCAGACATCCCTTATGCCCTTGAGTTTCCTCATCTCTTCAGGATCTCTCCATGGGATCAGGGCAGTCTTGGCTTCCTGGTTCAGCCACCTTCAGCATAGACATTACTCAGTCAAATCTTCAAAATATTCCTCAGTCATTTAAATATGAAAATTTTGTCCTGAACTAAAGAAAATGCTCTGAAAAATTGTGTTGTCTTTCAAATGAGCAGATTCCCTAAATTATGAAAGCAAACAAATTAGGATAGAAGATCTCCAAATAATTGCATAAACTCCAATTTCCTATGTTTTAATATAAACATCAAAATAATAAACTCACACATATACAGGGAGAAAAAATATCCAGCTTGATGCTGTTGCAGTCTTTAGAAGCTGAAACCTAAATGACTAAATTGGCAGTTTATTAACAGGAAAATTATGCTAAGTAGCTTCATGTTGATGTCAAGAATTTTATGCAGCGAGTTATGGCGTGGTACCCTGAGTGCTTCATTTGCATTTTCTCATTTAGAGAGAACAACGGCTCCAAATGAGTGCATCATGTTCACATTACAAACCCAAGAACATTTGCACAGACAGAAAGGCATATCTTGATACCATAGTGATTAAGCCTTTTGTTCATTATGCTTCAGCATAGACTTAGGGGAAAGAGGGCAGATTAACTTTACTTAGGCTGGTAATGAAGGGACCTGGGCCAGAGCTCTTAAACTTCTCAAAGGACAAGCAGCCACAGCCCACAGGACTCTTTATTTTTCAGGACTCCCCTGTTTGATTTTGCTCAATGAGGACTGGGAGCTGTGTAATAGGTAAGTAAATGCACACCCTACTTCACATCGTGGAATGCCTTGCAAAATCCCAAACATTGCAAAGAATAGGAAGGAGACTCTCATGCAGCCCACACCTGCTAAACCTGGGCTGCTTTGCTTTCCCCACTCAGCTCCACAGAGTGGGTACTTCCCAGGCCCTGGCTTGTTCAACCAATGCTTATTGAAAACACACATTTATTGAGTATCCTCATTGTGCTTAGTCCTCGGCTGAGTGAAGGAGCAGAAGAAAGCACCATGGCGGCTCCTTAAGAGTTCAAGAAAGAATTCTTAGATGTGCAGCACTGCTAGAAATCATGTGGTCATCGATAAGCAAGTGCTGGTTCAAGTGCTGTTAAAATGTCCAAATGTAAGTGCAGTTAATCAGGCCATGTACCATGGAAGAATCGTTGGAAGAAGTAACACTTGACTGAGTGTCTAAGAATGGATCCAATTTTTAGCTCATCCAGCAAGAAAATGGAAGGTATTCCAGATGGAAGAAACTGCACAAGCAAAAGTATAGAAGGACAAGTGAGCTTAGAATCTGATGTAGACCATCAGGAAGAGTCGTGTTCATTCATGCAGGCTTATTTTCTCAAAACCACAGGCCATCAGCAGAGATGTGTCTCATCAGTTTATATAAGTTTATATAAGAATATATATATATATATTCTTATATAAACTTCACCTGTTCAAGACTTAACATGGCAGAAATAATGCTATGTGTTTGCCAAATTTCATTTCATACCCCTCCTTAACTGGGAACATGTTAAACTGTGTTTTAAGCTTCCCTGCAGTCAGGCAGGACCATGGAACTACTTCTGTGTAAAAGATATTAACTTTTGTCATTTAATCACATGGAGATTTGGAGGGTGCTTGTCACTGTGGTATGACTTATTTTATCTTGACTAATACATTGGAAAAACCATATTCATTACTTGAATTCTGACGTCATAAATTTATACAATCATTCAAAAAATATTTAACAGCCCACTGTGTGCCAGGTACATTAGGCATCGGGAACACAGGAGTGAGCAAAACAATAGTCTCTTATAGTTAAATGGAAATCATTCCCAAATATTAGCTTTTATGAATCACAGAAACAAGTTCCATTTTTAAAAAAGGGAAACTTTAGACACAACATTTCTTAAATTACTGAATTGGAATAATAGCCTCCAACCCAGTATTTCATTCAGTCCAAGTGTTTGTCCCTTGGCCAATGGCCAGTTGGACTTTTGGCAAATCCCTTATCTGGTTCCTAAAAATCAGGAGTCTGTCCTGAGCCAGAATGACCCATCAGGCAGCACCTCTCTGGCCTGTAAATAGTTTCTTCTGACTCCCATCACAGAGCAAAAATCTGGGGGTTCATCATCACAGACAACTATTCAAACTAGTTAAACGTTAGAAGCAATCCAAATAGGAATTGACTATTTCTGACCTTTAACTAGTTTGAACAGTTAAAATTCCACCAGTTGAGTGTATAAGCAAACTGGTATATCCATACGATGGAATACTATGCAGCAATAAAAAGAGCCCTTATACTCCTCATAGGGTCCTAATTTTAGAACTTCAAAAGAGGCCTGTGAGAACAACATTTGTTTTCTCCAGGACAATACTAGTATTTCATTAGGATGGCAGAAATATGCTGATTGTTTTAAATTTGATTGATACTATTTTGTTTTTTAGAAGTTCTTTATTTGGGTATAATTTACGTAGAGTAAAATGCACATATTTTAAGCATAATGTTGATGCATTTTGATAAATTTCCACTCTTGAGTAACCAGCAACTGCAATCAAAATATAGAAAGTCTCCATCACAGCCAAACGTTCCTTAGTGCCCCATCCCAGTCAATCCCACCAACCCCAGGGCAAACAATAATCTGCTTTCTGTGGCCATAGATTAGATTTGTCTTTCCCAGAGGTTCAGATAAATAAAACATTACAGTACCTATTCTTTTATGTCTAGCTTCTTTCATTCAGCATAATGTTTTTAAGTGTCGTCCATGTCATTACATCTATCAGTAGTTCATTCCTTTTTATTGCTGAGTAGTACTGCATCATGCGGATACACCATACTGTCTACTCATTTATCTGTGCATGGACATTAGGATTGTTGCCAGTTTTTAACTATGAATAAAGCTGCTATGAACTTTCATGCATACCTTTTAGGGTAAACATGTGTTCATTTCACTTGGGTAAATACCTAGAAGTGAAATTGATGTGTATTTTTAACTTTATAAGAAACTGCCCAACTGTTTTACAAAGTGGTCGTATCATTGTACATTCTCACCAACAAGGTATGAGAATTCCAGTTGCTCCATATCCTCTCCAATATTTAGTTTGTTTGTTTGTTTGTTTTTTGTTTTTTGTTTTTTTTTTTGAGATGGAGTCTCACTCTGTCACCCAGGCTGGAGTGCAGTGGCACAATCTTGGCTCACTACAACCTCCGCCTCCCGGGTTCAAGCGATTCTCTTGCCTCAGCCTCCTGAGTGGTGTGTGCCACCATGCCCAGCCAATTTTTGACATTTTTAGTAGAGACAAGGTTTCACTATGTTGGCCAGGGTGGTCTCAAACTCCCGATCTCATGATCCGCCTGCCTCGGCCTCCCAAAATGCTGGGATTACAGGCATGAGACACTGCGCTTAGCCAGTATTCTTTTCATTGTAGCTACTCTAAAGAATATGTAGTGGTCTCTCCTTGTGGCTTTATTTTTACTCATGCATAGGTCTTCACACACTACACACATGTAATTTACTGTATAATGTCTGAATGTTCCAAACTTTAGAGTTTAAATACATATACTCATGCAAGTTTATTTTCTAATGTCTTATTTTGATGTAGAAAATTTTATTCTTGATTGACAAAGAAAGCATTTAATTACCTGACAGGGAGAAGAGGGAAAAAGAAAATAGAGAAAGGGAAATATGATGATGTCATAACATCATTTTCATTAATTGTCTTCAACCACATTTTGATTTTACAGATATGGCCTCTGAGTGATTTTGGATTTCTATGTGACAGCCCTAATGGCCACAGATTTTCACATAATTAGCAAGCATTTACTCTTGTGACTTGATTATTACCTCCTATTCAAGTAAATGTATTACTGCCATTGAAACCATGTACTTACCAATAAGCTATTTGCTGTTCAGTTTTAGTTCTTTTTAATTGCTAAATGTAAAGAATAAGCAACATATATTCTACAAGCTATATTAGTTCAAAATATATAAATAAAATGTAATCCAAAATAAGTCATTTAACTTTATGATAGATATAAAAATATTTTGGGGGGAAAACCTGGATGACTGCTTCACTTTTGAATTTTTGGTTTTATAGATATAGTGAAAGTAATCTTCTGTTTTTGAATATCTCTTATGCTTTGGCTACATTTACAAGTCAGAGTAGTAACTATTCTTACTTACAAATCCAATCTGACAATGCTAAGAGTTGGACTTAAGAAAAAGCTGCTAAATTACATGCTTAGTACACACATTTGATGTAAAAAGTTTCAGTGATTCTATAAAGGATCCCTTAAAATTATTTAAATGAGTTCTTACTTGAACTATACACAGAATATTAAATATATAGAAAAATAAATCTTTAAGGGGTCTACAGTCTGCTATGGCCAATAATAATACATTCTAAAAGTCCATTTGAGGCCAGGCGCGATGGCTCACACCTGCAATCCCAGCACTTTGGGAGGCCGAGGCAGGTGGATCACCTGAGGTCAGGAGTTCGAAACCAGACTAACCAACATGGGGAAACCCCATCTCTACTAAAAATACAAAAAAAATTAGCCAGGCATAGTGGCACATGCCTGTAATCCCAGCTACTGAAGAGGCTGAGGCAGGAGAATTGCTTGAACCCGGGAGACAGAGGTTGCGGTGAGCCAAGATCACACCATTGCACTCTAGCCTGGGCAACAGGAGCAAAACTCCGTCTAAAAAAAAAAAAAAAAAAAGTCCATTTGATTATATTAGCAATGAAATAGTTCCTTATTTATAAATATAGGCATTAATACTATATCTTAATACTCTGAAAAAGAAAAGTAGTATGCCAATTTTCAATTATTTTTATAAAGCTCCCATGTCCTATATTACATTTAAATTGAAGATGGCAGTATTCATGAGCTTTGGAAATACAGGATAAGATTGGAGTCAAGTCTTCTGACTCTAAAGCTATTTTTCTTCCTAGAGTTGCCACTTCACTTTCTTTATTAACTTTGAAATAACCTCATGAATATCCATATTCAAGCTTCATTATGGGAGAACTGGCTTTACACGTATCCACAAAGATTCTAATTTAAGTTTAATGACCATAGAATTGGAGATAGGTGTATAACAGGCCTATAACTTTAGCAGCAAGAAATATCATCTGTTAGATCAGAAACTTAGTAACTATAAAGGAATGCAATGATACTGTTACCCACTAAAAAAGGAGATGCTTATAGTAGGAAAAAGAAAATTCTCATTTTGTATCAAGGAGAAAACGAAATAATAAAGTCCTTTGGAATGCACTAAATATAATTTGTAATTCAAGTTCTTTTTGTGGCAACCTGTAAATAGAAACTATCAATACATGTAAATAACTAAATTAGTTTTCTATTAATCTGAGGTGGACTTTGCTTGACAATCATATTTTCATTGAAAATGATAGGGCTAACAAAAATAGAATGTATTCCCTTGAATTGTCAAAGCTCAGATGGCCTCTCCTCACCATGTCCAAATACACAGGACAAGGATTCCAAGTAGTGAAGAATTTTACCAATAATGAAGAAGTTCTGTAATTAGTGAACATGTATCACAAGAAAATAGGTTAACTTCCTCTGCTTCATCCTTGGAAACACTGTGTTTTCTACCACATTGGCAACTTGGAGAAAAAGAGTCATCATCTTTTTTCCAAGGCACTTTTTCAAGATATAGTTGAGCATCTACTGGTTCCATATTTCTTAGATCATCTTCATGCCACTGAGGATCATACTCTTTTTTTCTCTTCATTCCCTAGAATTTTCCATGCCTGATCAATTTCAATGAATTTCTGTATACAGTCCTCCACTATTCCTGCTGGCACATCTGTACTTTGTTAATCTGAATGCTGCTTTAATATAAGTTTTTTATACTTTTGTTTTAGGTTTGACACATTTGGGTCTGCCCCCAAAAATGCTATACCAATTATTTTTTGGCATCAGCTCAAATGCCATTATCCATTGAATAAGAACTGGGCCTTCTCAGATGAGCAAGCTTCATATAGCAGTCACCAGTGCCCACTCTTTGCCTGCCACTGGCCAGAACTCGAAACCAGCTTCTCCTCTTTGTGGTTTTAATTTGCATTTTCCTAGTGATTAATCCTGTTGAACATCTTTTTATGTGTTTGTTAGCCACTCACACATTGATTGTGTGTGAAACAATTGCTCAAATATCTTTTGCCCATCTTTTTTACCCTCTACCCACAACAATTTGTTTTTGATGTCACAATTTACATATTTTTATATTGTATATTCTTTAACAACTCATTGTAGCTTTATTTATTTTTGATGACTTTTTGACTTTTAACTTTCATAATAGAAAGTTATATGATTTATACACCAGCGGTATTATAGTTTTCTGGATCTGGCTACACATTTACCTCTACCAGTGAGTTTTATACTTTCATATATATTCATGATGGTAATTATTGTCCTTTTATTCCCACTTTAAGAACTCTCTTAAGCATTTCTTGTAGGGCAGTACTAGTGGTGATGAATTCCTTCAGCTTTTCCTTATTTGGGAAAGACTTTACTTCTCCTTCATTTCTGAAGGACAGCTTTGCTGGGTATAGTATTCTTGACTGACAGTCTTTTTTTTCCTTTAGCATTTTGAATATATCATCCCATTCTATACTGGCCTGTAAGGTTTCTGCTAAGAAATATACTGATAGTTTAATGTAGGTTCTCTTATATGTGACTTGGTGTTTTCCTCTTGCTGCTTTTAAAATTCTCCCTTTGTCTTTAACTTTTGACAATTTGATTTTGTGTCTTGGAGAGGACCTCTTTGGGTTATATCTATCTGGGAACCTTTGAGCATCATGAATTTGGATGTCCATATCTCTCTGAAAACCTAAGAAGTTTTCAGTAATTATTTTATTAAATAAGTTTTGTGTCCCTTTCTCTGTCTCTTCTCCTGTAACTCCCATAATGCAAATACTTGTTTGCTTAATGGTATCTCATAAGTCCCATAGACTGTCTTCACTGTTTTTCATTCTTTTTTCTTCTCTGACTCAGTGATTTCAAAAGACCTATCTTCAGGTTCACAGATTATTTCTTCTGCTTGATCAAATCTGCTGTTGAAGCTCTCTATTGCAGGGATCCCCAACCCCTCGGCCACAGACCAGTACCAGTCCATGGCCTATTGGGAACCCAGCCACATAGCAGGAGGTGAGTGAGTAGTATGTCCTGAGCTCCACCTCCTGTCAGATCAGCAGGGACATTAGATTCTCATAAGAGTGCAAACCCTATAGTGAACTGCATATGTGAGGGATCTATGAGAATCTAACCATGCCTGATGATCTGAGGTGGAAGTGTCATCCCAAAGCCATCCCCCCACCACCCAGTCTGTGGAAGAATTCTCTTCCATGAAACTGGTCCCTGGTGTCAAAAAGGTAGGGGACCACTGCTCTATTGTATGTTTTTTATTTTATCAATTGAATTCTTCAGCACCATGATTTCTGTTTGGTTCTTTTTAATGATATCTCTTTGTTGAATTTCTCATTCAGACCATGAATTGTTTTCCTGATTTCATTAAGTTGTCTATTTATATTCCCTTATATCTCACTGAGTCTCCTTAAGATCATTATGTGGAATTCTCTTTCAGAAAACTCATAAATTTTCATTTATTTGGGGTCAGTTAGCAGAGAATTATTGTTTTCCCTTGGTAGTATCACGTTTCCTTGCTTTTTCTTATTTCTTGTGTCCCTGCATAGGTGTCTCCACATCTGGTGGTATAATCGGCTCTCTCAAACTTTATAGAGTGGCTTTCAGAGGGGAAGATTTTCATCTGCAGATGGGCCTGGGGGTTTTGGTTGAACAGGCTCTGGTGGCTCTCATTTCTTGTGGGTGAAGGGATGTAGACTCCTTGCAGCTTCTTCAGTTGTGATCAATATCAGTGATGAATGCAAGTGCCTCAATGGTCTGGGCTACAGAAGTTTGTGGCCATGATGGTGGCCACATAGGTATTAGGTCAAAGGCTTTAGTGATCCTCCTGTTTTTGTCTTCCCCACAGTTAGGAGTCATAAATGAGGTGATTTCTCTTGGTGTTGGGTCTTACAGGGTACACTGGCAGCTGCAGCAGGACTGGAATTTAATGCACAGGTGCACAGAGCAGCTGTGGAGCCAGGGTCTGGGTTTAGGATCTTGTGAAAATACTGTGGCACCTGGGATGTGATGTACAGTTTTACTTTTGAGGCACAAGTGGATACAGTTCTTCCACTAAGCAAGGGTCTTTGTTCTGAGTTATAGCCCAGATACTTGGGCCCACAAGGCTGGGATGTGGCTGTAGTTTTCACCCCAGGGCAGGAGGGCAGCAATTGCATGGCTCTGGAGAAGAAGACGTACTCCAGAGGCTCAGGCCTTGGAGAGCAGAACATAGCTGTAGTTTGGGATGCAGAATCCATATGACACAGCGGGAGCTTGGCCTTTGGGGGATGAGGTACCACACAGTGGTGACTCTGGGCCCTGGGGTAGTGGGACATGGCAGTAGCCCAGGCTCTGTGAGGCCAGGTGCAGGAGCAGCAAGGATCCAAAAGTGGCAGGCTATCACTATGGCTTATGAATCAGCAGGAAGGAAGCAGCTCAGCAATGACTCCACTCCTCAGAGAGGTGGTGTGCCTCAGCAGCTCACACTATGGGGCTGCTAGTCCAATTCCAGGTAGGCAGGGGATTGTCGCTGCTCAGCCAAGGCTCTGATTCCCTGAGAAACAAGGGCATGCATCTGCTTAGCCCCCAGGGAGTGTGGCTACATGGATCAGTGAAGCCTTTTGATCCCTGGGGGATAGGTCATCATGTCTGCTATGGCACTGGGGAACCCAACTACTCCAGTATGCTGGAGGCCTGAGGTCCACATTGGCTGGAGAACCACTTCAGCTCATCCCTAAAAGTGCACCAGCAACTGGGCTGGGGAAATGGAGAAGCTCCATGGTAGCTTGGCCATAGGGGTTAGGGCATAGCAGCAGCTCAGCTCAGGGATGATATACTGCCAGGTGGGCATGTTGCAGTGGCAACAAAATTGGGCAGGCTGTGCCATCCTCAAGGATGGAGGGGTACAATGGCTACTTGCCCTAGAGCAGGACACACCCCAGCAGTGGCTCCCACTCCAATATGGCACAATGTAGTCACAGCAGGGGGCACAGTGGAGGTTGGGGAAACAGTGTCAGCTCCCTCTCTGGGGGTAACTCAGCATGTGGCCTTGGGAGAGCTCTCTCAGCTGGGCTTGAGCCTGTAAGAGTCTTTGGTAGCAAAGACTGCAGTGTCTGTGGAGGTGACAGAAGCTACTGGGATCCTTTTGCTTATCTTTTCCCTGCAGAAAGGAGTCCCTCTTGGTTCCAAGATGATCCTAACTGAGGAGATTGGGTGGCAGAGGCAAGGTGTTTCCTTCCTTTCCCTATATGACCATCCTGGGTTTCTGTGCTCTACAAGATTTCTACTGCTTCTTTGCTGTTCTCCAGAGCTCTCCTTTAGTCCTTTTGGTTGAAATATAGGTGTTTATTCATTGTTTTTTGTTTTCCTGGGTTGGGGGGGGAAGAGCACTAGGAGCTTGTAGTCAGTCACCTTGTTGACATCACCTTTTTGCCCATTTTTTAAATGGGGTTGTCTCTGAGTTATTGAGTTCTGAATATTCTACATTCTAAATACAAAATCTTTTTCAGAAATATGTATTGAAAATACATTCTCTCAATCTGCGGCTTGTTCATTTCCTTAACAGTACCTTTAAAAGAACATAGTTTAATTTCATGAAGTCAAATTTATTAGTTTTAGTTTTATCATTTCTATTTCTTGGTTTTTGTGTCCTAAGAATCTCTGCCTATCCCAAAGTCATGACGATTTTTCTCCTAATTTTTCTGGAGGTTTTATAGTTTTAGCACTTACGTTTAGGTTTATAATCCATTTCGAGTTGACTTTTGTGCATGGCATGAAGTAAAAGTTGAGGTTCATTATTTTCCTTATGAGCATTCAGGCATTCCAGCACCATTTGTTGAAAAGACTAACCTTTCTCCATCAAATTACCTTGACAAATTTGTTGAAAATCAATTGGCCACCTACGTAAGGGAGGATTTCTGGACCCTATTCCATTTCATTGATCTATGTGTCCATATTTATGCCAATGCCATGCCATCTTGATTACTGTAGCTTTATAGTAAGCCTTTCAATCAGGTAGTGTAAGCCCTCCAACACTGTTCTTCTTTTTTAAAGAAAAAATTGTTTTAGCTCTTCTCAGTTCTTCCCATTTTCATAAAAAATTTAGAATACCATCATTAAAAGGTATTTAGGAATGTGGTAAGTTTCACTGTGTTGACTGTAGCAGAAAAAAAGCTGAAACTAGATCCAGAGATGAAAACTTAGATGCAAGTTGGAGGTTGGTTAGTTCCGTGCAGTGATGGGGAAAATGGCCTATTACCAGGATGCAGTATTATTCTGTCAGTAAATAACAGTTCTACACAGAGATGTGTTCTCCACGAGCCACCCACTCCCTTTCTTCAGGAGAGGAATGTCTTTCAGATGCACATGCCATGCAAGTACATTGTTAATGGTAGAGACAATCAACCTTCAAAGTCCTGCCTCTATTTCACTCCTGTCTTTTACCAAATCTTCTCACCTCTGGGTGAGTTGACCTGGACCACATGGGGGTACTCACAGGTATGTGGAGGGTGGTAATAAAATGTCATGATGGATGAGGAGGTTTGAAAAGGATGAAGCTTTACACCAATATAAGGGTTTGTTATTAACAACGCTCTTTATAATATTTGAAAGAGGGTGGGGTGTGTGTGGGACCAAAGCTGTCTTCATGACTCCAAAACTTCAGTCAGTCACATGAAAAGAGCAGTTTACCTTATGTTTGGCATCAGGTGGGTTTACACTTGTTGAAACTAGGGAGACTCAGTTTAGGAAAAACAAGAGGGCAGGGTCTGGATCAGGAATTCTGTTAGCACCTTTGTCATTCTTGAGTTAAAGCGTGAAACAACGGTCACCCCTCACCAGCATTCTCCTGTGGTCTGAAGAGTGCCAGAGTCCAGATCAAGCCAGCTAAGAAGAATGTTACCATCAGACCATCCTTATTACATTTACCTTCTCCAGAATGCTGGGTGATCCTGCTTACTATTAGCTGAGAAAATATCAAGGCATGGCTGATAGCATCTCCTCCATATGGAACTGATACCCATATGAGCAAGTCAGTGTCCCTATGCCTGACTCCTGTGCCTGAGCCCACCTCACCCACACAGACAAGGGAAGCCAGGCTAAAAAGTGGTTGCATGACTCAACTCAGCCATGCCACCTATCAAGACCTTACTGAGAACCCTAGGTTAGGCAGCTGTGCTGAACATTTATATACTTGGTATCCAGAGACGCCATCGACTCTGAGCGCAACATGCCCCACAGTCCCTGAAACAATCCTCTTGCAAAAGTAGTCCTGAAGCTGGTGGGTCCCCATCTACAAGGGAGGGCAGCTTCCCCATCTGTGTCCTTTTTGGGGAGCTTTATCTCACCGAGGCACAGCCATCCTCACTCTCCTCCAGAAGATGTTACTGCTACTGAAATTATTCCAATTTCCTTTATCCCCATGAGTGAGCCAGGAGAAGGCACAGAGGGGGTTTTTGTGGCTCTAGGGGCCATTTCTTTCCATTGCAGAGTTTAACATATTTTAGTATTGTGTGCACTGAAAATAACAAAGGGATAGATTCAAGAGGGGCTGGGCAGGTGGCTTCAAATACAGCCCCTTGTATGGAAAAAGGATTCCGGCTGAATAATGCACCTTCAGCTTCAAAAAAGTATGAAGCGATTTAATTTGTAAAACCAATCAGACTTCAAATAATGAAAATAAAACCAGTTTGAACAATTCTTTCTTATGCCCCCATCCTTTGCTGAATGAAATTAAGAAAGGCATATCGCCACTTCACATGCAAGATAAAGCACTGTTTCACATAAAAGCATTTTTTTCATTTTTTTCAAAGTCTGGATCCTCCTATGTTAATGTTTGAATTATTCCTGAGCTGCAAATTGGAGACCATGGCATGTCGGTGTATTAACTATGCATTGGAAAGCTGGATGGCAGGTGGGGAACCATCACTTTATTCTCAACCATGTCTTCACATCATACAAACCACATCCCACATCCAGAGCTAACTATGTCCCAGACAAAGAGAAGATGCAGGGACCCAGAGACCAATCAATGTTCAGAAGTAGCAGGACAGAAAATGAAATGGAAAAGCTCCAGCAGGCAGCAAACTTTGCAACAACAAAGGGCATTTTAATGACTATAAGATTTAGCTTGACCCTAGTGCAAGCTGAAATTCAGACGGCTACTTCCTGAAGGGTTAAAGAATCATTGCAGACAGACCAGAACACTAGTTTAAATTAAAAAAAAAAGTTATCCTCTTCCATTGTTGAAGCTGTCATTCTTGCTGAAGCTGTATCTATATAATAAATGCATCCTGAAGAGCAGCAGGAGAAAATCATCAACATTCCACCCATCTTCCCACTGGGCACACCTGGGGACCAGTCACCAAGGGCTGTGGTGTGAGGCTAACTGTAAAGGGACAATTGATGAATAATTTATCCAAGAGCCCAGGGACTGGGAGAGACTGCCCTACAAGGTTGAGGTAGGACAAGGAGCCTCTTCAGGGTCAAAGGAGTGAAGGCCCAGCCAACATCTTAGCTTCTAAGTCCAGGAAGACTGCAACGCAGGACACAGATTTCTGCTCACATCTGAATCCTGGAACCATTCCACACTAGAGTAAAACGGAAAGTTCAGTATGAATCAGTGGCCATCCTGTTTCAGACAACTGAAATAAACCCTTGGAACACAGTGCCATGAAGACAGTGAAGAGCCTGGGAACAGGAAAGGATTCCAGGATGCAGCGTCAGGGGAGCCAAGAGCACGGGGGCTGTTGCTGGCCTGAGGACACCTATCACCATGTCTTGAAACCCCATTAGGAACTGAGGGTAGTGGAGAAAGGATGGAAAGAGAGGAGCATCAGTAACTTACAGACAGGTTTTGCTGGCCCTTTGTGCATATAAGGAGAGAAGGGTGAGGTGAAAAGGGGCCAAGATGACAGTAGCAGCTGCCCAGCCTGACCCAGCACAAGGACAGGGCCTGTAGAAGAGATGGCATTCCCGCCTGTTTACAGGGACCTGTGCTTTACAGCCACTCAACAGATTTGTACTGTTCCAAGCTTGGAAGTAGCTATTTGAGATAGAAATGTGAACAAAAACAGGGATCATCACTAGCACATAGCAGATTCTGAGCACTCAGCAAATAACTGTTGCATAGCCAAATGGTCCCCAATGCTCAAGGACCTACAATGAGAACCTGCAGAAGCAAAAGTCTCCCAGGTACAGGTTCAGAGCTGCCATGTATCCCATTCAGCACCTCTGTGTTTAGTACGCCTGGAGATCTGTGTACCTTCAACCAGGGAAGTAGGCTCCAGAAAACCTTCTCAGAAGTACCCACACTAGCGTACGATTTGGAAACTAGGTGCTGGGGGTAAATAAGGTCCATCCACCTTTATCACTGGAAGGGGGACTTCATGCTTCCTAAAGAAGACACCCCCAAATCAAGGGATAGGACTAAAAAGATGCAACTGGCAGGAGGATATGATTCCTAGATTCCTGAAGGAAAACTCCTTTGTTCAGAGGAACTGGAATCAGCCTGCATGAAATATGATAGTCCTCAATGTGGTACATTTCTCCTTGGAAATTGCAACATGGTATGAAGTGACTTAGAGACAGAATGGTCTGTAGTCAGATCGGATGTCTAACCAAATAAAAGAGGTAGGGAGAGTATCAGATAGTGTTCTTTAATTGTGAGCAATGTATATCAGAAGGAAAGAAGGAAGAGAAGGAAGGGAGGGTGGGGGAAAAAGAAAAGAAAAAAAGGAATTTATCAGAAGGATAAAGTGTAGCTCAGCTAGTCAAAGGTCTTCAGAAAGACAGGAATAAATCAGCCCAAGAACTGCCTTGAGTGACATGAGCTCCCAGGCCATGACCTTGGGGAACAGCTCTGAGGAAAACTGCATTCTACATTCCAAGGCCAGGAGACAGTGTCTGATAGGCCCAGTTCAGCCACATGCTGAAGCTGAGAGGAACAATTTCTGGAATTAGGTGGGGAAAGGTTCCTGAAAGGCAAGAGGGGTCCTCTTATCAAGGAAATAAAAGAACCCCATCACATACGACCCCTTGGTTGCCTGGCACATGAATTCCTGCATATGTAGATTTATGAAAACACACACACACACACACACACACACACACACACACACTCATAGCCCTGTCCAGGCAGCCATATAACTGAAGGGCTTTGGAGGCAGATTGTCAAGGTTTGAATCCTGGCTTGACCAATGCATGACCTTGGGAGAGCTACTTAAACTTTGTACGTCTCTTTCCTCATTTGTAAAACAGGTATAATATCCCTACTAAGTGTTGCTGGGAGGGTTAAATAAATAATGCATATGGAATTTTAGCACAGTGTCTGGAGTGCCCAATAAGTATTAATTGTGGAGGTTTTCCACATATACTTTTTAAAATCCCCCCAAAACCTAACATTGTATTACCATCTCATCTCTTCTCAAAAGGAAACAGCCCCAAACCATTTCTAGTTACTGCGTTTAACTTCAAGCCCAAGATCTCTGGATAACATTCATTCCTCCCACCTCAATATTCTACCACCTACAGACTAAATGGCAAATTTACCCACCACCAACCCACCTTACTAAATGAGGGAGAAGAGAAGAAGAAAAAGAAGGAAAATTTCAAGAGTATAAGATTCAGAAGGCAAGGAGATATCTAGAGAGTCCTGCCCTTTGTATTACCCCACCCCCCAATCCTGAGGGGAAGATGCCAGGTTCTGAAAACACCTGGCTCTGGATTTGAGAGGAACGAGTCTCTCAAGCGGAGGGGCAGGCTCAGTGGGAAGAGCCCTGAGGACCCCTGACACTCTTGACTCTCATTCTGGACTCACCAAACAACCTTCAGACAATTCAGGCAGTTTCATGGCCCCAGAAAACGCAATGTGGCCACCTGCCGTCTGGTAGACTGCTTGTCCACTTCTCAGATAGTTGACTAGTAAATTGACTTTGATTGTGGGAGCCTGGATGAGACTGATGTGAGGTTAGCCTGGCTGAAGCAGTCCTTTTTGGACTTGATTTCCCATATATGGACAGACTGAAGGCAGATATTAAAGTCATGTGGGAAGATATACCTGTGCCATTCCTTATCTCTAGGGCAGTGGCCAGAGAGTTCCAAAGTGGAGGAAGTAAAATTTCTCATCTCTCAACTGTGTCCCCTCATCAAGACTCTCTGTATTCTTCTTGAAGAAGAGCCAACTATTTTTCTTCTCACTGTGTCTTATTAAGCCCCTTCTGTGTCGGGCTTCCTGACATGAATGAAAGTGAACTAGACGGGACTCAGGAGACCTCACTTTTATTCCCAGCTGTGTGATCCTGTCAGCACATTGCCCTCTGAGGCCTCGGGTCCCACAGCTGCACGATGATGGGAAGGATGACCTGGTATGCCAGACCCAGCCCAAATCACTCCTGATTCTACACAAGTCTAGAGAACTCACATCCCGGCTGGCCATTCCTGGACAACGGTGTCCTTCATCAAGTCCAGCAAAGCTGCTAGACGCTTTCTGGAAGGAAATATGGCCAGGCCCAGATGGTTGATTAAAAACAGAAAGTTCCTGTGATGGCAAACCAGCCATCGAGGAGAGGCATGCAAAGTTAACTGACACATCTGAGCCTCCATTTACTTTGAGATGATTTTTAAATTTCATCTTGGCTAAAGAAACCAGCCCATCTGTCTGGCTTCTGGAGCAATTAGAGAACACAGTAGAACTTGAAAGGCAGAAAGTGAAACAAACAAACAAACAAGAGTGAGAAATACAACCAAGAATGGGGTGCTTAATGCCTTGGATGTGTCCAAGAGAAGAAAAGAGAAGGGAGGTAGACCCTGGGGAGTGGATGCAGACTCTGGACCTGACTAGAACATTTTAGGGCCAGATGGCTGCTCTGATGCTGATCTGCTTGAGAAATCCCAGGCAGTCTGTATGTGGGGCAGGCAGAGAGCTGGCCCATTTTCCCTTTATAGAATCAGCAGAGAAAAGGGGTAAAGAAACAATGGGCACGATTTAGGGTGGGCACTTGTTTCTTGCCTGATATCGGGGCCGACACTGGAAAGCTCTCTCGGGGAGATTGTGATCAAGTCATCTGTGTCCATGGAAACTCCAATTATAACCCATTCGTACTGTGGTCTGGACAGGACTCGACTGGACGAGCCCTGGCCTGAAGACAGGGATGGAAACAAAGCAAGTCATCTACACTCTGGAAAAGATGCAAAACCCTGTCTCAACCCATCTATACTGCAGCCTACATAAGAAACCACATCTCACAGGAGAAGGAGAGTAGGCTTAAGAGGGGAACATCACAGGGAACCAGATGTCAAGAGATACCCCAAGGCCACACAGCAAGCTAGAAACACAAACACTCTAACACATGGTCCAGTTCTCTTTTCATACAGAATGTGGAAAGTGGGAGGGAGGTTTCTCAGAGAGATGATAGGCTGGGAGTATAAACATATGCAGAAAAAAGACTAGGTATTTAGAGCTTGGCTTGGGTGGGGGGCCAAGGGAGTCAGAGGGTCACAGTTATCCTTATACTATGCTCTTGAAAGTAGCAATAAACAAAAAGGGAAAAAAGATAAAGCAGGACAGAGGGGCTGCCGGCCGGCAGTGGGATGCCTACTGAGTCACAGAGCATCCCTCCAAGGTGCAAGGAGCTGCTGACCGGAGAGGAAGCAGACAGACACTGCTGGGGTGCTGGCAGCTTTCCTTTCAATCTGGTCAGAGACTTACTCCAAAAGAAATAAGCATTTTCTAATTATCTCTAAAATTGGCATTCCTTCCTCTCCCTTATTCTAAGATTCTAGATACTCAAAAGCTTCACCAGCCCCTTTTTTCCAGAGGGCAGGAGAGATCCAGCTCAGGCATCGTCTGATAAATGCCCACTCCCTCTAGCTGAGGATGGTCCCCAGTGACTCAGGCACAAGCAACCTGTGTGCTTCCCACCGGGCACTTGGGATTGATGGCTCCGTCCTAAGAGTAGGACCCTGCTAAGGTCAATCTAGAGCCAGGTATCTCTATCAGGCAGGCCCCACACAGGCTCTGAGGAGGAGGAAACCTGTTAGGTAGTCTGTGATCACCCAGGGCCCCCGAACTTGTTTACTAGAGTGAGAAGAAGGGGAGGTGTGTGGTGCAGGTACCAACCTGGGCCTGTGTACTGATCCTCGCTGGGCCTGCACTGTGGGCCCCGAGGAAGATGGCCCTGCACAGGGGGTCAATCCACAATCAGCAGACCCTAGAACTCCCAGAAGAGACACTGGGCAGAACCAGAGGGCTGGAGACACTCCAGTAGGTGCCATCTAAATTACTCCCTGCACATCTCTGGGGCCTGTCTGTGCCACAGATGCTTTAATTGCCCTTCACTTCCCTAGTCCAGCCCTAGGAACAGGGTGAGAAACTTCCAGAAAGCCCATCCGTCAGCAGGTTCCGTCTCCCCACCCACACCCAGCGAAAACTACCATCTCACCAGTACTGCTGACTACCCCTTGCACAGCCTCCTCCTGGGCTCCCCTTTTCACCCACTTAACATCAGTCACACACTTCCCACTGCCCGCCCAGCTCCAGATCCTGCCCTTGCCCACTATCACTGTTTTCCTCTTTGCTTTTCCACAGGTCCAGGCCCTCCGGCAGCAGTGAATTGAGCCCAGGCCTGCACAGCCCACAGTGCAGGGGTCCCCGGGCTCTCCATCCCCACTTCCAGTTGGCTACCCCTGATGAAGGGGCCACCTGAGGTGGCTCAGAGTAATAGCCAGACCCAGCCAGTGAACAGGGAGATGGATGCTGCCGGCTTTGACTTCTCACTGTGTGTCACTGGTTCCAGGTCCACCTGACCCCTCATGCCACACATGGCTTCTCTATGCTCAAGTCCGTAATTGCATTCCTTCCTGAACAGTTCAAGTTCTGACCCCCACCTAGCATAGTGCTTCAGCCCATGGGAGTTTCTCAGATACTTGTTGAATTCACAAATAAATGGCGTTTATCCTCAAGGTAGTTTTCCCCCAAGAAATATATGTGGTACATATCTCTGAACTTTTGTACATAGGAATCAGTCATTCTGTTGTCTTCACTCACATGTAAAAACCAGCTTCATTGGTTATAACACTCTTAGATTCCCAGTATATCCCATGGTGGGTAATCCAGTTTTTCTGACTACATGCTTGCAATGTAGGTAGAGTTTTCCCCTCCGTCCTTGAAATTCAAAAATGTTGCCCGACCATCTGAAACCCACTGATCAACATTAACACTCCTATATGTGTTATACCTAGACATCGGGTACCTCCTGATATTCATAATCACATGCACAAAACACCCCCATGTGAAGTATTCTGGCCAAAAATACTGAACCCAAATCAAGGTTCTAGAGCAAACTTCCATTTACAGGAAATAGAAAAGGCAGAAGAGCTAGTTAAATGACACTATACGGAAGTTAACAGAAAAATCCAGATGGTGGGACATTCTGTAAAACAACTGACTCTATTTCTATAGCATGAAAAAATAATAATAAAAGGAAAGGTGTTCTGTAGATAAAAACAGATTAAAATAACAACTCCATTAGTTATCTATCACTGCGTGACAAATTACTCCAAATTTTAGTGCTTAAAACACAACAAACATTTATTAGCTCATGGTTTCGTGTGTCAGGAGCTTGGAAGTAGATTAGCTGAGTCACAGTGGCTTGGGTCTCTCATGAGGTTGCAGTCAAGATGGGAGCTGGGGCTGTGGACTCATTCAAAGGTCTGACCGAGGCTTGGATGCTCTTCCACGTGGGCCCACTCCCATGGCTGGAGCATTGATACTGGTTGTTGACATGACGCCTCAGTGCCTCCCCGTGTGGATGTTTCTGCAGGCTGCTTGAGAGTCCTAATAACATGGCAACTGGGTTCCCCAACAGAGAACTCTCTGAGAGAGCACAAAGTGTAAAGCCAAGTGTCTTCTATATCCTAGCCTTGGAATGCAAATATTGTTACCTCTGCCTTATTCTTTGATAAAAGAAAGTCACTAAATCCAGCCCACATTCAAGGGGAGGGGAAGGAGTCTCCATCTTCTGAAGGAAAGAGTGTCCAAAAATGTGAGAACATCTTAAAACCACCATAGCAAGCAAATGTAACATAGAGACTTTTGTTTGGATCACAACTAAGACAAACCAATTGTAAAGGCATCCTGCAGTCAGGGAAATTATATTATGGATAGGTCTTACACAATACCCAAGATTATTGTTAATTTTACTAGGTATGATAATAGCATTGTAGCCATATGAGAAAAATGCCCACATTTTTACAGATGTGTACAAAATATGTGGAGGTGTTATCTGAGATTTGCTGCAAAATACTCCAGCAAAAATTAAAAGAAAGAAAACCAAGGGAAAGGAGAAAAAGAACGAGAGAAGACAAGAGAATAGATGAAGCAAATGTGAAAAATTTTGATGACTTAAAATCTGGGTGACAGGCACACGATGGGGAGTCATTGCACTAACCCTCTACATCTATGTATGTTTGAAATTTTTCATAATTTGTTTTCAAATGCTAGCAGGCTATAGCTAGTTATGGATCTCATTTCACTTATCTTGCTTGGAGCATGGTGAGCCCTTTCAATTTGTGTACATGTCTCATTTCTCAGCCCAGTGTTTTCTTCTATAATATCTTTATTTCTTCTATTTCTTCTGCTCTGCTCTCTTCGGCAAGTTATCCTTGTGTCAGATCCTGGCTATCCGTGTGTCAGATCTCCACTCTCTGCCTTTCCATGTCTGTCACCTTTTCCCTCCAACTCCTTTGCATTCAGAGGGAGCATCTTGTAGGTAAACCCTCACCATCATGGGTCAACAAGTGAGAATGAACAGCGGGCTGTGCAATGCAGGAACTCAAAGAACAGGGGGCCCCATGGAACTGTGTGAGGAGGCTCCTTATCACAAAGTGCCCCTGATGCTCTCCCTCTTCCCAACAGGCCTTGCAGCATTGAAGGAAAGTCCCTCTTCACAAACATCCATTAGAAGGGAGTCCCCTGGCAAGCCCCGGAAGCACCTCATGCCTGACCCATCCCACAACCAACATGAATTTAGAAAAAAAAGGCCGGCCGAGCACAGTGGCTCACGCCTGTAATCCCAGCACTTTGGGAGGCTGAGGGAGGCAGATCACGAGGTCAGGAGATCAAGACCAGCCTGGCCAACACAGAGAAACCCCGTCTCTACTAAAAATACAAAAATTAGCTGGGCATGGTGGTGTGTGCCTATTAATTCCAGTTATTCAGGAGGCTGAGGCAGGAAAATCACTTGAACCAGGAGTCAGAGGTTGCAGTGAGCCGAGATCGTGCCACTGCATTCCAGCCTGGTGACAGAGCGAGACATCACCTAAAAAAACAAACAAAAAAACATAAAAGGCCACAGCTCATTCCTCACGATGGCTTTTTCTTTTCCTTTGTCATTCCCTTCACCAAAACACTTGCCTGTCCCCAAACAACCTTTGCCATTTTTAATCACTGCGGCTGCCTTCCTGTTTCTGAGTCATAGTCTGTTAACAAGGGTCTGAGGATTTCTTTGCAACTATAGAAATAGAAAAACATATTTACCAACCTGCTAGCGTGGGTCTATTTTCTCACAAGCAATGCGGGGCCTCTGCAAGCTGAAGAGGGACCTCACATCTCTATAACAATGTGGATTCTATTGTTATGACCCCTCCATTTGTATGGTCCTAAGCATAAGATAAATGTGTTCCTGAAAACCTGCCCTAGTGCTTCAGCTCTCCCGAAAGAAGGAGAGAGAAAACAAAACTGCATCATGGTAGAGTCGTGAAAACTAGGATTCACTTCTCCACTACCCATTTTCTGACTCAGTAAGACAAGTCTCCAGTCTCTGATGTTGAAATGCAGAGGAAGACAACAGTGGGTAGAAAGGTTTGTTACCTACACTTGACCATCCCTGGCCTGGATGCTATCAGGTGACAAGGAGGCAGGACGTGCACAGTGCCTGGAGGATGGAGGGTACCAGGAACCAACTGTGCAGGGCCTTGCAGACCATGCCGAGGAGCCTTCCAAGGAGTATAGGCCTTGGCCTACGGTAAAAGGAAGCCAAGGAGGATGTGTTCAGTTGTATTCCAGAAAAACCTTTCTGTCCACAGTGCAGAGAAGGGACTAGAAGAAGCAGAACTGATGGTAAGAAGGCCTGTTAGAGGTTGTTTTCAAGTCCAGGATACCAGTTATTACTTCAATTCTGGCATTAATTACTTTAATGCACAACCCACTCCCATGGATACTTCTGAACCACAGGCTCTGAAGGAGGGAAGAGAGGCCGCAATTCCCCTAACTTTTCCTGGAATGGTACCTCTTGTCTTCCATTAAAGCAACAGCAGAAGGAACATGAGATTTACAGCCACAACCTTGATTCTGCTAATCTGAAAAAAAGAAAATTATTTTGAAACACTGGTCCTTTAGTGGTCAGTCATTTGTGACTTGTGACCCTTTTTGCCACCAACCTGGATGCACAAGGAGCAGGTGGCAGCCTCACAGTCCAGACAAGAGACACCACGGGTCTGTGAACCAGGGGTGCACAGTGGAGAGAGAAGTGAGGGAGCAGACATGAGACAAGCTGAGGACGTAGAGCCAAAGGCACTGGTGCCTGGGTCCCTGCTGAGCAGCCCCTCAACTGCATTGCAGCCTGCTGGTGTCCAACCTGCAGCATGGCTCCCCAGAACAGCAGGAGACAGGTTTGCAGATGGACTGCAGCCTTGTCAGCGTCAGTCATAGGTCCAGCAATGTGAGAGGCTGGCTGTGGGAGACGTGTGCATTGTAAAGCTGGAGACGTGCCCACAGAGAACAAGGGGATCTTTTTTAAAAAAATGTTTGTGGGTACATAGTAGGTATATATATTTATGGGGTACATGAGATGTTTTAATATAGGCATGCAACGTGAAATACGCACATCATGGAGAACAGGGTATCCAGCCCCTCAAGCATTTATCCTTTGAGTTACAAATAATCCAATTATGTTCTTTAAATTATTTTAAAATGTATAATTAAGTTATTATTGACCATAGTCACCCTATTATGCTATCACACAGTAGGTTTTATTCATTCTTTCTAACTATGTACCATAGTTAGAAAAAAATGGGTATATTTTTTGTACCCATTAACCCTCCCCACCTCCTCTAATCCCCCCACTACCCTTCCCAGCCTCTGGTAACAATCCTTTTACTATGTCCATGAATTCAATTGTTTTGATTTTTAGATCCCACAAATAAGTGAGAACATGCAACATTTGTCTTTCTGTGCCTGGCTTATTT